>NC_082662.1:189627860-189943484 GCF_025265405.1 Mesoplodon densirostris | reverse complement strand
AGAAATAAAAGTAATCCAAATAGGAAAAGAAGAAGTAAAATTATCACTGTTTGAAGATGACATGGTACTATACATAGAGAATCCTAAAGATGCTACCAGAAATCTGCTAGAGCTAAACAACGATTTTGGTAGAGTAGCAGGATACAAAATTAACGCACAGAAATCTCTTGCATTCCTATACACTAATGTTGAACAATCTGAAAGACAAATTAAGGAAACACTCCTATTTACCACCGCAACAAGAAGAATAAAATACCTAGGGATAAACCTACCTAAGGAGACAAAAGACCTGTATGCAGAAAACTATAAGGCATTGATGAAAGAAATTAAAGACAATACAAACAGATGGAGAGATATACCATGTTCTTGGATTGGAAAAATCAACATTGTGAAGATGACTATATTACCCAAAGCAATCTATAGATTCAATGCTATCCCTATCAAACTACCAATGGCATTTTTCACAGAACTAGAACAAAAAATTTCACAATCTGTATGGAAACACAAAAGACCCTGAAAAGCAAAAGCAATCTTGAGAAAGAAAACGGAGCTGGAGGAATCAGGCTCTCTGACTTCAGACAAACTACAAAGCTACAGTAATCAATATAGTATGGTACTGGCAAAAATTCAGAAATATAGTTCAGTGGAGCAGGATAGACAGCCCAGATATAAACCTACACACATATTGTCACCTTATCTTTGATAAAGGAGGCAAGAATATACAATGGAGAAAAGATATCCTCTTCAATAAGTGGTGCTGGGAAAACTGGACAACTACATGTAAAAGAATGAAGTTAGAACACTTTCTAGCACCATACACAAATATAAACTCAAAATGGATTAAAGGCCTAAATGTAAGGCCAGACACTATCAAACTCTTAGAGGAAACATAGGCAGAACACTCTATGATATAAATCACAGCAAGATCCTTTTAGACCTACCTCCTAGAGAAATGGAAATAAAAACAAAAATAAACAAATGGGACCAAATGAAACTTAAAAGCTTTTGCACAACAAAGAAAACCACAAACAAGACAAAAAGACAACCCTCAGAATGGGAGAAAATATTTGCAAATGAGACAACTGACAAAGGATTAATCTCCAAAATATACAAGCAGCTCATGCAGCTCAGTATCAAAAAAGCAAACAGGGCTTCCCTGGTGGCGCAGTGGTTGAGAGTGTGCCTGCCGATGCAGGGGGACACGAGTTCATGCCCCAGTCTGGGAAGATCCCACATGCCGTGGAGCGGCTATGCCCGTGAGGATACACTGATTGCCAACAAACACATGAAAGGATGCTCAACATCACTAAACATTATTGAATTTCAAATCAAAATTACAATGAGATATCACCTCACTCCAGTCAGAATGGCCATCATCAAAAAATTTACAAACAATAGATGCTGGATTGGATGTGGAGAAAAAGGAACCCTCTTACATTGTTAGTGGGCCATTATGGAGAACAGTATGGACATTCCTTAAAAAACTAAAAATAGAACTACCATATAACCCAGCAATCTCACTACTGGGCATATACCCTGAGAAAACCATAATTCAAAAAGAGTCTTATACCACAATGTTCATTGCAGCTCTATTTACAATAGCCAGGACATGGAAGCAACCTAAGTGTTCATTGACAGCTGAATGGATAAAGAAGATGTGGCACCTATATACAATGGAATATTACTCAGCCAAAAAGTAAACCAAATTGTTATTTGTAGTGAGGTGAATGGACCTAGAGTCTGTCATACAGAATGAAGTAAGTCAGAAAGAGAAAAACAAATACCATATGCTAACACATATATATGGAATCTTAAAAAAAAAAAATTAAAATGGTCCTGAAAAACTTAGGGGCAGGACAGGAATAAAGACGCAGATGTAGATAATGGGCTCGAGGAAACAGGGAGGGGGAATGGTAAATTTTGACAAAGTGAGAGAGTGGCATGGACATATATACACTACCAAATGTAAAATAGATAGCTAGTGGGAAGCAGCTGCATAGCACAGGGACATCAGCTAGGTGCCTTGTGTCCACCTAGAGGTGTTGGATAGGGAGGGTGGGGGGGAGATGCAAGAGGGAGGGGACATGGGGATATATGTATACATATAGCCGATTCACTTTGTTATACAGCAGCAACTAACACAACAATGTAAAGCAATTATACTCAATAAAGAAAGACGTTGGGGCTTCCCAGGTGGCACAGTGGTTGAGAGTCTGCCTGCCGATGCAGGGGACACAGGTTCATGCCCCAGTCTGGGAAGATCCCACATGCTGCAGAGCGGCTAGGCCAATGAGCCATGGCCACTGAGCCTGCACGTCCGGAGCCTGTGCTCCACAATGGGAGAGGTCACAACAGCGAGAGGTCCACATATCACAAAAAATAAAAAATAAAAAATAAAAAAGAAAGAAAGAAAGATGTTTAAAAAAATGCCCATG
This sequence comes from Mesoplodon densirostris, assembly GCF_025265405.1. Taxonomy (NCBI): domain Eukaryota; kingdom Metazoa; phylum Chordata; class Mammalia; order Artiodactyla; family Ziphiidae; genus Mesoplodon; species Mesoplodon densirostris. Next base: position 189,941,049 of record NC_082662.1, on the reverse strand, counting down.
TAATTCTTATCACTACTGTTTCTTGAGCACCTATCGTATAATCTTTATCATCACCATCCATGGAAAGTGCTGTTATCCCTATTTCCAGATGAGGAAACTCAAGCTTGTAGATTTTTCATGATTTGCAAATGTAATACATTATATAAAGGACATGTCTGGGAACCCAAGCCAATTTAACTGGCTTCGAAGTCCATTTAGGTCCTCTCTATCATAACGCCTGCTTAATAATTATATTTAAATCTTTGGGGCTAGGCTCATCTGTTGTGATTTTCCAAACCACATATTTTTGTCTTGTTTAGACTCTCCTAAGTCATTATTCATTTGACACATAATGACTGATCACCTGATAACTGCCCGGCACTGTGCTGTGTCTGGAATATATCTGCTCTATTTAATTCCCATATATATATATTTATATTACCTATATAATTTTTATATATATATATATATATATATTAATAATACATATATATACATATATATATATATATATATATATATTCTTCTTCAGATATTTTTCCATATAGGTTATTACAAACTATTGCTTATAGTTCCCTGGGCTAGACAGTAGGTCCTTGTTGTTTACCTACTTTTAGGTATAGTCGTGTGTATATGTTAACCCAAACTCCTAATTTATCCCTTCCCCCACCTTTCCCCTTTGCTAGCCATAAGTTTGTTTTCTATGACAGTGAGTCTGAAAATTGGAACATGGATCCGATTTCAATGAAGGAAATGGAAACATCTCTAGTTATTTTTGTATAGACAGGGAATTAGCAATAAATCTCTTTGAAAACTGTTGCAGATTCTACTAGACTGATGGGTTCCACAGTGGCCTCTCTGGAATGACTGACAAGCACTGATTTATCTAACAATAAGGAAAGTGGGAGATCAGGAGGCTGCGGCAACTGCATCCACCGAGTGTGAGGATATATGGATTTGGCTGAGATGTGGGATTAGGAGGCCAGAAACAGGCCCCATGCCCCACAACTGCTTAGACCCCTATATTTTCTGATAATTGCTGCTAAAATCCCATTACCACCCAAGGCACTAGAGGCTAAATCGTGATACACCCAAACTCCTGAGCACCATCATGGTCTCTCAACATCCTCAAAGCTGATCTTGCACCTCCATGACTTCCCAACAGGAAACAGACCGAATCATCGGTAAACTTACTTCAGCCTCTTGGTGCATCTCATTGGAGGAATCTAATTTTCACTGCTACTGTTGCTTGTAAGGGGGACTGGGGAGTACAACATTTTAACTTTCTGTATTCTGCATAAGAGGCAGGTACACAGAAGGAGGATGGATACTAATTAACCACATCTACCAATGATTCTGGTAGGTAGTGAATGATATCATTTTACAGTAACTATAATTAGAATAAAGTATTGTCACTGAGAACAAGAGAAATCAGGTTACAAAGGATCAGGTTACTTCTGTGACATAGGCTCTGAAAGTAGCCAAAAGTTTTCAAATTGTTATATGCGATTTGAAGAATTCATGCTCTCCTATACTGTTATGCTATTCAAACAAACGAGTTTATATAAAAGCTTGATAGCTTATTTTAAGATTTTTCTATGAGACATAAGTTCCGGAATAGAAGTAAGTTTTTGTTTGTTTCTTTTGTTTTAACTACAAATGCTGCTACTGTCTTGCTACCAGGTTTCCTTTTATCTCTACATTCTTTCCCCAAGTTACATCATCCACTTCCCTTGCTTTAAATAACATTTCTATATTTTGATTCCAAAATGAATACTCCAGCCCAGATCTCTCCTTTGCAAGTTAAACTTACAGGCCCCAATTCATACACAGCATCTTCTCTGAAATGTCTCATAGGCCAGTTCTGAAAATAGAGACCTGGTTATCTCACCAGGCTAGGGTAGGAGAAACCTGTTTTTCTGTGAATTGTACCACCATCCAGCCAATGACACAAGACAGAAATCTGAATTTCTCTCTTGCACATGATATTAAACTCATCACCAAGGCAGTATCCTAATCCAGCTAAAAGCATACTCTTTTTTTTTTTCAGGTTTTAAAAAAAAATATTGGGGTATAATTTACAATGTTGTATTAGTTCCAGATGTACAGCAAAGTGAATCAGTTATACATATACATATATCCACTCTTTTTTATATTATTTTCCTATCTAGACCATTACAGAGTATTGAGTAGAGTTATCTGTGCTACACAGTAGGTCTTTATTAGTTATCTACTTTATATATAGTATAAAATATAACACATACATATTGTGTATGTGTTAATCCCAATCTTCCAATGTATCCGTCCCCTCCTTACTCCCCAGTAACCATAAGTTTATTTTTTACATCTGTAACTCCATTTCTGTTTTGTAGGTAAGTTCATTTGTAGCTTGATCAGTTTTGACATAGTCTAAGCTCATGAATCAGTGACCACATGAAAATAGTGAAGATACCTGTCACCTCCAAATTAAAAGCGTACTCTTGATTTACTCTCCCAAGTACATTTTCCCCCAAATTTTCCTCATCCCAATAAATGTAGATGCCTTGGCCTTCTACGTCTACCTGATTGCTCAGGCCAAATGCTTAGTCATCATCCTTGACAACTCTGTTTTCCTTATCCCATGTATTCAATCCATTGGCAGGTCCTGGATGTTCTGTCTCCAGAAAACTCTCCAAATCCATCCCCAATTCTGTGCCTTCATCCAAGCATCCATCCTCTCTCCCCTGCTCTAAACAGATGGCCTCCAACTTTGTTTTACATCTTCTACTGTTGATCCCTATAATCCGTTCTCCATGCAGCCTTGGCCACTGCATGAAGATTAAAATTGGAACCCATTCAGTGGCCTCCAAAACGTGTTATAATCCATCCTCACCCACCTCCTTGACCCATTCTTGGCCTATTCCTCTCATCGTTCACTACATCACAGGCCCATTGGACTTGGAAAGTTCCTTACAACACACCCTTTTCTTTCCCAACCCTGACTATTACTCTGACTAATGGCATCTAATCTTTCAGGGCTCAGCCTTCACATCACTCCCCTTCGAGAACTTTCTCGACCACAATGTCTAAATTAGCTTTATTCCATTTTCATATTCTTTCATCTCCTTCTGCTTCTCTTTTCACCAACTGCCTTCTTCATCTGACTTGCCGAGTGTCTTAGTATCTAGTACAGTGCCTGGCACATAGTAGATGCTCAATAATTATTCATCATAGTAGTTTCCAAAGTGAAATGCCCACATCTGAAACTGTAAACATGATTTTCTACTGTTTCAGTAAGAAATATATATATATATATATATATATATACACATACATACAATTGCTATACATACATATACATATTAATTTAAAAAGTTAAAAAGGCAAGAAGCATCACTGATGTTTGTATTGTCAGTGTTCCTCACCCTCTGCCAGGTAAACCTGTCTTCCACCATCTATGATGTGCTCCCTCCAAGGGAAGGTGAGCACTTCATGAAGGAAATTTGTCACAAGAGCTTCCTCACCTATTTGTTGATTTAAGTGCACCGTGATGTAGCTTCTCTGTGCCTGGTTGAATGGCTTTATTTACAAACTATATTTTCAAATTTTAAAAACACAAATGCTCAAAACTTGGACAAGTAACCAAAAAAAAAAAAAAGTTTCTGGCAATAAAATGTGACCTGAAGATACCACAAAAATAAAAGCAAAACAAACAACAAGAAAATGGCAGAGCTAATATTTTCCCTGTTATAGTCACTCATTAGCCATATTAAGGGGTGAAAATAACAACAATTCAATCAGTTCTAAAAAAAAGGTCACTCAAACATTTGAAATTCTCAAGAAGATCATCTGGGAATATGGATTTGCTGACCTTATGATATCTTGAAATTAGTCTTGAGCATTTTTAATCTGTCCTTGTATTATTCATCTTTGAGCCCTATAGCAGTGTATTCTGGTTTTCAAACCTTCTTAATTGAAAATCTGTTGTACAATATAGTAATTAGTTTATCATAAAATTAATATATATTTATCAGTATTACATAAAATATTGATAAGCAAATAGAATAAACTAAAAATCACCTATAATCTCACCATCTAGAGAAAACTTACATCAAACATCATTGTCCTACATACACTTCAATACATTTTACCAAGAGAGATGACTTCAAACTGATAAATGTTTGTGCATACCTAGCAGATTTGTCAAAAGAGCCAGGAAAACAAAATACAAATAAAAATAAAGATTCATTTTTTTTTCATTTTAAGTAACCAATATTTGTGAAGCTAGGTAACTTTATTAAATGCTTACTAGAAGCCAACATTGTGTTCAAAGTTCCACAAACATGTGTCCACTGAATCCTTACAACTAACCCATGAAATAGGTGTTCTTGATTATTCATGTTTCACACATGAAGAAATTGGATCTTGGGGTATGGAAGGAACTTTCTGAGATCACAGGGCAGGCTAAAAATGCCAGCTGTCTTCCATAAATGTAACTTTTCACGATTTTGACCAGAGTTATCTAGAATGACTGTGATTCACAGATGCAGCTTCTTAAATGACAGTCATTCTAATCATCATACTCTAGGTCCCCTCACAAAAGTTCTATAAAAGCTAAAGCAAGATTTAGTCCTTCTGTGTCTCAATTCCCTTATCTGTAAAAAAATCCATAATATGTTTTATACTTAGAATGTTATTGTGAAGATGAAATGTGATAGTATATAGGAGAACACTTATAAATAGATACAAAAACCACAAAATACAGGGCTTTTATGTTAAGGAAAGGGAAAAAATATCATTTACTCTGTGCCTGTGATACAAAAAAAATTGTCTCGGGAAACATGTTAATTTTTTAAGCTTCAAAACAAATCTATGGGTTATGCTTGAGTTCCTGCATTTTTACAGATGAAAAAACTGAGGCTTAGAAAAGGAAACTGTATATGGTGTTAGAGAATGTTCTCATTTCATTCTTTTACATGTAGCTGTCCAGTTTTTCCAGCACTACTTATTGAATAGATTGGCTTTTCTCCATTGTATGTTCTTGCTTCCTGTGTTGTAGAATAATTGTCCATAAGCATGTAGGTTTATTTCAACTTTTCTCTCTTGTTCCATCAATCTAATAGTTTTTGTGCAAATACCAGACTGTTTTGCTTACTGTAGCTTTGTAGTATAGTCTGAAGTCAGGATGCACGATTCTTCTTTCTCAATATTATTTTGGCTATTCAGGATCTTTTGTGTTTCCCTACAAATTTTAAAATTATTTTTTTTAGTTCTGTGGAAAATTACTTTGGTATTTTGATAGGAATTGCAAACTCTGTAGGTTGCCTTAGGTAATATGGTCATTTTAATAGTATTCCTTCTTCCAATCCAAGAACATGGTATGTTTTTTCATCTGTTTATGTTGTCTTCAGTTTCTCTCATCAGTGTCTTATAGTTTTCTGAATACAGGTATATTGCCTCCTTAGGTAGGCTTAGTCCTAGGTATTGTATTCTTTTTGATGTGATGGTATATGAGATTGTCTTCCTTAATTTCTCTTTCTGATATTTCATTGTTAGTGTATAGAAATGCAATAGATTTCTGTATAGTAATTTTGTATCCTGCAACATTACAAAATTCATTGATGAGCTCTAGTAGTTTTCTGGTGGTGTCTTTAGGATTTTCTATGTATAATATCAAGTCATCAGCCAACAGTGACAGTTTTACTTCTTCCTTTCCAAGTTAGATTCCTTTTGTTTCTTTTTTTTTTTTTTCTCTGTTTGCCATGGCTAGGACTTCCAAAACTGTTGAATAAAAGTGGCGAGAGTGGGCATTCTTGTCTTGTTCCTGATCTTAGAGGAAATATTTTCAGTTTTTCACCATTGAGTATGATATTAGCTGTGGGTTTGTCATATGTGACCTTTATTATGTTGAGGTAGTTTCCCTCTATACCCACTTTCTGGAGAGTTTTTAATCATAAATCAATGTTGAATTTTGTCAAAATATTTTTCTTCATCTATTGAGATGATCATAGGGTTTTTTTTTTCTTCAATTTGTTAATGTGGTGTATCATATTGATTAATTTGTGGGTATTGCAAAATTATTGTATTCCTGGGATAAACCCCACTTGATCGTGGTGTATGATCCTTTTAATGTGCTGTTGGAGTCAGTTTGCCTGTATCGTGCTGAGGATTTTTGCATCTATGTTCCTCAGTGATATTGGCCTGTAAGTTTCTTTTTTTGTGATATCTTTGGTTTCGGTATCAGGGTGATGGTGGCCTCATAGAATGAGTTTGGAAGTGTTCCTTCCTCTGCAATATTTTTTGGAAAGGTTTCAGAAGGAAAAGTGTTAACTCTTCTCTAAATGTTTGATAGAACTCACCTGTGAAGGTATCTGATCCTGAACTTTTGTATGTTTGCTGTTTTAAATTACTGATTCAATATCAGTACTGGTAATTGCTCTGTTCATATTTTCTATTTCTTCCTGGTTCAGTCTTGGGAGATTGTACCTTTCTAAGAGTTCATTCATTTCTGTTAGGTTGTCCATTTTATTAGTATACAGTTGCTCTGAGTAGTCTCTTATGGTTCTTTGTATTTCTGTGGTCTTGGGTATAAGTTCTACTTTTTCATTTCTGATTTTATTAATTTGGACCCTCTCCCCCCCTTTTCTTTATGAATCTGTCTAAAGGTTTATCAGTTTTGTTTATCTTTTCAAGGAACCAGTTTTTAATTTCCTTGATCTTTTCGTTTTTTGTGTGTCTCTATTTAATTTATTTCTGCTCTGATCTTTATGATTTCTTACCTTCCACTAACTTTGGATTTTGTTTTTTCTTCTTTCCCTAGTTCCTTTAGGCATAAGTTTAGGTTGTTTATTTGAGATACTTCTTGTTTCCTGAAGTAATATTGTATTGCTATGAACTTAACATAGATTAAATACCTAAATGTAAGCCCAGATACTATAAAACTCCTAGAGGGAAACATGCAGACACTCTGTAGTATAAATGGCAGCAATGTTTTTTTGGATCTGTCTTCTAAAGTAAAGGAAATAAAAGCAAAAATAAACAATGGGACATAATTAAACTTAAAAGCTTTTGCACAGCAAAGGAAACCATCGACAAAACAAGAAGACAACCTACTGACTGGGAGAAAATATTTGCAAATGATATGACTGATAAGGGATTAATATCCAACATATATAAACAGCTCATACAACTCAATGTCAAAAAAAAAACAAGCCAATTAAAAAATGAGCAAAAGAACTGAATAGACATTTTTCCAAGAGGAAATGCAGATGGACAACAGACACATGAAAAGATGCTCAACATCGCTAATCATTAAGGAAATGCAAATCAAAACCAAAATGAGATATCACCTCACATCTGTTAGAATGACTATCAACAAAAAGAACACAAATAACAAATGTTGACCAGGATGTAGAGAAAAGGGAACCCTCATACACTGTTGGTGGGAATGTAAATTGGTGCAGCCACTGTGAAAAACAGTATGGAGGTTTCTCAAAAAACTAAAAATAGAACCACTATATGACTCAGCAGTTCCATCCCTGAGTATATAGCCAAAAAGATAAAAAAAAATACTAATTCCAAAAGATACATGCACCCTTATGTTCATAGCAACATTATTTACAACAGCCAAGATATGGAATCAACCTGAGTGTCCATCAACTGATGAATGGATAAAGAAGATGTGATATACAATAGAATACTACTCAGTCATAAAAAGAATGAAATTTTGCCATTTGCAGCAACACAGATGGATCTGGATGTTATTATGCTAAATGACATAAGTCAGACAAAAAAAGACAAATACTAAAATACTATATGATATCACTTATATCTGGAATCTAAAAGATACTACACACTAGTGATTATAACAAAAAAGAAGTATACTCACAGATATAAAGAGCAAACTAGTGGTTACCAGCAGGAAGAGGGAAGAAGGGAAGGGGATTATAAGGGTGGGGGAGCAGGAGGCACCAACTATTGGATATAAGATAGTCTCAAGGATGTATGTACATCTTGGGGAATAGAGCCAATATTCTGTAATAACTATAAATGGAAATTAACCTTTAAAATTTGTATAAAATATTTTTTGAAGAATAATACTATACAGAAATAAAAAAGAAATGAAGTACTTATACATATAAAAACATGAGTGAACCCTAAAATAACTTTGTTGAATGACAAAAATCAAACCGGAAAAGAATACATGCCCTATGATTTCATTTACTATAAAATTCTGGAAAATACCCTCAAATCTTGAATGATAGAAACCAAATTAGTGATTGTCTGAGGATGGTAGGGGTGGAAAGAGTGGATAGTATCTAGAGGGAGATATTAAAGGGGCATGAGAACACTTGTGGGGGAAATGGATGCTTATTTTCTTGATTTTGGTTATGGCTTAATGGGTATATACATACATGCAAAAACCTCAAATTGTACACTTAAATGTGTACAGTTATTGTGTGTCAATTATACCTCAATAAAACTTTTTAAACCAGAAAAAAATAAAAGAAAAGAAAACTGTCCATTGTCAAAATGCTAAAAAGAAAAAAAGTGTCAAAGAACAAAGCAGAATCAGGCTTCCACACAGGCTCAGCTGACTCCAAGCTCTGGGAATACCCAAGGCTCATTTGTTATTGATACCTGAAAATAGTTTATTTCTAACGAAAAACTGTTGAAACTCTGCTTTTCTATGGAGATGACATGATGACAAATCCTAAGAATAAGAAAAAGTTCTCCACCGAATAATTTACGCTAACATGCATCCTTGTTAGCATGCACGTATATACATGCCTGCCAGCCAGCCCTGTTCAGCCGGCTTATATATGTAAGTTATGTTTTTTTCTGCATACATACTTTTAAAATCAAGCTATCTCCTAAAGTTTCACATTACAAAATGTTTAATTTTACATTTTAAAAAGTTTTAAGTACAAACTTATTCTATTTTAGGAAAAAAAAAATCTTCCGTACACCACAGTTTCACTGAGTTGTGAATCTCACAAGAGCTGTGATGTTCCACTTGTACACATATTTGGAAACCTCCTTAGAAGGGACCATGACATTACTGTGATTTTGAAACACTGTTTATACCTAAACAAAAGCAAATATCATGGACTAATTATTTGAGAGCACAAGATTTTAAAGGACTTCTGGGCCTCAACTGTCCAGTGTAAATTATGCCCTGGAAGGGGGGGGCACATATTTCCTCACCTTTTTGGTTGTAGGACCCCATTAGTCAGATTTCAGGAGCTCACACTGCATGACAAATGAGCTCAAAAACGCAGAGCTTCACCACAGTAACTATTTATTTTCACACTAGACAGAGCAGCTGCAGGTAGGCTGCTGCATCTTTGCTTCTGGCTGTGAGTCAGGATCAGGACTGTTCTGCCTCCTTTTTATTCTGGGAATCAGGCTGCAGGAATGGCCTTGCTTTAGACATGGTAGAGGACATGAGCTAAAGCTGAAATGTGCTGCTTCTAGAAACTTCTGCTGCTAACTGCCTGTGCAGCAGGAGTGGAATTTCACCTTGGCCAAAACAAGTCACCAATAATGTATCAGGAAAGGGATGCATGATGCTATTGCAAGGAGAGGAGGGAGTGAAAAAATTGGGGAAAATAATTCCATCTACCACTGGAGGAAAATTCTTGGAAATAGTAACATGCATCATGTAATATTCATGGGATGTCAGTCAGACTCAGCATACTGGTCCCCATTTCCCAGATCAAGGAGCAGAGTCTCAAGTATGTTAAGAGTCTTGTTAAATGCCAGGGTCTCCAGCTTCATATCTCCCATCTCCATAATTCTTATGTTCTTCCTAGTACACCATAAAGTAGACAGGATGCACATTTTTTGTATTCCTTTTAGTACCTAGCACAGTTGCTGGCTTATGAGGTTGACTGACTAGATTTTATGAAATATAGTTCATTCATTCATTTATTCATCAAATATTTACTGACAATTTCTCTTGAGTCAGGTACTATACTAGACACTGAGGCTACATCTGTGAATAAGACAGAAACATGATTTGCCTTCCTTGGGTTTACGTGAAAGGGGAAATATTCCTTTTTTAGAATACAGGATTTTATCACGTTTCTCATAATGTAAAATTTCCCAATGGATTTATGTTAACATAAGTCTATTTACCAATGGTGAAGACTGGGAGTGTTACCTACCATTGTATTATAGAGAGTGATGAGCTTGGGTAAGAACAAAATAGAGAATATGAGTCTTATGGAAAGAGGATCATGTGTTAAGATCCTTGGGGGTTCATCCTACAGAGTCATTCTCCTAATGTTTCCCTCTGTCATTCCAGCCCATTCTCTGTGAACCTTTGAAGTTTTCATCTTTCCAAGAAAAGGTGATTAGTATTTACTTTCAGACCCTTATACTTAAAACGGAAGATTGGGCTTCCCTGGTGGCGCAGTGGTTGAGAGTCCGCCTGCCGATGCAGGGGACACGGGTTCGTGCCCCGATCCCGGAAGATCCCACATGCCGCGGAGCGGCTGGGCCCGCGAGCCATGGCCGCGGAGCCTGTGTGTCCGGAGCCTGTGCTCCGCAACGGGAGAGGCCACAGCAGTGAGAGGCCCGCGTACAGCAAAAAAAAAAAAAAAAAAAAAAAAACACGGAAGATTGATGATCAGTAAAGTAGTCAAATGTTGGCTAGTATTGCCTAGAAATCTCTTGTGTGTCCTGAGGGGGACAGCCCAAATCAATGGCTCAGAGCCAAGTGGAAACTCAAGTACCAATCATGGCCTTGTGACGAACGTGCCCCAGGGTTCCTAGCTCCGTCGTGGAATCTGTAAATCAGGAGGTATAAAGTGGATGGAGCACTTGTTAAGAGTTCTTAGGTATTATTGCTGAGGAGTATAGGTAAAACAGAAATTGGCTTTGTGGTTTCTACCCTTTTCTACCTCTTTTTCTCTTTCTTTGTGCTACACATTTGCTCTTTGCTTTCTGCATATTTCTTTTTACTATACATTTGACTCCACACTTTTTGCATATATCACCTTTCACGGCCTTCTTGTCTACCTCATAAAACTGTCAAGCAACTGTTTCCTATCTCAATAATGGAACAAATATTCATTGAGAACTGATATAAGGTAGGCACTCTGGAAAACACGGGTCAGCTGAAAGAGACACTGCTTGGTCTCAGTTGATGTCCTTCAACTGTCTCTATGCTACCTTCCAATTTTTCTAGGATAAACTTATAGATATTCTAGAAATAAGTTGTTCCCCACTACATGTGGTTCTGATGCTCATTAGTTAAACCAGTCATGTTCAAAAATTCTAGTAGGAATATTTCTAAAAAAATATTCAAACTAAGATAAAAATGACTAATAAAGAAAAATTTCATTTCAAACCTTGAGAAGTGAAGTCACAGTATTATATCTAAAAACCAGGATTTCAGGCAACCTTGAATGAGTTAGGAGGATTTGAGAAAGAGGAAGGGGCAGTAAGATAGCCTGAAATTGCATTACCCCATTATCCCCTGTGTCACCTGCGTACATTTACATATATTTGCATCCACTCCCATCTTTTCCTCTTGTTTTAGAGGAAACATTCCCTCTCCTCATATCCAAGGTTAAGTCCTCCAGAACACACACCAGGCCAGCCACTCCGTGGAGGTAACACACCATTAACATTTCCTTTTGGCCCGGGCCACCTCTTTATCTATAAGAATGTAAATAGGACCAATCACCATCATTTAAAAAAAAATAGCCCATAAAAAAGCAATCTCAATGCTGTCTACACCCCTATTCTCAGTATCTTCCCATCACAGCCACCCTCTTTAATCAACTGTAGCCAGCCCCCTGCAGCCTTCCTCTGGCCTCTACTCCTCCAGAAGGTCCTTACCAACATCAACCATGGTTCTGCTCTAGGACCTTCACCCTTTCCCACAGAAGCAGACAGGGACAGAGGTAAGTGTCAGATAGTCTAGTATCAGAAGAAAGTACCTGAAGCTGCCTTGATGTAAGGCCCAAAGTTTTTATGTTCTATATTTTACCTGAACATTAAATGAAACATCTGCATTACATTTACACATATTAATGTTTACTTGAATATAAAGATGATTCAGACTTGTATAATTATGTCGATTGAAAAAAAGACACAGCCTAAAAGTTGAGAACTATGTTCTATTTGGTGGACTTGCTGAAGACTTCAAGCCTGGGACACAGCATCACAGAGAGCTCTGAGGGACTTCTCTGAAGAGATCGGGGAGGAGCCAAGATACATAGGAGTTTTGCAACAAAAAAACAGGTCATTGGAGCATCAAAATATTACTGTTAATTAAAGAAAACCAAGCATCTCTAGTTAATGAATTTAGCACTTTTCTATGTATGGGAAGATGCAAGAGTCTGGGCTAATCAAAATCATTCATTTGATATTGGCTCTCTAGGGCCAATATCCTGCTTTTCTTCATCCTGAATCCCTTCAGGGTGCAGAGCTGGGGGTGGCTGATGGCTTGATGGTTGCAACATCCTTTGTTTACTGATATGGCAGGCAAAATTTTTCATTCACATTGGAAAAGTGATACTAAAATGTATTCTTTATATCTAAAAATACATTTTGAAGGCCTACTCTGAATACTCCCCTTGGGGACTGAATAAGAGCAAAAACCAACCTGGTCTTGCCTTCATGAAGCTTATAGTCAATAAGAGGGACAGAAATTAATTACACAAATGTAAAATTATGACATTTGTAAGTACATAGAGTGCTGTATAAGCAGTGTGGATCAAATTTTAAGTGTCCTTGATGGCAGGTTCTCTGCACTAAAGAGTAACAATTTGATGTTTTTTTAGAATATAATTTGATATTAGTTATTACTTAAGCTTTGTAAGTTCAGCTTTCAAATTTTATTCTATTTATAAATCTAGCTAATTTTAAACATCATTTTAAGAAGAGCCTTGATTGTTTGGTTTCATTTATAAACTTTATTTAAACTCATCTGAACATTTTAAGCTGTCAACTGAAAAAACAAAAGCATGACGTGAGAGTTGTGAGTTAAGTTTTATTTGGGGCAAAACGAGGACTATAGTCTGGGAGACAGCATTTCACATAGCTCTGAGGAACTGCTCCAAAGTGGTTGGGGGAAAGGTCAATATATATGTGATTTTAGTGAAGGGGGAGTACACGCAATCAAGCACATATTTTTTGCAGAAGCTTTCTGCTAGTCTTGTGAAGGTTATTGCTAGTCATGAGGAGCAGATGTCACCATGAAGGATTTTAGTGCTTTTCTAGATATGAGGAGATGCAAGAATTGGACTCATAAAATTGACTCCTGAAAATATCTAATTATCTGAAGACCTGTTCTGCCAGTTTTTCCCAGAGCACAGAGTGCCTCATTTCTGCTCTCCACACTTAGCTCCTTTCAGGGGGTGTTGAAGGTCAGCAGCTCTACAGCAGCTCATAATTTAATCCTTGTAGAGATACATGGCTAGTGCTAATTTGTAGGTGACAAAGTGCAATTTATGGTTATCATATTCTACTTCCTTTTAAAGTATGTCAATTGTATAACCAATAAAACTGTAAATAAAATCTATAAGCACTGAATATTTTTTGAAAAATATAACAAAAAGAGCCTATAAATGCAGTGAACCTTATGTTTTCTTAAATGTTTTGATATTAAATATACATTTAAGACAATTTAATCTTAAAATCCTGAGTCTAAATCAATACTCAATGATAACTTTTAAATTGATGCCACAAGTCTGGCTTATTACACAAGTCTGGTTGAATGTTCTGAGATATTATAAGAACATAAAAAGATGTCTATATTTATTATTTTAATAGTTTGTTGCCAAAAATGAATAAATTCAATTGTAACTATATTCAACTATTTATATGGCATTTACAGGGAGAAAAGTCATCCCTGTGGATAACTGGCAGAGCTACTGATATAACTTTAATGCCTCACCAGAATGTCAATGCTCTGGCTCTTTACCTACCATGTAACAAACACTCCAGAAACCTCATCAGCTACCCATATTTCCTTCTTTGTCTATATTTGTATATAGAATATATAGATATATTTGCATAACTGAATCACTGTGTTGTACACCTGAAACTAACACAATATTGTAACTCAACTATACTTCAAAAAATATATATATATATATTTTAATTAATTTCTTATTTTTATACCATTTCTTTATCAATGTATAATTTTCCTTATATGCTTTATAATTTTCTTTATCAAAATTATATACTTGTACTGCAGATTTGCCTTAATAATTCTGTCTGTATTTTGCAGAATATTGAGACAATATCTCAACAAAACAAGAAAAAGCAGACTGTTGAGATAGACGGAGAGTGTAGGGTGCAATACCACATAGAAGAAAGTCATTCAGAGAAAGTGATCTAGAAATCTGCCTAGGAACTCCCCTCAATATTTTCATCCAGACGTTAACTGTGCACAGCTAGGGGAGATAATGTGAGGTCTGCAGAAAGACAACCAGCAAGGGAGCTGTGAGCTGAACAGAGTTAGACACCTCACATGTCAGGAAATGTGAGATTTCCAAAGACCCAGAGTGGAGAGAACACAGTGAACAACTCAGTCATTTAACTGCATCCTCAGGATAGTCACTGATGAGAGGTAAGGAGGCTCTGGAACAGGAGTGATGTATACTCTAGAAACTAACAAGCAAGGACCAAGTTCTTCTTCCAGCTTAGCGACTGCCTTCAAGAACCAAAACTAACACACCTGTCATCTTGAAAGGAAAATAAAAATAGGCTCCTAACAATCTAAACATTGTAAAATTCTGGACATGAGAAGAAGGAGTAAAAGGTGAGCCTCTAGCAGGCAATGGCATTAAAACATTTATTAAGATATGTTTAAAACATAAAGAAGATTATATATATATTATATAATTACATCATTATGTATATATGTGTGTGTGTGTATATATTGGGTGGGCCAAAATGTTCTTTTTTTTTTTTTCCGTAAGTTGGCTCTAGTAACGCTTAGTTGTGTTTAACTTCATTTGAAAAAATTTTGTTAGACTGTATTGTGACAGCTGTCATATCGGCATGCATTAAAAGAAAAAAACTTATCAAAAAATTGGTGAATTTTTGTGTAGCCATTTTAATACTGAAGATGGAAGAAAAAACCAACATTTTCAGCATATTATGCTTTATGATTTTAAGAAAGGTAAAAATGCAACTGAAATTAAAAAAAAAAAAAGATTTGTGCAGTGCATGGAGAAGGTGCCATGACAGATTGAACATGTCAAAAGTGGTTTGAGAAGGTTCATGCTGGAGATTTCTCACTGGACGATTCTCCAGTGTTGGGTAGACAAGTTGAAGATGATAGCGATCCAATCGAGACATTAATTGAGAGCAATCATAATTATACTATGCGGGAGATAGCTGACATACTCAAAATACCCAAAGCAATCATTGAAAATCATTTGTGACGGTGATGAAAAGTGGATACTGTACAGTAATGTAGAATCAAAGAGATCATAGGGCAAGTGAAATGAACCACCAACAACAACACCAAAGGCCAGTCTTCATCTAAAGAAGGTGATGTTGTGTATATGGTGGGATTGGAAGGCAGTCCTCTATTATGAGCTCCTTCCAGGAAACCAAAAGATTAATTCCAACAAGGACTGCTCCCAATTAGACCAACTGAAAGTGGCACTCGACGGAAAGTGTCTGGAATTAGTCAAAAGAAAATGCATAATCTCCCATGAAGATAACGCAAGACTGCATGTTTCTTTGATGACAAGGCAAAAGCTGTTACAGCTTGGCTGGGAAGTTCTGATTCATCTGCTATATTCACCAGGCATTGTGCCTTAGGATTTCCATTTATTTCAGTCTTTACAAAATTCTCTTAATGGAAAAAAAAATTCAATTCCCTGGAAGACTGTAAAATGCACCTGGAAGAGTTCTTTGCTCAAAAAGATAAAAAGTTTTGGAAGATGGAATTATGAACTTGCCTGAAAAATAGCAGAAGGTACTAGAACAAAAGGGTGAATAGGTTATTCAATAAAGTTCTCTGTGAAAATGAAAAATGTGTCCTTTATTTTTACTTAAAAACAAAAGGCACTTTTTGACCAACCCAAAATATACACACACACACACACACACACACACAAACACATATATCTCAAGTGAAAAGATGAGGAATTTAAGGACAGCCATGGAAACTATAACAATGGACCAAATGCAAGTTCTCAAACTGAAAACATAGTAACAGAAATGAAAACCTCACCAGGTGGGCTTAGTTGCAGTTGACTCTGCAAAAGAAAAGACCCCAACAGTCACTGTGCAGTACAATGGTGATTATTCAAATTGAAACTCAGTGAGAAAAAAAAAAGGCTTAGAAAATAATGAGCAGAGCCTCAATAATCTATAGGTCAATAACAAGCAATTTTACCTACCTGGAATAGAATTCACAAAAGGAGAGGGAAGAGAAAATATTTGAAATATATGAAACATTGCACATTTGGGGTAGAGGTTGTAATAAAGTCATTTACCTCCTTTTATCTTGTTGTGTCCATTCTTCCTGGACTAATATCACCCCACTCCTCCAGTAGAAAGCATCCTCCTCTACTTATTGTGGATAAACTTGGCCAGACAGTGTAGGAGGTTCTTGCCCTCTTTCCCTGTCTCTTCTGTTCTTTTCTCCAAAATCTTCCTCTCTGACTCACTGGATAATCCCTACTCGACTCCTGTTTTAATACATTTAAGGCCAACATCTGGAATAGAAATGACAATTGTTGTCACCACCTGACTAAGTTGAAAATAGTCCATAATCCATCGCCAGTTTCCAAAGCTCATCTGTCTTTGGTGCTTGTTAAACTGGAGAATTAGATGGTGATGTGATGGGAATCCTTACCCACACATTTTTCAAGTCTTTGGTGGTGTCCCTCATCGCTGTGACTGTTCTAGCTTCATAGAATGGCTTTGGGTTAATATTTTGGTGAAGGGTAGGAGTACCTTAGTCTTTCTAACAAGATATCTACTGGTCAGAGAATAACTTGAGGATTCTGCCAGTTGCTGAAAATCTCTATTTCTACTACACACTTGAGAACAGAGGATCGGGCTAAGAAATGGGTATGAGGACCCAATGAGCTTAGTTTAACGTGAGCTCAAATCAAAAGTCCATCATTAAATGACCCCAAGGAAGAAAGTTCCCTGCCTGAGTGAGAGCTTATGAAGGCATCTGAATCCCTAGGAATTGAAACGACCTCAGATTCAAGGGCCAATAATATTTGGAACAACATCTAGGTATTTTCCTTCTCCCAGTGCATAATTGCCTGGTAATAAAAGCCAGTCTCTTTGGGGGAAATTTCAGAATATGTACTTTGAATATTTTCACAGAGCCTTTCTTGAAGGCACTTGATTCACGGAGCTGCGTCTTGTGAATTGGCTACGTGAGGAAAGGGGGTGAGGGGTCAACAATTCTCTATTTTGATATCTCATCTCAGGCACGTTTACTGGACAAATTTTCCCCCAATATATAACACAAAGAAGGTTTTTGTGGATGGTCCATCTCGTTCAACCCTAGGGATGCTCTAATCAATGAGTCTTTGCCAATCAGACCCTCTAGTGGGCAAGCTCTTCCTGCTGCCTATCCTGGTTACCTCTCCTACTCGAAGTTAAGGTTTCACCACCACTGCCAAGCAGGAACAACACCTCTCACTCTTGTTGAAATCAGCCACAGCACCTACCATCAACATCCTTGGTCTCTAGGAAATTTCCACAAAATTATTTTTCAAAGATGACAATATACCCATCACCATTAAAAAATAAATAAAATCTGGATGAAGGAAAGGGTATGTAGGTCTTTGAAGAGGGCAGAATCTCCAGAGACTTTGGATTCTATTCTACATTCTACCAGTAAGTGTCTGGCATCTCAACCACTTCTGAGTCAAAACAAACTAGTAAGGAATTTGAACGGCTCACAACTGCTTTTACTAACCATTGTGACTAGATCCTCTGGTCAGGGCAACAAAGCTGATACATTCAGACTTATGTAAAATTATTTCTGCCTTCCTCCTTCTATCACCTCAGAATTCATTCTCATGTGCATTGAGCCAGAGATCTGATGCTGCATATCAGGTCTGTTATCCACACGATTTCTCTTCTATGTCTTTGCACCATGGTGTGTCAGAACCCCCAGATTCACACAAATATGTAGCTTCAAATGGCAACCATGCTTTTCCATACCATTTTATGTACTTTTTCTGAATACCTAAAGACTGATGTTGTAGCCACTGCCAAATACGTGGTCTGGTGCAACATTTATAGCTTCCTCTTTATAGTTTTTAATTAAATATTTGACACTGTCATTGTAAAACATTTTAGTAGCCATTATTTATTACTATAGAAAAAACATAATCACCATTTCTAGTTTTTTTTTTTTATGTTTTCCCCCCAGAATGAAAAACAGTTTAGTCCTGAATTAAATGGCTCCAACATTTGAACAGAAGCCAGAATCTATCTGGTCAGCAGAGCATGATTTCAAAGTAATTAGTTCTCCCCTCATTCTCACTCTTTCATGTTTCTCCATTTTTCTGAAAATATAAAATCCAATGTTACTTTCAAGACACAAAAGGCAGCATCCTTTGCAGAAGGGTGCTCTTCTTCAAGTGTGTATCACATCACGTTCTTATTGTGTCCAGTATATGGAAATGCTTGCTTATTTAAGAAAGCACCATGCTGCTTCCTGCTTCCTGACCTCTGAACAGACTGCCTCATCTCTCTGGAGATGGAGGTGCCTGTTCACCTGTAATAATCACACGGAAGGACATCCCCTGACCACCTCTTAATGGGCAGGCAGCATGGAACCCACTCCTTTCTGTAACACCGTGCTACATTTCAATCATTTTGTATGTATCTTTGACCACTCCACGTTGGTGCCTACAAGCTTCTCAAAATAAAGGTATGTAAAACATAGCTTAAATGAAGTGGGAAATGCAGATCAAACAAAATTAAATAGAAAAATGGGGATCACACCTCCTTGAGATTTTAACTTTATTGTAATAAAACAATAAAAATGTGTAATAAAACTGTTTTTCCCCAGAATTCAAGTTGAGTTTACTAAACTTCTGCTTACTTTCAAATCCTGAGACCTTGCTTCTGAAGCAGAATTTAGTGGGACAAAAGTGTATGTATAAGGTTTTATTATGATGATAGCTATTCTGATGGTTATTCTGTTTGACATAGCCCTGGAACTAAACTTTTTTCTCTTCTCTGCTTAGGGCCATGGGAAGTTAATTTTATCATGGGTTCTCTTGATTGGCTGCTGCCAGTAGGTTTTGGCCAATGAGATCCACTGATGGGAGACTGCAGGCAGGGAGAGTAGGAGATTCAGGGTGTTCCTTGCCCTTTCTCTTCCTTCTTTAGGCCACATTTTGGGCAGTGGCTGGATAGTCCGGGACCATGGTTCTAGCCCAGGAGCCTGTATCCCTTCACTGGGCTGTTAAAGTCCTCTCTTATTTAACCCTTTAGGTCAAAGGTAAGATAGGCTTCTCACTTTGCTAATCTCTGGTTGCTTCAACAAACCTTGTTGGTTCTTCTAATTCTATTCAAACCCTTCATTAACATCTCTTAAACCATATTAGTTCTGTTCGGTTTCCAGCCTTGGCTCTGACTGGTATGGAATGTTTCTCCTCTGCTTAACAGATTGTGGTTCAGCTTAGGCTAATATAAAGGCTAATATAAGCCACCACTTGTACATCTTTAACACTGAAATGTGTTATTAATTTAGCCCTTTGCTCCTATAATTGGAGCAAATTCTAGCACAGTTAATTTATTTATGAACAGAGGAGCTATGATAATAAGTTATAACGTTTTCCCCCAAAATCATGGCATTTTCTAGGGACAGACAAACATGTAGATGAGCTTTTTTTTTTTTTTTCAAAATAATAAGTTAGAGCTTTTGTATATGTCTTTCAAACCTTAAATTATGCTTCTTAAATTACTTTTTCTGCAGTGTTGAAATATGATATATTTTCCAATTATATGTGACCGAACTCTATAGGTTTTATCAGTCCTGAAATGTTGATCAGTTGTTTTTAATATTAGGTCATTCATAACTTCCAAAACATATCAAAACTATAGACTGTTTTTATGTAAGTGTAATTAGTGATAATTTGGAAATCACCCAGTACCTGGTACCTGATAAAATATACTGAACTTGATTCTTGATCACTCAGATGAAGTAAAGAAATTAGTACTGGCAATCCCTGCTTTCCACAGTAGTCTTGGACTGTGAATAAGACAAACAAACAGAAATTGTACAAAGTGATCTTAATAATCAGTGGGAAAAGTAAAATTTTTTCTATGATTATAAAGTTTTTCTCCAAAATGTTAAAACCTCTTTCTAATAGTTATAAATGTATGGGGAAATGAAAACAAATAGTGAAATCAATATTTATTTATAACACTGTAATTTAAAGCACTAAAGTCATTCAGAATTAAAGTGTTTTATAGCACTGTAAAAAATATTCAACTGTCATTTAAACAGTGCTGGCCTTCATCTCATAACATAATGTAGCTTATATGTAAGATACAGAGTGGGCATTTTAGAAGTCTTAGTGAATTGTCGTGTTCTTTTCTAACTTTGGATCAGCTTCCAACATTTTATCCTTTGCATTTTCAAAGTCATGATTATCTCCGAGAATCCCTTTAACATGAATCTTTTGCCAGTGTCACTTCCTCTAGGACATCTTTATCTTTCCTATCATCCCTCGCATCCTTTTCTCTTATACTGATAAGTTCACCCTTATTAAGCCCCTCTGGATGCACAGCCGTACACGCCCTACCCTTCTGTAGTATTCATCCACACTTCCGTCTGTGCAATTTCACTGCCAGGGTGATCATATTTCATTCTTTCACTGAAATTTCATCTTTGTTGTCTAAGGCTCTCTTTTGATTATTTGTTTTGTCAAATGTCACATGTCCTGGGAGGCCAGGAGGTAACATTACTACACATTTTCCTGTCTGTGTGTGGACAGAATAATAGATGCATGTGACCAAACACTGACCTATGATTGACCACTCGTGAACATGATTTGAATCTGTTATTTACATAGTGATTTGTGAAGTGAAGAGCTAGCAGCAGCGTGTTACTCTGTGCAATTATTCACAGTTAATACACCCTGGTAACTGAAATTTGAGCCACGTCATTTGGGGATGGGTGTTACATAACTAAACTACGGGAAATGGAGATCTGTGTGTATTTGGGGACCATGAAGAGTGAGGACTGGCTACATCAGTGTTTGAATTTTGATTTAAGACTCTTTTCCATTATTTAACATCGTTTAAGTCCCTATTATATACTGGACATAATTTAGCATGTGCAAAAGTCAAGATGACTTGTGACTTTAAAGAAAATTTATATTGAAATGAAAAATAGTTGATACATTGTTTTCCTCCTCAGACCACAGATTTTAGCATGCTTTACAACAACTATCCCAACAAAGATACCAGAGCAAAACACTGGCCTCATTTCCACACTCACTTCTTTTGGACTTTCATATAAGTTTAATGTGAAAACAAACTGGTTTTAAAAACTAGAACCAGTGTGGAATCTACTGTCCAAACATACCTTTTCTTGCTTCTTAATAATAAACTCAGACTAAAGTTGAAATTCTCAAGTAATTTCCTAGGATAAAGAGAACAATTAAGTTTTCTTAATTCTGAAAGGAGTAGTGAAATTTAGTAAGTTGTGAAATTTGAATCACATTCAGTCTGGAGTAAACAAATGAATTATTCTTTATTGGTTGGACACAACGTGTTGAAAATAGAAGTAAGTGTCTACATCAATTAAGATATAAGTGCATTAACTATACTCACAACCATAATTTAAAATTTAGAACAATATGAAAAAAAATCTAAATCAAGTCTCAAAAACATCAAAATCCAGGGACAGATGTTGTCATGACATTATAGTTACTGAAGTAGGACTATTAACAACATTTTGTAGTTTCACACACTGTAGAAAGAAGTTGATTGCCTGAACCCTACTATTGTTGCTGGTGGCTGGTGTTCATGCACTAAAAAGCCAGATGTTAATGAGAAAATTTCTTCCTTTGTTTATTAATTCATTCACTTATTCATTCGTTCACTTCTACATGTACTTATGCATTCCTTTGGTAAATATTGCTAAAGTTAATATCCCACATTCCAAATACTGGGAATATAATGGTGAATCAAAATTCCATAATTCTTACCCTTAATGGAGTTCATAATCTACTGAACAGGGAGACATTCAGCAAGTCAACATGTAGTAGTAAGTATTCTACTACAAAGAACAAAGTGAGCTGAGGGGATAAAAGAGGGGAAGTGTTTTAAGTAAGACCTTCAGTAAGACCCCTCTGACAAGGAGACATTTATGCTAAAATCTGAGGGAAGAACATGATTTGCCTTAAGAGTAGGGTCTAGTGCTTTCTGTGTAAAGGGAACTAAGTCAAAGAACCAAGGTGAGATGTTAGTACATCTAACTGTGTGACGGGTTCGTTGTCCATAAGGTAGTAAGAGGTCTCATGGATAATATGAGGGGGGAAGGTAGATCAGGGATCTGAACGTAAACATCCTTTGAAGTCATGGATTTTACTATAAATGTAAAAGGAAGCCTTTTGAGGAGTTTCTTGGGGAGAAGGATGTGAACTGATTGACATTAAAGTTATGAACTTGAGTGCTTTCCAGGGTGAATGAGAAGAGTAACAAGCACATCCACAGAGTGGGAAGAGGGTTCATTGGGATGAAGGGATGAGATGTCCACTTTGGCAGATGTTGAGATCCACATGCCAATGTGGCTTCTGTAGAGAGATCAGTATTTTTATTTAGTCATCGAATTCAAAACTGGTGACTGTGACCCTGTGCTGATCTTCTGGGCACTGCAGACTTCCCAAATGGAAGGGAGAGTCACTCAAGTCTTGACTCCTTCTTGTCATCTGTGGGTGTCCTGGGGTCATCAAAGGCAACGGTTTCTTACCAAGCTTCACTCGTCACAATCCATTCCTGACTTCTGCTGCGCAGCCCGACCCTGATGTGCTGGCCTGTTTGTGTGTGTGTGTATGTGTTCCTCCCAAACACAATCCTCACCTCCTGCAGCTGACTCAGTGTCTTGGTTGCCAAGCCCATGCTATGGCTGGAATTTCATTCCAACCTAGTCTTCTCAACTCTGTAATCTGTCCAGTCTCATCAAGCTTGGAATTGGAATTCACTTGTTCTCCTGGGTCCATTCAGAAGTGTCTGGAGAAGAGTTTAAGCACTTTTTTTTCCTAAAGTTTGGAAAAATGAAGCCTTAAGAAGTACTGAATATAATTAAACTGTAGTCCAGAGTTAGATGCAATTTAATCATAGTTCAATTCCAAAATAAAAGTTGTGTAGGTGGGGCTTCGCTGATGGCGCAATGGTTGAGAATCTGCCTGCCTATGCAGGGGACACGGGTTCGTGCCCCAGTCCAGAAAGATCCCACATGCCGCGGAGCGGATGGGCCCGTGAGCCATGGCCGCTGAGCCTGCACGTCCAGAGCCTGTGCTCCGCAATGGGAGAGGCCACAACAGTGAGAGGCCTGCGTACCGCAAAAAAAAAAAAGAAAAGTTGTTTAGGCGAGACCATGAAATTTCCTAACATGTGATTTTAATACATTGTACTAAATTTTCTAAAACAACTCAGGGGCACTGAAATTTACAGTAGATGGAGTATTTATGAAAAGATTGTAATCACATATAATCTTGTAAACCCAAGATTATATGACTCCTTGTCATTGATTTCTTGGGCAAATTTTGTGTCCCTTTATCTGATTAAATCCCTTTAGGAGAAAAATAGGTGAACCTTGTCTGTCTACCTTTTTACAGGTCAGCCTCAATTTCTCTCTCTCTCTAAACTCTCCCAGATGAACTAATACTTTTCTACAGTTTTAAATACCACATAAATATAGAGATTTCTCAATTTGTTTTCTGCAGCCAAGATAATTCTTCTACGTGCCAGACTCATGTATCTCATTTGACAGGCCCTCATAAATGCCTCATAAGCATCCAAAAATCCACATGCTTATATTTGATCTTCTTCCCCCAGTCCCCCACTAAAATAGCACCCACTTCTTTCTCCCTGAATTTTTGGTTTCAGAAGAAGACACCAACACAAGCTTAGCTGTTCAGCAGTCAATTCTGATTCTTCCTTTACCTGGAGACCCACCCAAGAAAAATCAGAAAATTCTTTTGATAGTATCATCAGAATTGGCCTAGAGTTGTTTTTTCCTTCTCACACTAGGACAGAAACTTACTAATTCATTTACCTGATTACACTACGTACCAAAGAAGACAGGGTACCGTGGTGTCTGCTCTCCAGAGGCTAAAACAGTCATACACAGCAGGATTTCTACTTGCAGGTAGCACTTTTCTTTAGACGATTCAAAATGTATTCAATGCTACAGTTAATTCAGAGGGGAAAGAGCCACAGCAACCAACTTTGAAATTTCAACCATGTGGCCAGCATCCCATGATCCTGTGAACATATAAAATTTTTACTTTTTTTTTTTTCTGGAGACTATCCAACACTGCCTAAAACAGCTTCAAGCCCAAGCATAAAAATATTCTTAAAATAATTACATTTCAATTCTCACATTCTTTACATTTTTGTGCATTTTCAGAGAAGAAAATAATAAAGTTGAGTATTAGCAATTCCTATGTTCCTAGTTTGTGTGAAACAATATGAATCTCTATATGACTAGCCAATGACAAAAAAAACAAAACAAAACAAAATATAAAAACAAAACAAAACAAAACAATCCTTTTTTCTGGGGGCATCATTTGTGAAGATATAAAAATCCAATGATTTATCCCTTACCTGCTAAGTCATGATCTAGACTTAATAAATTTAAAATATCACCATCAAAGCTAACTTACTATAAAGAAAAATTTAAAGAACACATTATATATGGTTTAAAAATGGGATAACAGGAAGTAACTATTTTACTGAGATAAAATAAACTGTCATGCATTCAAATAACAATAACATTAGAAGTCATCTCCCTCATCTGACACAATGCAGGGAGCTTTGCAGGATGGAGGGGAGAAGTTGTTGCTGTTATTATTTTAAAACATAGCTGTATTTATCCAACTTTTGCTTAAACTCTAAGTGACTGGGTAATCCTTACTTTTATACCACATTACATATACAAATAGCCTAAATGTCTGGAAAACCTATCACTCTTTTTTTTCCCCCCAAGAGTTTGGTTCATGCTCTGTCCTCTGGAACCAAGTTGAAATTTAATTCTTCTTCCATGTGACCTCTTCTGAGGAAAGCTCTTCCTTACTATTGTGTCCTATTGGCCAACTTTTCTACATCAATCTGTTTTCAAGCTTCTTTTCAATCATTCATTCTTCATGTGATTCTTAATCAGTCCAGTTTTTTTCTGAGCATTTATTCTTGGTTATTATCAGGAATTCACATCAAATTTGAAAGTCTGTAGTTTCCAGAATCTTTTCATTATTTACCCTTCATAAAAATCTGTACAATTATGTTTCTTAATTTGTATGGAAACATTGCCACTTTCTCTAAATTTTCCTAAAGGTCCTAGAGTCATGTTTGAAAGTTATCTTAGTGCCTTCATGTATTTCTTTTGATCATGAAAATCTGAACTCATTTTAAAGCAAAAAGAAATTCCTTATTTTTGTCATAATGCAATGTGAGTTCCAATTCTCCTTTAATGACATTTGTCAGCCTTTTCCAGATTGAAGATAAGCCTAGATAGATGAGAATCTGAAAGCACACCAAAACAAACAAAAAAACACAAACCAAACCTCTCATCAGAATCACTGTCAAAGTGCCTTTTGCCCAGCTGAAATGTAAAATATCCAGACAATCTCTTTCTCTATTATTTTATGTTTTGCTAATTTGAATTTGTCCTGCATGAAAATTACATGAGAATGCTGGAGTCCTGCCCATAAAGCTGATCCCATTAATATACATTGTTTTCTCTTCAGAAACAAATGTCTGATTTCATAAAATACATAACCAGATTTTCAAGTAGTTTAAATTAATCCATATTGCATGGCCTCAACTATATACCATTAACAGAGAAAAGGGGGAAAGACTATGAAATACATATTAATCTGTAATTTATGACCCTTTCCTTTCCTCCATATAATGAAAACCTGAGATTTATTTTCTTACATGGATGAAAAAGGTAAGGAATATTTCCTCCCATCCCCCCGACCTGGGAGTGCAGACTTATAGTGAATGTTTCACATCACTGGTTAGTAATGCTACATATTACATTTAACCACCTCATCTTCTTGTTACAGTTACTACGTGATAGAGTTTCAACAGTTTTTTTTCCTTCCTCCCGCTCATTACGGAACAGATATTACAAGGGCTAAAAGGGGTCATACATTAACTGGATGAGAGCCAATTATGGGTAAAAAACAGAGCAGGACTCTTGGGCAAACTGAAAGCTGTACTAAAGTGATCACATGACTACACTTTAAGAAGCATGAAAATGTTCACTTTTTCTTCAAGATAATTTAACAGATGCATGTCAGTAAAATTATGACTAAAGAATCCACTCAGTGATACCAAGTGATAAGAATTCTTAGAAAAAGAAATTCTTGACATTAAAAAATTTTTTTCATATCCAATACTTGCTATAGAAATGCACATTTAGGAAATATATAATTATTTAAAAATAATTGAAGGATGCTTTTTGGCATCCCACCCACCTGTATTTAAATATACATAACAATCGAAGTTACTATTACTAGTATTACAGGAGAGACATGGTCTCATGCATATTGTTAGACAACCTGCATTCATAGACCTTGAATATAAAAACCAGATATTGTCCCGGAAATTACTAATAACTGAGTAGCAAATAATATACCCACAAGTATTTGATGTAAACATGTATCTACTTTTGGTAGCAAAAACCAAGCATTATCAATATTTCAGTTTGGAAAATAATATATGTGGAATATAGTATTTCAAGTATAACCTTTCTAAAGTAATTTTTTTTTTCTGTACACGGGCCTCTCACTGTTGTGGCCTCTACCATTGTGGAGCACAGGCTCCGGACATGCAGGCTCAGCGGCCACAGCTCACGGGCCCAGCCGCTCCGCAGCATGTGGGGTCTTCCCAGACCGGGACATGAACCCATGTCCCCTGAATCGGCAGGCGGACTCTCAACCACTGCGCCACCAGGGAAGCCCCAAAGTAAAATATTTTTAGAAAAAAGTATCTCAGCAAGAGGTAAGTTGAGCATTAAAAAACACTATTAGAATCCTTTTATTATCTTTGATGTTTTAGAATATTTTCCTGAATTTTATATTCAAATGAATAAAACAATTACAAGCAGATATCTACTATTAAAGAATAACTTTATTTTCAATACTGATATTGTTATATATCAGAGTGCTATAAATACCAAGAAGTATCATAAAACTTAACTCCAAATTATTTCATTATAAATCTTTTTATAAGGAAATAAAGTATTAGATTGCAACTCAAACTGTTAGAAATATCTGATGTGATGAGTGAATACCCACAGCCAGATGCACAAAAACGCTTGAATAAAGCATCTTCTTAGAATAGATTCAGCTGAAAAATAGCCAATAATAAGTAGAATTCTCAGGCAACTGAGAATTCTAGGGAAATAGGAAACTAAACATGGGTCTAGCAGACTTGGTAACAGCTAGACGACACATTCATCTAATTCCAGTCCAAGAAGGCAAAGATAATCAATTACAGGTGGAAATCAAGTTGGATCAATCATTAGTCTGTACCCCACCTCCTGCTAGGTACTCTGGGAAATTCACGTGGACTTGGTGATAGGATCTCTGTCCTCACAGACTAGGAAATCCGGCTCAGATTCTGCTGGTTAATGGCAATCACTTTGCTTGAAGATGGATTTCCGGGTATGACAAGTTTGGCGTATTCTTCAGTGGAACTTGTGTGGGGTGGGGGAGGACACCTGCTCAGCTATTGGGTTTCAGTGAAATCACCCCTGACAGTCTACAGCCAGATTGCCCCCTGCATCTGTTGTTCTGGCTAAAATTAAACATGATAACTGCAGAACATGACAATATGTTTCTAATTAGAGCAATATTATGATTTTTAGACAAAAGTGGTCCCAGTTGGGCAGAATTCTAACCTGGGCCATTGGTCTCCTCCAGAGGGGCAGTTATGTCATCACCTTTTAAAATTTGTATTTAAGATCTGAAGATGGAGTGGAGAGGGCAGTAGATCCTGATTTTTCCTCCCTTCATATTCTCTTAGGATTTCCTAGCTGGGATGTCTAGGGACGAAGGTTAATTTCAACTTTTTGAACTCATGTTTTAAAAGCTGGGTACTTCCGAACACTTCCTTTTCCTTTGTTAGGATAACCACTCCTCCCCCCATCCATTTATGAATGAGCTTGATTGAGTCCCCGGGGTCTCCCGTGTGTTCCTCCTTCAGATGGTTCTTGTGATGGATTTGGTCTACAAATGTTTCCTAGAAGTTACCCAGAAAACATCCTTCCAAGGGACTACACCACACAGGAGCCCACCAGTGTCTCCTGTACACTAGTGCCTGTCACAACTAAAGTAGAGCAAAGAGGCTGGTGTCACACCATCACACTGACCTCCTGCATGAGTCTGTGTCACTGTGCCCCTCCCCTGCTATTTGTGGACTCCTGATTTCTGGTTCTGCACATGAGGAGCTTGGATGTCAACACTCTGACCCATGAACAACTAAAAAAATGAACAAACTGAAAAATCAACAGCTCTTCTCGGATCCAGAAGAGCAGGAAGGACACATGGCAACATGCTGTCCCGAAGTTTGGAGAGATAGGTGAATGCAGGGAATCATGGTTTATGGGAGCAGTGACTCACCAGCAGAAATGGCCTCAGGAACACTGAGCCAGGGTAGGAAACCTTAATCTGTAATTGAATTGCTGGTGCTCAGTGCAGATGATACTGAGAGTTAAAAACCCAGTCATGGGGCATGGAGCACAATACGGTGAGGGTTAACTCCAGGAGCTCAACCAGGTTTCCATATCACAGGGGGAATCAATCCACTGGGCTTCTAGCAGGGAGAAGGGAAAAGGAACCACTTTGGACAGTGTCAGAGAGCTCTGTCCTTCTCAACAAGCCCTCCCCTCAGGAGAAACTAATTAACCACAGCTAAGCCCTGCTGGGTGTTATCAGACCCTAATAGACCTGGGGAAAGGCAGTCAACAACCACAGCCTCTCTAGCCTTCCTGTCCCACCTAAGAGGGGAGAAAAACCTGATAAACACTTGTGAAGCTCACAGCCCAGAGACACAGATTCACTGAAAGCCTGAGCCCTCATCATAGGACTGTGGAACACTTCCATTCATATCACACCTCACCTAAAGCCTAGTTACATCAGTTCCTTTTACTCTGTATGTCATGTTTGGCTATCAAGAAAAGAGCTAAAATGTATTCCATAATGTTAAAAAATACTATTTGAAGAAACAGAGCAAGCAACAGAATCACATGAGGTGGGGATGTTTGAATTATCAGCCTGGGAAATTAAAACAGTTATGATTAATACACCAAAGACACTAATGGACAAAGTAGCCAGCACACAAGAACAGATGGTCAATGTAAACGGAGAGATGGAAATCCTAAGAAAGAAGCACAAAGAAAGACTAGAGATCTAAAACACTAAAAGAAATAAAGAATCCCATGATGGACTCACTAGCAGACTGGACACAGCTGAGGAAAGTCTCTCTGAGCTAGAATACACTCCCCCAAACTGAAAAGAGAACAAGAATGAAAAAAAAAAAAAAAGAAAAAAGACAATATTCAAGGACTGTGGACAACTACAAAAGGTGTAATATGTGAAATGGGGACACCAAAAGGAGAAGAAAAGGTGGAAAAAAAGAAATATTTGAAACAATAATGACTGACCATTTTCCAAAATTAATGTCAGACACCAAGCCACAGATCCATGGAGCTCAGAGAACACCAAGCAGGATCAATGCAAAAGACAAACAAACTACACATCAGCATATTATTTTCAAATAACAGAAAATCAAAGATAGAAAAAAAAATCCTGAAAGAAGCCAGAGGGGGAAAAACACCTTACCTATAAAGGAACAAAAATAAGAATTATATCCAACTTCTCCTCAGAAACCATGAAAGCAAGAAAAGAATGGATGAAATATATAAAGCTTCAAGAGAATAAAACCATCAACCTAGAATCCTGTACCTTATGAAATTCTCCTTCAAAAGTAAAGGAGAGGGCTTCCCTCGTGGTGCAGTGGTTGAGAATCCACCTGCCAATGCAGAGGACACGGGTTTGAGCCCTGGTCTGGGAAGATCCCACATGCCACAGAGCAACTAGGCCCGTGAGCCACAACTACTGAACCTGCGCGTCTGGAGCTTGTGCTCTGCAACAAGAGAGACCATGACAGTGAGAGGCCCGTGCACTGCGATGAAGAGTGGCCCCTGCTCTCCGCAACTAGAGAAAGCCCTCGCACAGAAACAAAGACCCAACACAGCCAAAAATTAAAAAAATAAAAATAAAAAAACAAAGTGAAGGAGAAAAAGAGACTTTCTCAGACCAAAAAAAAAAAAAAAAAAAAAGAGAGGAATTTGTTGCCAGTAGAAATGGCTTGCAAGAAATGTTAAAAGAAATTTTCTAGAGAGAAGGAAAATAATACAGGTCAGAAAACTGGCTCTACAGAAATAAAGGGAGAGCATATAATAAGGAATAAGTGAAGGTAAAATAAAACTTATTTTTCTTATTTTTAAGCAATCTAACAGATAACAGTTTGTTCAAGATCATAACAGCAGCAATGTACTTGATTATGTATGCTTATGTATATACCATATATCTATACATTGTCCTATATATATATATCTTTATGCTTATGTAAGATTATATATGTGAAATGAATGACAGAAATGATACAAAGAACAAGAGGAAGGAATTAGGATTATCTTGTTGTTATAAGGTACTCAAACTACCCGTGAAGTGCCATAGTTTTGTTTGCAAGTAGACTTGGATTAGTTGTAGTTGTGTATTGCAAACTCTAAGGCAGCCACAAAAACATGTTTAAAGAAGAAGTATAACAGCTATGCTAAGAAAGGAGAGAAAATGGAATCATAAAAAATGCTCAATTAAAACCACAAAAGTCAGAAAAAGAGGGAGAGAAGCCACTTTACTGGGCATCATTTGGACATGTATTCCTTAGCCATCAGAAATGCAAAGATTGTGTTGGACGTGATTTGTGGGAAGCATGAGTTAGAGAATGAGGAACATAGAACTCCAATGGGACAGCAATGCCGACATTCTCCAGAGCCCAGTGGTGGAGGCCTCTTCTGCTTGTTGGAAGTACTATTCCTAAAGCTGGCCCAACTCCTTCCCTCTGTAAGTCTTCAATTCCTCTCTCTGCTGCAGGATGACTGGGAAGTCTGTGTGGGTGGATTCTGTATAACTGCAGGGTGGACCTCAACCCTGCCTTACAAGGAGGGTCAGGCACCCTTGGAGAGGGAAGAGGGACACACACCTTCTTCCCCTTAGAAACATGCACACAGGACGTTACCTGAGAAAGAGGGAGGTACTTCCCAAGTCGCCTCATCTCTCTTCTTGCGCTTCTACTTTTCTAAGCCCCTCATTTTATCCAGAAAGGCTCACACAGCTCTGTGCAGGGACATGGGTGTTCCTCCTACCATCTTTAGGTCATCTGAGATCTTCTCCAATGTCTGTCTGCTCTTTGGTTAAACACTCACATGCACACTTTTCCTCTAACAAAGCATGTCCTCTGCTACCTCTCCTTTACTGGAGTAAAGCCAGGGGACACAGTGGGCTTCCTCCGCCCCCTCCTGTTCTCCATCTTTCTATTCCACGTTTGGTCCGCTTGATAAACCTGTTATATCTTATTTATTTCTACAACTCTTACACCTCTGTACCCCAAGGAGAAGTTAATTGTTATTCCTGTGATGGCATACAGTTGTCAGGGTTGTATTTACTTACCGCACAAAAAAAGAGGAATTCAACCCGTTGGGGCAACATGTACATCACACAAAAGCAAACTTCCGTGTTGGTTTATGCAGCCAGTAGGGGTGTCTCCGCAGCTCAGAGAAGTAGTAAGTCTCCTTGATCTTAACTGTTTATTTTAAACCAATTCCAGGAGCCATTTAGTCAACACTTAAAGTATGAATTGTGGAGTCATGCCTCCATACCTAGGAACTCTCCAACTCAGGGCTCCTAATGAGAAATGGATTTTCCAATTAGTAAAGGGACTAAGGTCTTTCAGAGAGCCATGTCAGCAAAGCCCTTAAAACTGCTTATCTTAATACAAAACTGCTCCCCACCTCAGTTTAATCTCCACGCTGCCGCCAGAGCTATTTCCCTAAAATAATCAATACATTTGATTTGAATGTCTCATTTTTCCCTCAAAGTTCCCTGCCCTTCAGCCCTGTATGAAGTGTTATAGCATTTTCTCTTTGACCATTGGAATTTTTTTGTTCTAAAGACCTAACTCAAAGACACCACTTACATGAAACCTTCTCTGAACTTGCCTGAAACAAGTCACTCCTCTTCCTATGATGTCTTTTCAGGAAAAAAAAAAAATTAAATAACCATATATGGTCTAGTTACTGGGTTGTTTTGATATTTCACTGTCTATGCAAGTCTTTATTTAGTCATGTGCATTGCTGGACATGTTTTATAACATGTAGATAATTACTCATAGAAACAGGTAACAACATATGAAAATAAACTCTGAATAGAAGCAACCACAGTAAAGCACATTTCCAAGATACCTGTTTTGAAATCTAGTGTAAAAGTGAAAAAATATCTAGTGGTTGGAGTCAAAACCCAGCTGGACAGGTTTGCAGGAGCTAATTTGCATACCTCCTACCAACCTGTCCAGTGACATCATATCAGCCACATTAAGTGTTTTTGCATCATGGAAATCAACCAATTTTGTAAATCAGGACTCTTTCCTTCCTCCCCCTCACCCCCCTCCCAGAGTCAAACATTTACCAGCACTTCACTGAAAACATTCCTTTTAAAAAAAACATCCTGCATCTGTGGTTTGTAATCAAACCTTCCCTATTATCCTCATTAAAAAATTCTTAGTCTTATCATCAGATTTTATAAAAAGCATGTATTTGCATAGCAAGACAATTTATGGTATTATTGATTTTTCTCTGAGGGTTATTTCTACAAACACGTGCTAGTTAAGCTCTACAATTGATTCAATATGATTGATAAAATAATTCTCAATTTTAAAATCAAAGTTTATATCTTTAATATTACATAAAAAACACAAATGATATTGTACACCAAAATTAAAAATTACGTATAAGAATGTATGAATGAGTTAAATAAATTATGAAACATAGTGTAGCTCTTCTATCATATTTAACTTGTTTTAATTTTTCCTAATATGACAGAGCTTAATCTTAAAAGTTGGTCATTTACACTAGTTTCCTGTGGCTGCTATAACAAGCTGCCACAACTTAGTCTCTTAAAACAAGGTATTCTGTCACAGTTCTAGAGGCCAGAAATCAAAAATCAGTGTCCTGGGCCAACATCAAGGTGTCAGCCAGGGTCCCACTCCCTCCAGAAGCTCAAGTGGACATTCTGTTTCTTGCCTTTTCAAGCCGCTGGTGGCTGCTGGCATTCCTTGGCTTGTGGACACATCACTTCAATCTTTTCTCCATCTTCACATTTCCTTCTCTTCTGTGTGTGTGTGTGTATGTGTTTGTGTCTTCTCTGTTTCAAATTTCCCTGTACCTCTCTTTCATAAGAACACATGTAATTACATTGGCTTCACTTGGATAATCTCCAGATACTCCCCATCTCAAGATACTTAATCATGTCTTTTACCATTTAAGGTAGTATTCACAGGTTCCAGAGATTAGAACTCAAAATCAGCCCCCTATTTGGCCTATCACCTTGAAAAAAAAAAAAAAACCTAAATATTAAAATAAATATTTTCCAAGGGAGCCTATGTGTTTCAATCATTTTTCAGGGGCAGGAACAAAGTTACCCAGTATTGTGAAACATTCACTGAACATTCAGGCGTGGCCAAAATAAAGATACAAAATACTATCTTATTAATATTTATGGATTATTGTGATTACTTTTGAACTTCAGCTTATGCATTTGTCACAAATGCCTTGGCTTTTTTTCTTAAGTATAGTACAATACCCTGTTCATTTTTAAAGTTGGGTTATTTATACATGAAGAAATATTTTTCAATACCCATCTTGTGTTGGAAATTTTTTTAGTTCTTACCTGAAGATTTTATGACAGGTGTCACCAATTATGTATTTCTTCATAAGTTCCAATATCATAAATCAAGTTGATTTGCCAGATTCTTTAGAATCACAACTTGAATCAGCACATTCTTACTGAAAATATTTTTACTGAACGCCAAGCATGTCCTGAGTGTTTTGTCATCTTCTCGAAAACTAAAGAACCATAAACTATTGTCAGGAATGACAGAACTTTAAGGAAACAGAGAGAAGTGATCTAGTTCAGAGCTATATAGACCCTCAGCGAGCACAGTGAGTTTAAGATGAGGCATGAACTTATTGATTCTTATTATCTTCCTCCTACCAGTGCTTCATGTTGACTCTCTCACTTAATCCATGGAATTTAACCACAGAGAAATCACTCATGTGATACAGGCAGTTCAGTAGGGTAAAGGGGAGTGAGTTTTGGGATTCTGACATAGGTTTGTTTCTTGATTCTGGCACTTATGTAGGAGTGGACAAACATTTACCATGCTGTATTTGTTAATCCCAAGTAACTAGACATCACAGACCTCCTGGTATATGATAACGGCTCTTGGAATAAAAATATATAATAAGACCTATATTACATTACATGGTTAGAGATGACATGTGCCTACGTTTGCAGAAAGTTTTTAAAGATGACCATCAGTTATCTTTCAGGGAGTAAAACAAGGCTTTAAAGAGAAGGTTCTTCAGCCTTTAAAGACTAAAGAAAGGGAAGAGGAGAAAAGGCACACACACACACACAAACACACACACACACAGGAGGAGGAAGACAAGCAGGAGGAAGAGGATAAAGTGATTGTCCATGAGACTAGCATGATATGTGTATATGATAGTTGGAAGCAACCCTGGCTGGATTAGGGAAAACGTAGGATAACATTAGAAAATAATGTTGCTTAGTTAGAGGAAGATGCAGGTACTGCAGATTTTGAAAATCAGGCAAAAATGAACACATGTGATGTGACAAGAGATGGGGAACCACTGAAGTTCTTTGAGCAGAAGAGTGACATAATGGAAATTGTTGATCATTTGCATATATAGTGAAAGAGTTTAAAGAATACTAATCAAATGGAATTGGGAACTGAGAAAAAAATATTTCTTCTGAAATAGACAATTTAATGGAAAATTGTGACAGTATCCAAGTAAATAACATAACAAGAAAAAGACTTTGCAGAATATTGATTTAATGCATCACTTAAGCAAGAGAATATCTCAGACCTGCATTATCTATGCTCTATTTCCTTGTACCTTGGACAGCTTATCTATCTACTTCCCTCCAAAGAACAGGCACATTTTTCAACATGAATTGTTTGCTTATGATGTATAGTATTTAAGAGAGATAAACTGCCACTCAGAGATAATTCAGCACTTTTGGAAGTTATGTATTCTTTAATATGCCATGGGTTAGAATATCATGAATAAAAATGACTAAAATTAAATTCAGACCAGCAGAGGATAACTGCCATCATCATCATCTGTTGAAAACATCACTGCCAAAGAAATCACTTTCAATATGCACAAAAGTTTGTAAATTGCAATTTGACCCCATTGTACAAATTTCAATAGTCATCTAAAACATCGAAAAAACCCATTTAAAATAATTATGTTGATTCTCAATTGTGCCTTCAAATGATATGCTCAGTTCACAGATTGAGGATGTGACAAGAACATATGCCATAAAACCAGGATGAAAAGTTGAAGTTAGTTATCAGATCTATTGTTAATTTTAAGATGCAGGTAAGGAAAATTTACCTCTTTAAATTAAGAAGACTGATCTGAAAAAAAAAATGGTATGGTTATGTCTATATAGTTACCATATTAAAGATAAAATTAACCTTTATTCCAATGAAAGCTCTGTGGAATTCTTTTAGGGTAGGAAAATAAATGTCACTCCCCATTAAAATGAAGCAAATGCCTTATTTGGTCAAGGCAGCATGCATAATTTAATTAGATGTCCTAATATTCTGAAAAATGGCATGAAAGGGCAGCTCAAATATATTTAGCAGTTCTGAAGTTTAGAGGTGTTATAGCTGGAAGAGGTGTGTCCTTACAGAATGCTTTATGATAGCCTCATTTCTGCTCATGACTACAGAGGGGTCTTAGGAAATTTCTTCTCCCCTAAAAGTCCAGTAGTGAATGGACGTCAAAGTTGAGAGGCAGAGATCTTGAATTTCATAGCAAGAATCGGAAGAGATCAAGGTTCACAGCTATCTGGAATGAGTCAGGGATGCAGAGGATTTGGCTTTGGGGAAAGAGGGTAGAAGGAGAAAGAAAAGCTCTTGTAATTGAAATTCTTGGGAGGATGAAAAATTTGATCTCACTTTTGTTTTCATGAATATAAGCGAATGAGAAAACTGATATCTTATTATTTGTAAAACCCCGAATATTTAGGCAAACCCCTAATTTAGGGTCAAAAGTCAGAATCAGATTAAATATATCAGTGTCATTTGAGTTTCCCTCCCTCCCGTAGGAGTTAATTTGACTCTACATCAAGGAGAGGATCAGTGAATGTGAAATGATGTAGATGAGCTAAGAACAATGACAAGAAGCTCCCCCATAGAACTAATGAAAATCATGCCATTTATAGGCACGAGAAAACATGAAAAACCAAAAGGAAATAGTCATAAGAGAGATTTGCAGAGCAACGTTCTCCAGAGTTCGAGAACATTAATATTTGTGTTGGTCAGACTTTTACTTGTTTAGTGTCAAAGTTGTCTTCTCTTATCTGCTTCTTGTTTTTAGATTACATATAGTAGATTACATATTATTCAGTATATTAAAAGAAGCTTAAGAATTTATTATATTTAGATGCATTTCAATGATTTTATACCTTGTTATCTCTTCCTGTTGGGTAAGAAAAGGCATTATTCTCACTTTTATTTTCCCAAATGATGATAGTGCTGGAAAATAGCACATTCTCAATAAATATTTGTTAGGTGACTGATTCAATCTTACTGTGCATATTATAAATGAAGAAAACAGTGAGGTCCCACGTAGTGTCTCAGGCAGACATTAGGACAACTTCTCAGTTACTCCAGGAAGTAGGAAGTCCCTCTAATAAAAGGGATGTGTCTTTTTCTATTAAGATGTAATTTGTTATATAAGTCATAGGGAAAGTGATGCCTGTATACATTGATTTGATGGTTATGATCAGAAGTTGCATCAAATCTGTCTAGAATGGAAGTTTGTTTCTATGGCCAGGCCATGTCAGATTTCAATCCAAGAAACGGATGTGTTGGGGATTGAAGGAAAGATGTCAGGAAACCCAGTGGTCAGAACATAGCTGAGTATTAAGGCAGAAGCAAACTATGGCTTTGTAGAAAATTCAAGAAGTCTACCATCCACACTGCAGACTGCATTACTCTCTGTTCTTGCTGAAGATTGACTCTCTTGATTTCCTAGTCTATATTCTTGCTGAAAATAGACTTTCCTTCTTAGTCTATAGACTGAAGTGGAAATCTCTTAGTCACAACTTCAAATTCCTAAGAAAAGGACTGTGACACACTGTGCTTAGATCAAGTCCCACTCCTGGACCAGCACATTGTGAGCTGAGTAATAAGAACATGATTTCTCCAGATGCAAATATGTGAATGGAACTTCCTAGAAGTCTGGGGAAACAATCCAACAGGCATCCAGCTGCTGGCAGGAGGTCTGCCCTAAACGAGAAGACATACATCCTGTATGATTTCCATGCCTCCATTACCTTCTGGATTCCCTTGGATAGATTGAGCGTGTGGTTTTTTTTTTTTTTTTTTTTTTTGAGTATAATTGTTTTACAATGTTGTGTTAGTTTCTGCTGTACAACGAAGTGAATCAGCTCTATGTATACATACTGGATGTAGTAGTTGTCAACCTAAGTATCAGGTCTACAATCACCTTAGTACTCAAGTTTACACCCCATCCATTTTCTCTCTTTTTTTCCTATCTAGACCGACAGCTCAGGTTCTCATACACTTCACTGCTGGTTGTGCTCACTACATAGTCATTTCCGTCCCCACTGACTAAGAAACATAGTTTTGTCATTTGCTTTTCATTCCCTGAGCCCATCTCTAATGCAAAAGCTCAAACTGGAAATTTCCAACATAACATTCACCCATTAAAGCAGCCAACTAATGTTACTATTCCCCTCATACCCCACCCCCATACACATGGAAAAAAATAATCTGTTCAGGGGAGGGGAAAGAATGGTTCCATTTTCTTTTAAACGTTTCTTTCAAAGAATGTATTGTTCCCATTATATTGTATATTACTCTAAGACAAGTCCGCAAGAAGGATTTTTTCCCCTTGTTTCTAAAGTCTTTTAAAACAATCTTTGAGAGAGCACATCCAACCACCCATTTTTCTAACTGATATTTTCACTGCTTAGTCTCAAGCTTATAAATGTGGAGCTTCACTGGTGGAACTTTCTACGTAAATTATTAATCCAATTTAATTCACATTTTCATAAGTTACTAAAGGAGATTGCATGTGAATAGCCAGTTTTCAGATTTGGTAAGTTCTAACTCAAGACAGTGGTAATGTGCAGGCTTTGGGTATTAACTTTCCTTAAGTAAAGCATGAAATAATTTCTTTCATCCAAGACAAAATGTGGATGGCAGATGCTTTTCAAAGGGTTTAATTAATTATCTCAATTTTAGACCACCCAAGAGTTGGGAGTTGTGTTGGAAGTGAATATATAGATACAGCTCAAACATAATGTGATGTCTGGAAGGCCTAAAAATTTTCATAATTGAAGACCTTACTGGGTAATTTGGTGTGTCTGTAAAAGCCACATACTTACCTAGGTCAAGAGGCTGGAGTTGTAGAGTGAACGCTGATTCCTTGTGCCTTTTCTATTTTATTTCCTAGGCTCAGTAGGTAGTTTCTTAAAGTTAATTGCCCGTAAAACACTTGCTTTCATTCAATAAAGTGTCATGGTCTGAGTGTTATTTTTGAAGATAAATAAGAAATAAGAGAAAATAAATCTTTGTAAAAGGAAGACCCAGGTAGACTACATTCAGCACAAGTTTCTATGAATACTTACAATACCCCAAATAGGATTAAAATACTTCAATCTGACATTTTTCCATGTTACAATTACATGGATACTCAATTTATGCCAAGGAAGGTAGAACAGCTTAAGTTAATCATATGTGTGATATTAGAAGAAACATGAATGCCCAAAGCAGAATGCAGTAGATATTCACTTAACGGTGCTATTTGAAGATCATAAAACAATCTCACCTTTTATCAAAATGTTTCCTCTCCAAGTAGTCATTGCCAAAGATGTTCACCCCTGGATTCACAATAGATAAATGTCTTACCTCATTATACTTATTCACACAGATACCCTCTAGTAGAACAACACTACTGGGGAATGATCTTTAACAAAATCAAGCCAGCAGAACACTGGGCAAAGATTTCAGAAAAACAGTAGGTTATTTGCAAATTCATTTGGCATCAAAACAAACACAAACAGAGCAAAAAATTATATTTTAAACCCCACAGTCCAAACATTGAATGAAAGCATTCCAGAGTTAAAGTTGTGGATGAAAGATAAATGTGATACCTTGACTAGGTAAATGAGGGAGCAGGACTATGATGAGGTACTGTGGAGGGGTTCAAGTCAATCCTTATGGATTCTATTTTGTGGGTTTGCAGAGAAGGACTGTGCAGACCCATCCTAATGGTATCACCTGGACTTTGGCAACTTCCTGAGGTATCAAGTGCCAGAAAGATAGGACAAAACTTGGAGGGTGAGGGTGAGAATTGACAAAAGAGGAAGAAAAGGAAAACAGGGGATGGGAGAAACTCTCTCTCATTGGAGATGGTCAGTAAGCCCTACTGAGTAGCTGGTGTCTATCTTATGTACTAATTTGATACACTTAAATGGTTTCTGAAGTTTTGATCCTCCAGTGTGTTCAGCATGCCAGAATCAGCATCACCTGGGAGATTGTAAGAAGGATGTGCACAAGCTAAGACCATGCCTCTAACCTACAGAATCAGTATCAGCTTTCTGACAAAGTCCCAGATATTTCATATGAATGACTGTCAGAAAAGCATTGCTATTTGGCATCTAGGTATAAACACTCAAAGGATGTACTGATACATAAAACTCTAATAAAGTAATGATTCTTTTAAATAAATAAAATTTTGTTCTTGTAGTCTGAGACCAGATAATAATAATACTTTTTTTTGGTTAATCTAATTCTAACAATTAGAGTTTCTGTTCACAGGTTGTGTGCTGTCTATGTAGCTATTTACCTATGATTGGAAGAAAACAGAAAATATACTTTGCCTTTCATTAGCTAAGGCATTGGAAATTGAGAAATTTAAGTCAAAAGTAGATCAATCTACTTTTCTTCCTTTTTCTACCTGATGACAAAACAGCCACAGGAAAACTGGAACACCAAAATAGTGAGTTTTGACTTTGTTTTACATGAATCATATGCATATTTGGGAAATCCTCTATGTCTGAATGTTTAACTTTTACATACTTGTAGGAAATGTGGTCATCACTCCCAAGAGAGTATAATAAACCAAGAAAAGTCAAAAGCATTTCAGTCACTTAAAGCTAAAAATCTAAGTTCATGAAAAGGTTTGTCTATTACAGAGTTCAAAAAAGAAAAAAAGAGGCACCTTTTTTACTATGCTTGGCCTAACTAAGAGCTGACCACATAGCCCAATGTGGGCTCATTGTAAATTCAGAATGCTGGAGAAACTTCCTGCTTAGATAGCTTTCATTTTCATCTGATCCCAATTTTCCCACCCAAGATTAAGACCACCCATGACAAACAAACAAACAAAATTACTACCAAGAGCTAATTTTATAATGAAAATAATTTGTATATAAATGT
The DNA here is from genome assembly GCF_025265405.1 of Mesoplodon densirostris. Classification (NCBI taxonomy): domain Eukaryota; kingdom Metazoa; phylum Chordata; class Mammalia; order Artiodactyla; family Ziphiidae; genus Mesoplodon; species Mesoplodon densirostris. Next base: position 189,900,036 of record NC_082662.1, on the reverse strand, counting down.
GTGAAATGCAGGACTGTCTGTGGACCCTCTCCTTTAGGATACAAGTTTAAGGCCAAGTTAGAAGTCTTAACAGAACTTCTTACATTTTCACAGTCGTTATGGTTGTAAGTGTTGATGAGCAGAGACATGGTGCTCTTTCTGTGTTCCATTAGGAGTTTTTACAAATCACATAATTTCCTACATCTCAGTTTCTCTATACGTAGTAAAGTGAATATCAATACTTGTACCGTCTTCCTCACTGTGTTATTGTAAATATCAAATATAACAGTGGCAATGAAAGAGCTTTGAGGTGTGTCGAATGCTGTATAAATACAAGAGGTTGTCATCGGTGAGTGTGTTTTCTTAAAGACATTTTAGGATTTATAATATGGTATATATTCTGGACTTATTTAATAATATGCAGTTTAACAGGCCCAATTCTGCCATTGATAACATTCATTCTTCAATAGATTTTACTTTAGTAAGTTGAAAACAGTAATTGACCTTTTTAATGTACAAAGAAATATATTTACGTGACAAAAACATAGATTTACTTTCATTTTTTACATTACATGACTGGCCTTGAACAATTATAGAAGCACATACCTACAACTTTGAAAGAGCGAGTGAACATATAATCACAAAACTCATTTATTAGTCTTTATTTTCTTTTCATCACTATCACATTTGGGCATTTTATTCAATTTTGTTTTCTCAACGAATTCCTTTGTAAATGAGTATATGTAATGGTTGTACACTATATTTAGAATATGGGGACTCAAACTTTGAACCATAGACACAACAAATTCCAGACACATATTCTAGTTAGATAGTTCACTGAACGTTCAATAGCAATATATTCTAGTTAATCTGTACAGTTGACTTTAGCTTTTAGCTATGCAAGAGTTTCTCTATTGCTTTCACTATGGAACTACGTTAATATTTTTTTATTGTTACACTTAGGTGATTCTTTCCCCTCAAATACATTAATTGAATTCCCTTATAATTATTTATGCATTCATGCATTCAGCAAATATACGAGTGCCTATTTTATGCAACACAATGTTCTAAGCACTGAGGGAAATGTATGAGTCATGTTCAGGTGGAAGGAGACATATAATAGGAAAGTGGGTTAAAATGAGATATTTTCTGATAGTATTAAGTTCTATGAACAGAAAACAAAACCAGACCTTAAGTTATATAAGTCAATAGATGAGCACCATTCTAGAAAGAAGTTTTCTCTGAGCAGTGGCATTTGAAAACACAGGTGAGGGACATAAAGGAGTCAGCCTGGGAAGATTGAGGGGAAGGGTGTTCTTAGTAGATGGAACAGCTAATCCAACAGCTTGAGGAAAGTCTGAAACACTAGGAAGGCCGGTGTGATTGCAAGTCGTGAAAGCGGGGCGGATACCAGGTGAGATCAGAGTTTCAAGTAGGAACAGTAATAGGGTGACGCTGTGTCTTACAGGTGACAGCGAGGAATCGGAAGGTTAATAGAAATGTTATGAGAAGCAACTGGAGAATTCTAGGTAAGAAAGTGACAGGGTATATTTTGTATTTGAAAAGATAGCTGCTGCGTGGAACACAGATCGTGGTGGGAGAGAGCACACATGCAGAATCAGAGAGACCAGATAAATGTGGTTACAGTAATGGATGTGAGAGGTAATAGTGGCCGGGACATGCATAGCAGTGAAAGAGGTGGGGAGAGGCTACTGCATTTAAGGTCTATCTGGAAGGTAAGCCTCACAATATTCACTTATCTGTGGAAACTCAGGGGGAAGGAGACTCAAAAAAAATGAGAAAGCCATGTGACTTGACCAACCTCATAATTTCAATTAGTTCTTTTAGATATAGGAAGCCCTTACTTTTACAGATCCCTGGAAGAGGAGGAAGTATATAAGAATACTCAGATTTCTCAGAATTCCTCTAGTTTCAAGAGAAACAGATTTTAAGCCAGGGGAAAGGAAACCCAGTCCCTCTGACTGTGCGAATGGGCTTTTTCAACGCTCCTTCTGAAGAAAGGTACTGAATCCACTCTGTCTTTATATTCTAGAACTAGTATATTAGTTCCCTTGAGTGTTCTCTAAACCACTGGACAAATATAGTGCTTTGCTGATCCATCAATTTCACTCAAAGATTTTAAAGGCTTGGGAAGCCAAGTTTAATTTATACATTTTAATTTTTAAATATATGTATTCAGTATGTACAATTTATATATTTCATTTTAAAATTTATTTTAAATTTTATGTGCTTTAATTTTAATGTATGTCATATATAGTAGCATTTGTAAACTATGAGGTAGAATTAAATATGTCCATGAATTTTTTCTAGATAAAATAAGAGATTAAAAAACAGGCTCCTCTGATGACTCCAGGTTTTGCCTTAAGGAAAATAAGGGCCACTGAAGTGTTCCCTTTAAAAGACAGAAGATTTGAGAAAAGCTTGTTACAGGAGGGGACATGGAGTGGGGGTGACCCAGGCTGAAGCAGAGGGGAATTTCTGATCTGAAGTATTACGAATATTGAAGCATACTTGCCAGGAAATAGATGGAGTGAAGTGGACAGAGTCAAGAGGTCTCTGGGTATGCTGATGGGTTGGATATGAGCCTGCGAAAAGAAAAGGAAGATTTAAATATTTGACTCCACTTTTCTGTCTTTGGTCCCTGGTGGTTCTATACATGGAGATGGAAGTAATGAAGGTTACACAGATCAGAAGAGATGGTGAACATATTGAGTGTGAGGTTCTATGAGAGGTTCAAGGGGAAAGGTGTGGTCAATCTACAGCTCCTCAGGAGAGAGGTCCGGGCTTCAGTTAGAAGGATGGAAATCATCTGTACAGAGTCGTCATGAAAGCCATGGAGGTGAATTAGTGAGAAGATGATAGAGCCTCTGAAAGGCTGAAAAACACAAACACACTCTTATCAGCACAACATAGTGAAGACACAAGCCAGATTTCAGCAGGCAGAGAAATGATAGAAAAGAAAGTTGAAATTGTGTGTCACTAAATCTTTCAAGAAGCTTGTCCAGGAAGGGCAGAATACAGAAGGGGGATCCGGTTCCCAAGGCAGGGATTTTTAAGTATTGAAGAGAACTGAATACTTTTAAATGCTAGCAAGAAAGACTGAGTAGGCAGGGAGCTGTTGACAATGTGAAGAGTGTAGAAACATATAAGAAAACGTTTCTGAGCAGGCGGGGGGGTACCATCCTTGTACACAGTGAGTGATTTGCCTTGGACAGATTTGAGAACAGATTTTCCATTGTAATGGGAAAAAATGAGGAAAGGATGAATCTTCATCTCGGTAAGTTTACTAGTGCCCCTGGGAATGAGAAGGCAATGCAACCTAGGAAGATGGATGGGACAGAGAGAGAGAGAGAGAGAGAGAGAGAGAGAGAGAGAGAGAGAGAGGGAGAGAGAGGGAGAGAGAGAGAGAGAGAAAGGGTGTAGAGCATTGTAGACAGTGAGAAAAGGAGCTGAGTGGGCAAACAGGTGTTATTCAGAAACTAGGCAACTTTGGACACCATGTCTTTATAATAGTCATACCCTTTACAGACATTAGAATTTGATTTGGCAGTTCTTAGAAGCCCAGATTAGTCTAGAGGAGATAATCAATTGGATTAATCAAAAAATGGGTTTTACCTGGTGGACTGGATGAGGCATCAGAAGGAAAACAGGGCAAGGAAGTTGGGGCTATTGACCAGATGCTCTAGGAATTCATAAAATGTGGACTCTCACAGGGAAGGAAGTATGAAAGGAAAGGGAAAGAAAAATGGAAATGGATGATAGATACAGGGAAAATGGAGGAGCCAGAGAGTTTGGAGAGATCAGAAAGGGTGAGAGGGAGGCGTAGTGATCAAGTTGGAACAGTTGAAGGTGGTGGTTACAGAGCATGTGGGTTCATTTGACAATTTCAAAAGCAAACTGTCCCAACCTCTACGGTGCAGGCAGGGGTGACTGCGGTGGGAGTGGAGGTGGGAATCATCAGCACTGAAGAGGTCAGTGAACCAAAATAGTAGATAGTTGGATATATTGCTCTGTGAACACTGAACTAAACTGGGGGGACAGCAGGACCAACGATAAAGAGGAAATCTGAAAACTGGATGCCCAGTCCCCAGTGGGTGAGAAGGACAGAGAAGTTGATAGGTGATGGCCAGGAGGAGCTAAGTAAGCATGTGCCAACACTGGGAACCTCAGCTTGGCCAGTGTGAGTGCACCCCATGGTTAATCTAGACCAACAGTGGGGAGAGTCTGTGCTCTCAAAATCATTTCCCTCCTGTCGTCCAGTGTCAGACTCATTTACTTTGACATTATTTTATTTTATTTAAAAAAAATTTTATGTGGACAATTTTTAAAGTCTTTATTTAATTTGTTATGATATTGCTTCTGTTCTATGTTCTGTTTTTTTGGCCACGAGGCATGTGGGAATCTTAGCTCCCGACCAGGGATTGAACCTGCAACCCCTGCATTGGAAGGCAAAGTCGTAACCACTGGACCACCAGGGAAGTCCCCATAGAGTTTATTTTAAAATGTTATTTTTAACACCTTACCATTATCTTACCTGATTTATTTTAGATCTGATAGCTTACTTGTGAATTGATCACTGCAAGACAAAGGGAAAAAAATCAACACATATTTATCTCATCTCTACTATGATGGGCATTATGAGGGATGAAAAAAAGAGTGAGATACAGCCCAGTCCTTGAAATATTTTCAATAGAGAAACTTAGTGAAAATAGGATAACATAACATGACCACATGGGTGCTATATGAGAAGGCAGACTCAGAAGAGCTCTGGATGGCAGGAGGTGATGACAATTTGGGGGAAACTAAGTACCACTCAAGGAAAGAAAGAAAAAAAAATAGGTCAAGAAAGAAGAAGACAAAAATGATCTTCTAATTCTACCTATCTACCTATGTTTAACTGAGCCCAGCCGCCCTGTGCTCTGAGCGACAGCAGGGTGTACGTTCAACACCACAGGTGAGAATGCTGTCATATTCCTTGAGTAATTATCTCCAGTCTCCAAACAGACCCCACAAGGGTAGGTGGTGTGAATGGAAGTGTCCTTTAATTGGTGTGATTGGGGCTGCAGTGGAAACATATTCAGGAAACTCCACGTGGACTTTTGATATTTACTTGGCTGACATGGAATTTTGATGCTATTTTGGAAAGGATCCAGGATTTGGCTTATCCTGCTCTTTGATGTGTTTTCAAGCTCTGGACTGGCCGTAGGGCACCTAAGGCTCAGAATCATGTGCTGGGCGAATTTGTTCTTTCAGTAAATGTGGAAGCTTCTATTGCTGCAGGATTCTGTGAAAGGCCTCTTGAGGGGCCGCAAAGGCAAATACGGCTCCACAGCTGTCCCTCTAAGGCCGATTTATAGCCACTTAACAGTAAGATGTGTGTCTGAACCAAGCACACTTATACGACTACAGTGGATAGTCTCCATATACATGAAATATTCAAATCTGTTGCACCAGAAAGGGAAAAAACCAAACTTATTCAACACCATGATGAAAATCCATATAGTGTGTAAACTAGAGGAAAGTTGGTTAGAATCACGTACCACCAATTACCAACTTTATGAAACTGAGTGTCTGCCTCATTTCCTCTTCTCTGAAATGGAAATAATAGAATAGCTACCTCGTCGATAGTTGTAAGGATTGAACAAGGTGATGTGAAGTGCTTGGCTCATTACCTGACACACACAACAGGAAGGTATTTACAAGGGATGACCGCTATTATTTTGGAAGGCAATATCCCTGGTTGAAAAAGTTGACATGAAATCAGTCCAATATAGGTTCACATCAAGAACTACAATGGTAGTAAAGCATCTGAGTCTGTTTTTGCCACCAAGAAATGAAAGTGATAAAACTGACCCTATGAATCATTGTAGCAATTAAACAAGAGTGACTGGCTCGTAGTAGGTTTGCAAGAAAAAGCAAAGCAGTACTACTCACTTTGGTGTCCCCTTCATTTACTTTACATAACTCTGTGAATCCTGGATCCAGGTAAATGAATAGCGAGGTGTTACCTGTCAGAGTCCACTTTCCTCACCTTTGACAACTTTTACACTGGGAAGATGGGATGTGATGGTCTCTAAGGATGTGATGGTTTCTAAGGGAACTCACACCTCTAAATCTTTACAAATGCACCAGAGATTTTTATGAATCAGGTGAATTAAATAATGCTGGGATAGCTGAAAATCACCTTCTGCCTGTCCATTTTATGCTCGTGTTGCATTATCAAAAGAGGTAAATTAAAGAATGTTTTTGGAAAAAGTATACTTCTTCTTCATCCCTGCTTAGCTGAAGCTTCTTTGATATTGTTGCCTTTTAATATTTTCCAGTGTCATTTCCCCCCCTACATTCTCCAAACTGTAACAGCCACTCAAAAAAAGTTAATTCTGTTTCTGGGTGTCAATAATGAACAACTTAGGCTGTTGAGAACTGCAATTAAGCTTCTTTCAACATCAAAATAAACTCTGAAAATTCATCATTGAAGAAAAATTGAGTTTGTGCTTCCAAACATGACTGAGTTCTGCAAAGAAATGAGATAATTTACTTTCTGTCACTTCCAAAGTTAACTGGGAAAAACACACACACACACACACACACACATATTTTCCTGACAGACAAACAGGCAAATCACAGACAAAACTGCAGGGCAGGGGGATAAAAAGGAAAAAAAAAATCTTGAAAAAGCTGGGCTTCCAATCCCCTCCCACCAGCCTCTGTGAAAGATGACTTCAGTCCCTTTCTTAACTAATTCTGTCACTGTAAAATCCTACAGTCATTCTTCCACACATAAAGGACAAATAAGCTGGAGAGGAGGACCCAGATGCTTTCATTTTTAACTATTCACCAATGGAGGAGAAGGCAGAATGCCTAAGCTATGTTTCAGTGGCCAATAGGATAGCTGTGTATCTCCCACATGACTCACTGCCCCTGTCTTTCACATGGGCTGTAATTTAGTTCAATTCAGAACTGCAGATAGTACAGCCTTCACAGCAGCCAGGGATGCCTGGGCACAAGTGCCTGAGTTCCGAGGGACTTTGGGAAACACTTTGCTAACTCTCTCCTGCCTGGAAACCAGGATTCTGCACCTGCCTGATGGACAGTCTGGCCAGAGCCTCGGCCGTGCCCCTGGGGACAAGGAATTATCACAAAAAACCGTCTGGAAATTGTAAGTATCCATTTCTTTCCGTCCAGTGTGTTGATGAAAATAGTTTTCTGTCATAAGCTTCCTATATGTGAAGATTTTTCTTTTTTTCTGAGCTACTGTTATATGTGTGTCTTGAAGGGTGTTCAGCCGGCAGGAAAAGGTTTCAGAAACAATTGTTGCATGTTTCATTCGGTGAAAGAGAAAGAATGAAAAATAAAAGTCAGGAATTCCAAGAGTAGCTGCAGGAGGCTGCACCTCAAACATCGCTCCAGCGCGCTGCTTTGTTCATAAGAAAAAATGAAGGCACACACATATGTACTTACTTCACTTCTTTTCACTCTTAATGCTTAATCAGATTTGATCTGTCCCCAAGAAAAATAAAAGACAAACTTTGCTGACTTTACTGATGAGGGCACCATCCACTCTCCAGACATCTGACAGTTATTATAATTAGCTATGAAAGACGGCTAAGACACTTGGGGGCAAATAGCTCTTAAATTCTGAACAATGGCTTCAAGCCAAGGCTTTCTTTTTATTTATTTTTTAACCACCACTTGTCATGTTCTCATCATGATAAGAAGCTGAACTGGTTTTAGGGTTTTCATCCACAAAATGTGAAATCAAGTTCCGGCAGAAGGGAAAGACTACTGAAAGCGGCCAGTGCAAAGACAGAAGAAAAAGACAGCTTTCTGTCTCGGGATTCAGCCTTCCATGTATAAAGATTTTTTTTTTTTTGAAACTCCTAATAGGGTGGAGTGAGGACGTGGGGGTGGGGAGGAAGCATGCGGAAGCTGCTTTTATAGAAGAAATGCTTAAAGAATAAAGGAATTTGGGATTTCTTTCCATTGGCACGCAAGGGTAGGGTTAGCATCGAAGTCACATTCATGGTAAGATTTTTTTTTTTTTTTTTTGGATAGAGTTTCAAACAGAAACAACATACAAAGCAGTTTTTTTAAAATTATTATTTATAAAATAATTGGAAACAAATGGGGGAGAATGATCCTGTACTATTGCTTTCTTTTTACATTCAGCGAGGGGACTCCAGCAATGCATTATGCCTTCACTTCTAGAATCATCCAAATCCTTAAAAAGTTATAAGCTAAGTCTCCTAAGAAATTAAAAGGTAAATCAAACCGATGCAATTTTTCACTGATGAAGATCTGGACCGGTAAAACCTCCGACCCAAACGGAGTTTGGGAGAAAACCCTGTCCTCCCCATTTTTGAAAGAGAATATTAACTCCATCAATTATGGAAAGGAATTATTCAAAGGCTCCAGACATAACTAATTATGGCTTAAAGAGATCTGCCAGAGCAGAACTCGTGTTCTCATTATAAAAGTCCAAGACGTTAGGAGTCATTTTTTAAAGAGGACTTGGACACACGTTTTCGCATCATCTTTTTTAAATACACCATTTTTTTTTCTTTGTCTGCTCTCCTGTTATCCACACCTCCCCCACCGCCGCCCACTGTGCGCCGAGACACCTGAAGGCCAGACATAATGATCAACAGAGCCCCAGCCTGTCTGGACCCCAGCCAGGTCCCCCCTCTACAATCAAGGAGCCTGCACGCAATGCATGCCCGGCCTGTCCCACTGCTCTGTGCAGATCCGGGATGGAAGTCTTACACAGACTGCGGAAAGATTAAAGACAACAATATCCCCTTTCTCTTACCCCAGACAGCCTCAATTTTTAACCCTTTCCTTGCCTGGAAAACCAAGACGTCTTCTCTGTTCCAATGCAAGTCCCCGGAGACCCTGTAACACACGCACACTATTACACAGATGCCCACGCCTCATTTGGTTATAGAAATCGCATCTCCACAGACCCACCGGGGTATTTTAGGATAAACAGCAGTGCTCACTAAACAAAACACGATTTGCTGGTGTGGGAAATGCATTTTTGAATGAACTTGAGCTGTGTGAAATCTGAAGAAAGTCAAAGGTCTGTGGAAAGATTCTTGCAAACCTTGCGGAAGGTTATACCATTTCTGATGATGCTCTTCTTTAAGCATCTCTCTCTCTCTGTCTCTCTCTCTGTCTCTCTCTCCACACACACACACACACACACACACACACACACACACACTCCAGAGACACACTCAGCCAGGCACGTATATCATTCTATCGCAGAGAAACCCAGGTTTGCTGATGATGTCATCACATATAAAATTTCGCCTTTGTGGGCAACATTTTCAATCACCTAATCAATCGCCAATGTATGCTGGGTGTGTGCCCATAGGAAGTTCTCATGTTTGTGGGGTTAACCGACACCCACAGGAAAGGACTATTTTATTTGTAGCTATCTTTCTTTTGAAGATGTGTTATGGGGCGGTATGGCCATATTTATCAAGACATATGTAGTCAGGCGGAGTTTCCTGGTTCTCGGAAGCCTTATTAACATGCTGGTTGAACATTTCAGAGGTGGCTGAATTTCAATGATGCGAATAGGATGGGGAAATGGGGAGCATTTTGAAATCATTTGGATAAAAAATGCTATGACACTGATATATGTTATGACTTGGTGATTTTTATTTGACCCTCAAAATTTTGTAACCTATTAAATCATTTTTACTATTTACTTATTACATAGAGAATTCCTATACAAATGATTCTTTAGAAGTAATGTTCTTTTCATATGCTTTGGGTTAGGTGATAGTTGGATTAAAATTTTGTGGGTTGGTACAGCGTTTGTATTTATTTTCAAGTCTATTTTATGGGTCTCAGGCTAAACAGTTATTCACCAAGCAAGTGTTCAGAGTTTTAATGACGTGTATATATAAGTACATGATTTAATTTTACTTAACTCAAATAGAACAAAGTTTAATAATCTTAACAATATACATTGCCATATCTGAGATATAAACACAGAACAACTGTATATATATAACGTCTCAGTTACTAAGTTTTGGTCTCTAGTTTAAATTAATTTTCATTAATATAGAATGACTGGGTATACTTACCAGTTCTTACATACTAAGTATTTGACACATTATTTTCTTAATTTTGGAATTTGCTCTTAATATTTCTTTCTTGCATACTTAAAAAAAATATTAATTTTGAAAGGATTTGCAAGTCATATGTACATGAGCAGCAGTATTTATTTGTCAACACAAATTAATGAGATTAATTTTGCTGATATAGTGTGTGATTCTTTCAAAACAAGTGAAAAAGCGTTTTGTTCTTTTTTGCTTTCGTGTTACTATTATTGACAAAAGTATATAGCCTAAAGAACAAACACATTTTGTAGTTAGAAAAAGCAAGCTACACAAGTTAGGTGACATTCTCTGGGGTAAGACTGCAGTGTGAACTAATAAATAACTTTTCTGAGAAATCCTTGGACCTGACTCCATAATTTTTACATAAACAGTTCTTCCAAAATATAGTGGAGTTCTTGCCTGAGGCTGAATTATAAAATTGTTTTATCAAAGATTAAAAAGTGAGCAAATAGATTTAAATTTCACCTACTTTCTGAAAACAAAACATAACATGGTCCGTTGGGGATACAGGTTACTAAAAAGGCATCTTTCAAAGAAAAGAAGATAATGGACTTGATTGAAATAGTTGAACTACGTAACGCCAAGAACAAATGGTTTTTCAGAGCATAACGGAGAAAGAACCATTTACTATAGGACAGTTTATTCTTCTCACACAATAGTAATGATTTATTTGAAATGGCAGAACAAGCATAGTAAATATACAAAAACAACCAATGACATCTGATGTCAGGGATATATCAAGATTCTGGTGTTTCATATATTAGAATACACTTAATTCAATTATTTATTGGAAGACTTTAGTTAAAACCTGTACTCTTGCTTAACATGGGCTGATATTATAATGCTGTCTTTTTGGACATGTATGTAGTACATATAGTACATGTAAATGATATACTTGAACATAGTCTTATGGCCAAAAATAATTGTTAGTATTGTATTATAACCAGAGTTTTTAAAATGCTCTTGAGTTAGAATATTAACACTTTAATACAATGAAATTTGGATGGTAATGTCAGCTACTTAGGTCTGTGGTCAGATATTGGCTAAAGTAAGGTATTGATGATATAATTATTGCAAATGCCTCATATCAAAAATATTTTAATTCCATCAAAACATAGGACTCTCATTTGACAAACAGCACACTATATATATATATATATATTTAAATCTGTTACCATTAGGAAGATGATTTCTGAGAGTAGACTCACACTCATAATTTCTCTTTAATGAAAAGAGATTTGGGTTTTTTTGTTTTTAAACTTAGCCTTTAGGCATTGAGATTGGAATTATTCTGAGTAGATGCCTGGGCACTGCACAGAGAATGCACAGGAACCTACCACCAGTCTCAAGGAGGAAAGAAGGGAAACTGGTTTGGTTGCTTCATGCCTCAGATTTTATCCTTCCAAGCCCACATTCAGGCTGCACTCAAAATTCATTTGAGGGAAAACTATCAAAGTCATTTTCACAATTTTCAAAAGGTCCACGGTCCCGTTGGTGCCCCATGAGGGAGATGTGTCTGAAGAGTGATTGAACACCCCTATCACTTCCTGAGAGTCAGTGAGGCCCAGGGAGGTGCTGGGGTCAGATGGGCTCATGAATCACAGATAGGAAATGAACTGTGTATCGCATATTTGAGGCTTAAAGAGGAACGTTGGGGATATTTTACCGTAAACAGATTTGGGGTTCATTTTTGGCACTTCTTTTGAGACATCAAGCCTGCAGTTCAGCTGAAATAACTTTTTATATGTATAGCTCAGACCAGATGGCCCTGTGCTCCTTTCTTATTTAGATGAGATTTTTCCTTTCAATAACATCTTTCTTCCTGACCTGCTTAAAAATTCCAGCGAATGAAATCAGCACAGGATTTTCAATTCTAATTGACCATGTGCAGAGGAAGGACCAATGGTGAAATCAGTGGAGTCATTGTGAGCCTCCCTGCCTCAGTTTTGTCTTTGTGTTTTCCCCTTGCTAGCACATCTAAACAAATTTAAAATATTTAATTTTTACTCATATTAATATAGCTGCAAGGTTAATCCTCAATACAAATTATTTGAGTTGGCTGTTTCTGCCATTTCATCACAAGTCATTTTTTTTTAAGTTATCATGCACTTCCACAATCTCTCAACTAGCTGGAAAGCCATGTATTGGTTAAAAAATGCACTGAGATTTGGCATAATGGTTGAATGAAGATGAAAGAGTGATGATGCTAAATTTATTTTTCTTGTCACTTGAATAAATCATTATTATTGGAATATGTATATATATATAATCTTTTTAAAATTTACCATGAAAGTATCCATTATCTAAAATTCTTGGTTCATTATATGTATAGTTATTATATAAAGAAAACTATATTTTTCTGGACATTTCATTTGTACTTAGATTAGTAAAAGATATAACAAGAAATGAAGATAATCTGCAGAGTCAATGTAGCTTAGAAAATCACATTTGCTGTAAAAGTGGGCATATAAGTTCTCAGTTTTTTTTCTATTTGATATGTTCTTGTATCAATTTTCTTCAGAGTTTATTTATTACTGCAAAGAGTCAAAGATGTTCTCTGTTGAAAAATTTAATTTTAGAATGTGTTAGATGAAATGTTAACATTGTTAGATGAAAACAAGTTTTCTTTCTGAAACAAATTATTTTGACTAATAAAGATAGAAATAAACACATACCAAAGGGGCATATTTTTAAAAATGTACAATAGAGATAAGAAAAACCCCAAATTAACTACCAGTGGTATTGAAAATCTATTGGCCACACAGCAGCACTGTCTCCGGAATTCTTTGCTCATTCTTCTTCAGGTAACCTTTTATCTCAAGTCAGTCTACTAGTTGTCAAAAATGGGATACCTCATCAGAAGCCACACTAGTGGAATTGTTTGCAAAATGCGTCTTGTGACTGATAAGATCAATTAGAATTTATTTGCCTCCAAATTACACAAAAACTAAAGTGGAACTGGCCATGGAATTTACAGCTATGAAGGCGTGTTCTAAGCCACCAACATGCGAAGTCAGTTTGTTTTGAAGCTTGTAATTTAACTTTCTGAGATGATTGTCATATATACATATATGTATACAACTGTGAGTCAATTTGTGTTACCGAAATATGAGAACTCTCACTATGCCATTAAGTATATGTGTTGATTTCTATGTATAATTCATATTTGGTGATACTTCCCACTGAGCTATGAATTATAAAAATCCATTAGAAAAAAATTATATATATATATGTTAGTGATTTAGTTCCACTACCCTAAATGAATAAAATATAGTCAGAAACGGAAGTCAAAATATAAACAGTATAATACAGAGTCTAAGGTATTAAATTAGACACTTGTTTAGCTTAGGTTTACTTTTAAAGTAACAGATTTGAATGAGCAATGAATTTAGCCCTGTATGTGAGAGGAAGTGATGGAAAACGGAATCTTGGGAAAAAATTATTAAAATTATATTGGTGTTGTAAATTCGGATGGTTGAAGCTAAGATGTTCAAAACAGACAGGTGTGAATAAGAAATAGTACTCTGAACTCCTCCCATTCTCTCTCTTCCATGTTATTCTGAAGAAGAGACAGGTCTGATTCTGCAGGATCATAGAGAGTCACAAATACTAAGTGAATGTTGGCATTTTTATTTCCATGGGGTCATGGTGGAGGTCTTCCTGTGTGTCCTGATGTTTTAGGGCAACAGCCTGGGAGAAAGTGTGATCCGAGCTGAAGCTGTGAGCTGTGTAAAATGTCTGCCCCTCACTCTGTCCCCTTCCTGTTCTGTGACACAGTGTCTGTCAGAGATAGAGATCCTTGAGGAACCAGGCCTCCTTTGGCTCTCCCGGGACCCCTTTTGGATCCATTTTTATGCTCCTTCTAAAGGCTCTTTCCCCAGCCCTTAGCAAACGTCTGAACCCTCTAGACTTCCCACCCACTGTGCTAGGTTCTCAGCCATTTCTGCTTGGGTAACACTTGGCCTCACCATGAATTATACAGCTAAGATTCACACTCAGAGCGGTAGTTTTTAAAGTTATACATATACATATATACATATATATATATATATAATTTTTTTAATTGAAATATAGTTGATTTACAATGTTGTGTTAGTTTCAGGTGTACATCACAGTGATTCAGTTATATATGTACATATATATATATATATATATATATATATATATATATATATATATAACCTTTCAGATTCTTTTCCTTGATAGGTTATTGTAAAATATTGAGTATAGTTCCCTGTGCTATACAGTAGGACCTTAAACTTTATATTTTTAAACTGTGGAGAGAGTGGGGCCTTCAGTGTGTAGAAGGCATCAAAAGACTCTATGTCAAGGCAGAGGCAGATGTCTCTAGCATCCTGAAATTCTGCAAGGCTGTGGATGGAATAAGACTGAATTTGATTGGCTAGCCCTTGCTTCCAGCACGTGGACCATGCCCATTTCAGGGTGGAAGGCTCCTCTCCACGGATGCACCTGAGCTGGATTCTGTTCATCCTTGCAGTGCACATGTGATTGGGTGTATTTCCTGCAGGGAAATGACTGTTTTAATCATAAAGGCCTAACTTCTTTTTCAGGAAAGTTTGGGCTAGAGAAACAGAATGTAAGTGTGAAAAGAAATTGTGTCCATCAGAATAGGAGAGTGTGAGCTGCACCAGATAATCCAATATGAAGAGAATATGTCAGAAAAGGTGATTAGAGACATTTTTATCGTACATGTGGATTATCTAGAAGCCTGTGCATAAATATAGCCTCTGTGTGATGGGAAATCAGATCTAAACAAAAATTCCATTTAAGGCTTTAAGTTTCTAAGCTTATTGCTTTAGAAACTTTCATAAAGGAGACATATTTCACTGATTTGCCTTGTGACTCTTAGTCACCTATCAAGACATTATTCACCTATATTGGGAGAAAATAAACCACTGGCCGCTTCTCTGGTTGTTATAAGTCACTTTACAAAGTGCCTCTTGCCTTGAAACGACTTAAAGATTTAAGCTGACAACAGTGAGGAGGAAGAAATTCATTCTCTGGTTAGTCTGAGGACAGAAGAGGGTTAATTTTTCAAACCTCTGTGAGGAGGGGGAAAAAAAAAAAAAGACCAAACCTGGAAGATAAAAAACAAAAACTAAGTTGCTCATGATATGCTTGTATTTATGGATTATACTACATCTTGAAAAGAAGAAAATCAGAGCTGTAAGATGACGCTGCAGGGGTCGTCTGGACCTTTCACAGAGTCTTAAGTCTGTGGAGTCAATGCTTATTAAGGGCTGGTCTTGACCTCTGCTCCCCTTCCGCCTGCCTGGTCCAGGTGCAACAGTATTGCAAGGGCTTTACCGTTACTGGAAACTATGTGCAAACTTCAAATTGTGAATAAACATATATGCTGAGCGTGTAGAGAATCCAGGAGTTAAGATGCCCACGTTAAAAAAAAAAAAAAAAGTGAAGACCTGTAAACTTAAATCCACTTCCTTTTATAATTAATAAACAATGACTATAGCTCTTCTTCAAGATATAACTAAGGCTATTCAGGTGAAACTTACATTTAAACCAGCATGACACCTTTGTTGTTATGAGGAAGTTTTGGAAGAATATTTAAAATAATGATTCCTGTCTAAAAAAATTCTCTTTGAAGTAAACACAGGAAAGCATATATAATGATTTCTTTAAATTTTTCACATGTCCACTCTTAGTAATACAAGAGGCTGTTATGTTCCAGGTTTTGTTTTTGTCTTTTTTAAAACGATTTGATTTGACTTTTAAAATTGCATTAACTAAGAGAAAGAAACACATAAGAAACACATAAAATTCCCTGGAAGTTTATCCTGAAGTATAGTAAAACTTTTCCTGCTCTAACAATTCCATAAAGCATATTTCTGCATTTACATAGTGTTTGATAAATATAAGAGAAAACCAATTTATACATACTCATTAATTGTTATTGTGGATAAAATTGTCATGTTTATGCCTCTGAAATATTAGTTAACTTTCATTAAAGCATATAAAATGACCCCAAATTAACTATACAAACATAAAAGGGGGAAATAAAAGTCTTCTGGTATCAGAATATATTAAAAAGATTTAGGATTTTATTTTTTCTTACTGTTGAGTTTTTTGTTTAGCAAACAATTCTCTAAATTACATAAATCTACTCATTTTAAATATAAAATTTGAACTCTGAAGAAAATGAAATTTCTAACTAATGAGGAAAATGAACGTTTTTAAGTTTCACTAAAGAAGTCATATATGAACATGGTTTTTTTTAGCTAGAATTTAAAAAGTAGAAAAGAACTTCATTTTCAATTTAGAAGTGTTTCAGACTACACAGAAAAGTAAAAGCAATGTAATAAACATCCTCATCTTTTCACCACCAAGATTTATAATTTTTAACATTTTTCTCTATTTATTCCAAGCCATTAAAAAATAAATATACAGTTGAGGACTCCAATCCCCTTTCCATTTCCTGATGCCCCTCTGGCTATAGAAGTAATCACTATCTTTCATTTGGTAGGTCATTCTTCATATCTCCATTTTTTACACTGTAATCACCTACTTATGTATCAAAAAACAGAAACAAAAAGTGAACAAGGTATCAATTATGAAGTTCCTAAATTTGCTGTTTCTAAATTTACCTTAAAATTATTGGAAAATTTTCAGACAAACATATTCATTGGAAACAGTATTTACTTATTTATTTTTGGTTAAAAAACCATAATGATGATTAAATATAAAAATTCAAATTAAAAGATTTCATTCCCCTGCCTCATCAAACTTCCTTGGTTGCAGAAATTAAATATGCCTCCTACCTCCTTTTTATTCAAATTATTTAGAACTGGATCATTTAAATTTTAACCATTTTCATGCTGCATAAGGGATTGGTGATATGGTTAAAGCTTTATACTTTATTACCTCCATTGCTCTCATTTTGTTGTTTTCATAAAAGCATGTGTTGTAGGCAGCTTCATGCATGGATATTAATTTTCATATACTACACTCATAGCATCTTGTTAGGATGCTTATTTTAAATTATTCTAAGGAATCAGCAAAGTTACCTCTGTTTTGATTTGCTAAGAAAATATCAGCAATGTCAGAGTTAAATAAGTGAGCATTGACATTAGGGTGTTTTATTTATTTATTTTTTACATCTTCTTCTGGAGCCAGATTTCCCTTTAAAAAGAAGCAAATGCGTTTCTGAAAAAGTATATTGAAACCGAGATCCTTATCTGAACAGAGAATTACTGTGGATTTACATGAACTATGCGGCAATGCATCGCCATAGAGACCTCTTAACCCTCACACATCTCTCTGAGGGCATCAGAGTAGAAATCTACATCAGCACCTTTAAGGTCCTGTGTTATCTTAAGCATAATCTTCAGAGAGAAAACTTCAGAGTAACACAAAGGTGAGTTTAAATGTATTTTTCCCTATCATTTCCCTACTAATTATTTAGGCAGCAATATATCAAGAGATACATACAGTCAATTTAAAACTTAAATCACAATATTAATGCTCAAATGGAAAAGATGCAATTAACATACCTGGGTTTGATACTTGAGATTGCTAAACTATTTTCAACTTGCATTTATGGACTATATGCTATTTCAAGATTGGACAATTGTCACTAGTAATATTTACCTGAGGCAATATTTAGGCTAACACAGTCTAAAGATAAAGACAGGCAAGTATGCAAGACTACACCTTTTTTTCAGGTTCAAATTAGAGTATATCATGGCCCTCAATAAATATCACTCCAGATCTTTTATGCTATGTGTTTAAAAAAATGGCACAGTGATTTTGATGGCATCATTTCTTAAAAGAAGATATTGCTACATAACATATTTAAAATGCTTTTCTTTATAAGTTTTGTATACAAAGTCTTTTTTCAAAGACATCATATTTTTAGTATAAAATGAATTCAGGAGTATGGAAATCTATCTTTAAAGAGTCTTCTCTTATTATAAGTCAGAAAGAGCTTCAAATATACTGACTTAGTATTTTTTCAACTTTTTCTTTCTTTTCTTCTTCTCAGCCACCTATCATGTTCTTTAGCCTTTAAGCTACCAATATTCTTTCTCCCCAGATAACTTCACAGTCGGTGCCAGTCTCTGGGGTCTTTTTTATTCTCGTTTCTCCAAAAGTCGGGTCAATTCATTAACTACCTTTTAGTATTCTTATGTCTGTTTCTCATAATAGTCACACAGCAAATAAGGGCACTGGTAAGAAGTAAGAAGACATTTTACTAAATATCTTATTGACTCTTTTTGGTCCTCAATTTCCCTTTCAGTAGTTTGCTGAATTAGAGCTAGTATATCTCCAGGGTCCTGGGACATATGTCTGCATGATTAACTGAAATTGAGACTCTGATGAATTCTGAGCTCTCAAAATTATCTCAGTATATTGCACATGGGTCAAGTGGTCCATCCTTTTAAAAATGTAGTCACACTTATACCTATTCTTTTTAAGTATTTAATTTTCACTTTTTAAATTCCTCTGTGTATAAACTCTGATTCCTAAACGTGTCATCTGAAGGGTATTCTTCATCTAAAACAGCTGATTTTCGGTGTGAAGCTATCATATGTAAAATTGTATAGTTTAAATAAATCTTGGACAATTCTGGAAATGCATTTTACTGATGAGCCCAGTAAGGTCAGGGAACAACATGGTCGCTTCTTTGTACAGATCCTTTCTGAGTGGGACTTTTTTGCAAACTCCACAAAAATCTTGAACCATTGAGTTGCACAACAACAAAAAAAGGGATTTGCTGTGGGATAGATCTTAACTGCTATTATTGCAATCATCTGATATGACTTTGGGGATTTTCCAAATGCTAATTTAGTCATTAACACTAAGAGTTACATAATAGACATCCTTAAGGTATTACCAAAAGTTATTATATTTCGAGTTAGCACTACCACTATTTTTATGATAGAGAAGTTGATCATTGAGAGACTGTTGAAGAACTTTACCAACATTTTTACCCTGAATTTTAACAAATTAACTCAGGTTTCTGTTTATGAACAACTTAGGTAAGTTATAAAATCACTAATTCACGCTATGCTTTATGTTTACATGAGTTTTTAACTGTAGTGTACACACACTGAACTTCCATGGGGAATGAAAATAAAGGAATTGAACTTATAGTTTCAAATATTAGAAGTAGGGATATTAATAACCATCCAAAAATCAAGAGTGCAGCATGAGTTTTGAGAGAGTGTGGAGGAAACTACCACATCAAGTGAGTTAAATAATAGATATAAACTGAATCACACACACACAAAAAAACTTGAAATATACAGAGTTGTAACAATATTGAGGGTTCTTTTCTACTAAAGCCTATACAAAAGATTTAATTTATTCTTTTAGGAAATTGCAAATACCAGTGTAATCAACAACTACTCAGATCATCTCATAAAGCACTTAGAAACCAATTTCCTTAACCTATTTGTCCACCAAAATTATGTCTGCCTCTAGAATAGTGTATAAACACAGAATAGATCCAAATTAAATCACTTTTGTAGCTATTCATAGTATACAAAAATCAGGTATCAATAGTCATCAAACTAGCCATAGTATAAAATTGTGGAAATGTCTGTGATTTTCTTCATCCTTCTTTAAAAAAAAAATCACTATATTCAAATACCCATATAAGCCTAAGCTTTAGAAAGGAAGAAATAAAGGAGAAAAATAAAAGATACAACAGCAGATCATATTAAATCTAGAAAGTAGTTCCTTAGCTGAAAATGTGAAATTAGTTATTTAATGAAAATCATGTAGAATTTCAGAAATATTTACTTAGATTTGGATACTCTCTGTCATTATGTGAAGCTGTAATACATTATACCATATGCACACATTAATACATAATACATTATTAATAGTCTTATTTGGACTTGGTAGGGAAAACTTTAGTTCCATGACTGCTGTCAATATTAACTTGAATTTATGCATCTGAATTTCCATTATAACTTTTTTTGAAATGGGATGTTAAACCAAAGGAAAAACTGACCTAGGAAGTGTCAGCGCCTAAATAATATGCATAGAATAAAATGTAACAACAACTTTTTATGATCAAAATGTGGATCCCTTTTTCTTTTCATTTAAGATATTTATTTATTAGAATCAAACATCAGAGATCAAGAGTTTGATTTTCTAGTTTGTGAAATAATATTGTTTTCACTCAGAAAAGGGCCTCAGAGATTACAAGGAGACAAAGAAACTGAGGCCTGAAAAGAGAAGAAAGGAATCCAAATTCATGGAATAAATTATCTAGAGTGATAAGATAGACTTCTTTCCATTTCTCGGGTGTCTCTTTAAAAAGGACTGGATAAAGGAAAGCGCATAGAGAGGAAAGCACCACAATTCCATTTGGTTCATAACATTTGTTTTGATAAAAAGTCCTACTAAAGATAAAGCTGAGTCAATTTGTTACAATAAGAAACATCAAAGTTCCTACAGAAGCACTTAACCTCTTTCTTATTCAATTTCCTCATTTGTAAACAGTCCAACACATGTCCTATACATCTGACAATACTAGGGATGTTTATTAAGTGCTTACACCCAGTAAGTCATCAGGCCATGTACTCTGAATCTAATTCTCATCAACATTTATATGAAGCCAGCCCCATTATTATCCCTAGCTTGGAAATGAAGACATTTAGAAACAGGTTGACTAAGTAATAAGTCTAAGATGCCATGAAGCCTATGGAGTAGGGCTACATTTGAACCCAAAGACCAGACTGTTCACCTGTGCATCTAACTGCTTTTTTTCCTGGCTCTTCTTCCCTTATTGTCCTAAAATATGAAATAATAGATGTGTGTGTAGAAACATCAGTGTATTAAAACATTTTACAAATGCGAGATGGTATTAATTCTAGAAAGGATGTTGGGTCTATCTCACATCATCTTGGGTAATCAATTCTTAAATGTGCAGGCCTGATCTCTCTAATGAGTTCTATTACAAGAAAGATTGAGATAGAACATACATAGCACCATGGAAAAGCCCATTTATTCTACTTATTTATCTAAAATTCCTGCACTGAACTCTCTTGAACTTCACTGTATTAGAATTTGACTTGTGTGGATAAGACAAACTTCATTTCCACACCAATTATATTTGTTTTATGAAATCAGTTTGCTCTCAGTCATATTTCCCTGTGGTTCATCAGTTTCCTGCTTTTATCTCTGTTAGATAATCAACATATTGTATTCTGCTATTCCATCTTAATAGGAGTAATGCCTCAAATAAAGTATATTAGCCAATGAGGAAAGCAAGCATCTTGTCTTATCTCTGTTCTAGCCCCAGAGCTAGTAATGGTGAATCCACTGGGGCTAACTGGGAGAGAGGATGAAAGCTTGTTCTATAAGGAACTGTCTGAGGTACAGCAAATGCCTGCGGATATCATTTGCTTAGCTTTTCTTGGCTTATCCATTAACCCTAGATGGAATAATTCTGGCTATTTTAGATACCTTGCTAATTACATGATTTTCTCATTCAGGAGCAGCTTGGTTCTTGTTCCTGTATACACTTAGAAACCCTCCAGAGTTAAAAGGTACCATTGCCAGTTACCTGCTTGTTTGCTCAAAGGTCCAGCTCCTTGTGTGGAACCTGAGAATGATTTGAAGGGAAAGGAGTAAGCCATATTTCTGTTCAACTCCAGTCTGAAGTTAAGAGGCCTGAAGAAAGAACAAACCACACATAATGGAATCCAACTCTTGAAGGATATCAAAAATGGAATTTTCTTATACAACCTACCTGTTCAAATTAACATACAATCATTTCAGCCATTCAAAATAAAAGTTTTGTTTTATTTTTTTAAGTATATTAGTAATAGTTGCAAATTTATAAATTAACCTCATAGCATTTTAGTGAAGGCACTGAACTTGGCGATAAGACAATTTATAATAGCACAGGAGTGCAGCCTATCATGGCCTCCATCCAAATGAACATAGCCACCGATAATCCTTACAAAAGGGCAAAATTCTATTCAAAGACAGTGCTTGTCAAATTGCTACAATGTAGCCATTTCATAATCAATCTAAAAAGTTTATTGAATGTTAGCTCTGGGGGATACATTGGACATCAACATAGTTCATGATTTCATGGTTAAAAAAAGAAAAAAATGTAGACAATCTCAAATTTGGATCAAAGTTAATGGGCTCTGTCAAGGATTAAAAATGTGTACTTAGAAATCCTAAAATCTCACATCTCTCAAATTTTGTCTGGCATTTTAAAAAATTTGTGTGAACAACTAAAATTTGGTTTCATGGGGAAACTTGGTTGGACTCATAAGACTCTCTCCCGTGATTCTTTAAGCATTAATCAACTGGGTATTTCTACATGTGAAACTCTGACTCAAATCAACTTCTCTCTTGGAGAAGAAATGTAAGTCATTGCCAGAAAATTTTCTTGTTAGTTCTCAGCCTTCTAAAAAAAAAAAAAAAAAATTTCTTGATTTCATGTCAGGTAGTGAAACTTACTACGGAAATGCATTCTTTCCACAAGCAGCAGTAGAGTATTTTTTTTTAGCATATGCTACATCTGAAGGGATTCCTACAGAATATTTTTCATTCACTTGAAAATACCTCTTAAGGTATTCACTTTAAATCACGAATCTAGTGTGTCTGTGTGAAACTGTAGCCTACTCTAGTAAAACTTTATTGAAGGTCAAGGGTAACATAATAGTGAGGGGCTGGAGGTTACCGTGGTAATTTCCTATCTGCAGCATTGCTCTCAATTCTGAGAAATACTGCAATAAATTTGAAATTGTTTTCTAAAGTTATGTGGGTTCTCCTGAAGAAGTTCTATTATTTATCCCTGAAAAATAAGTGCTCCAATCAGTCTTTCAAATGTTGTTGATTAGTTATTGCAAGAGTCATTAAACTCTTGTCAAAAAGTTTTATATTTGAATGCTTGTCCATAATTTGCATCATTTTTCTCTTTGATCTTCATATGCATAAGTGATTTCTGAATCAATCATTCAACGTTACCATATAGAGAAAGAGTAAATTTAAACTAACAGTGTGTCCCTGAGGAGTAGAATGCAAAAAAGATGCTGACTGAATTTTATAGATTATGGTCAAGGTGAAAAGACAGAAACTGGATCACTGTGTTACTTTAATTCAGGTCCTATTTATTGAGCTATTACTTATTCTAAATACACGGCTACACAAGAAGGAGTGTATAAAAAACACAAGAAAAATATTCTCCACCCTCAAGGGGTTCATAATCCAGTTGATTCAAAATCAAATAAAAATACTCGAGGTAATTAACATTTATTTTATTTAAAATATAGAGTGAGGTTAAAGAAACAAAACTATCTTTCTTTTTGATAGCAAGAAAGTTTATCATAAAAATCTTAAATTTGAAGAGAGCAACATTTCAAGTATGCACAATCCAAAAGGAGGAGACATTTCAAGGAATTACATTTTTTTGGTCCCATTATTATTTTATTAGGAAGTAGACACAGGGCGAAAGTACAGTTTCAAAATTGTCATTATTCAGTGCTTTTCAAAGATAATTGATCTCCATCATGAAGACCAAAGGAGTAAATATTCTAAACTCTCAGAATTATAAAAGTAAACACTGGATTATATTTAGTATAATTTTTGGATAAATTCTACTCTTTGATTCCTAAAATATTTGAAAATGAGAATCCAAGGATTAATCAAATGTGTCAGTTCATTTTCAGAAAAAAATAGACATATCTTTATTAATGTTTCTCATTTCATGTCATTTGAAGGAATTTTTTAAATCAGGTAATTAACTGCTTGCTTTAATAGAGTATAAAAAGTGCTGTCAAGTCATTACTCACGGACCACAATCATATTCTCCTCAATTCCTAGAGTAAGTCCTTGTCATGAAAGGAAAGAGACACCAAGTAGGAATATTTTCTATGTGACCAAACAAGTAGCTTCTGCTGTAGAACATTTGTTCCAATAAATCTGCAGGCATTTGGAAGAACTCAGATATATTTCAAATAACACCTGGGGTCTTGGAATTCTTTCATGTCATTCTCAGTGTCCCAGGGCCCATCTCCATCAAATCAATATTATTGAGAGTGTGGGTGGCAAGGTCTGAAGACAGCTAGCATAAGCATTGACCACATGCTCTGGTTCAACTCAGTCCCACCTGGGATGGCCTCAAGAATCTTCACGATCAGGCTGGGCTGTTCTTGTGACTTGAATGCATCATACCGTACAATCTTTTCAGCAGACCTGAGAACCACAAAAGTAATGGTCTCAGAATTATTTCCAAGCAGTGGACTTGATGGATGCCATGATGCCTGTGGGGCTAGACAGGGGGAGATAGGATACTCCCATCAAACTGTCATTTCTGGAATGACTTGGAGTCTCGTAGCAGTAGTAGCTCATGGAAACATTGATTTGAAAGCTATTGGTCCAATGGCCAAGTGAATTCTTGCCACTTGTCTCCTTGAAACATGAGTCTACTTTCTTAAAACATTTATCTTACCATTGATGCCTCATCTTAATTCCATCCCATCCATCAGTACCACTCTCATTATTTTTCTACTCCCTCCTAGGTACCAGGCAGTTGGGAAGGGGCTTGTTTTGACTTCGATTCATCCACTGTTAACCTTAGAAGATATTTGAGCCAGAAGACAAAATGATACTTCCTAGAAATTGCCACATCAACATCAGGAGTTTTGATTCATTTTGGATGTGGTCCTGGGAGGTTAGGTGTCAAAGAAAACTGTTAAGAAGATGTTAAGCCAAGATAGTTTCCAAGGTAACATAGATAGAATTGTTTTATAATGAAAACAGAATTGCAGGGGGGTGGCAACGGGACACACTGTGAAGACTGAGGGAGGCTAGGGGGCCATCTGACCAGGAATCAGGAGGAAGCTGTTGAGGCTTTCAGAAACAGAAGCTGCATTTCTAGATGGTCAGAGACCCAGGTGTGCTCTGCTACCTCTAAAGAGATTTCAAGGGTCATGAAAGGCAGCTCCTGGGCTTCTGTGCTCTTCGCTAGTTTTATCAGACCCAGCAGCTCTGATAACAGCTAGCAGGATGCTCCCCAGGAATCATCTCCCTCCCTGTCACCCTGTGCCTCGTGCCTCATGAGCCTCTCTGTATGAATACTGGCTTTTAGTTCCTTACTGTACCTCCTTGACCCAAATGCAGCCAGTTTTGAGAGTTTTGACTAAATTGCTATCACTCTTATATCGTTGAATTTTTGGATGCTGGAGTCACATAGTGGTTCCAATTGCTGAGAAAGTAAATGAGAAGGGAGATTTTTATTTTGCTCTCAGCTTTAATGCTTTTTTCTCATTAGAGGGAAATACCTGCTCTGAATTAATGGGAACACTACAGGACGGGTAAAGAAATCATAACTCAGTGCAGAATCATCAACCTTTACCTCAGCTCCTTGTGGGTCTGAAGGTAATGAGGAATTTAAAAGATATGTAATGGCCACATATGTCAGTTCTGCAAAATAGCACAATCTGGGATAAAACACAGAAAAAGAAAATCGTTAAAACTGTTTGCTTTGTTTTGGGTCAAATTTATATTTCCTAAAAGAGTAAAGGAAGGCCTGATACAGGTGTTTGCCATCAAAAGTCTTAATCTGTATGCACTTGACTTATTATCCTAATTTAGGTACAGATTATCATTTTTACCCCCAATAAAATGAAGTATGGGCACTAGTAATTGAATACTTTGATTTATGTTGTTTAAGGGGAAAAATAAGAATGTGTCAGATTGGGCCCTACTACACACACAGCTCTGAGTCACCATTAAAAAAGGAAATGGGGGCTTCCCTCGTGGCACAGTGGTTGAGAGTCCACCTGCCGATGCAGGGGACACGGGTTCGTGCCCCGGTCCGGGAAGATCCCACATGCTGTGGAGAGGCTGGACCCGTGAGCCATGGCCGCTGAGCCTGCGCGTCCGGAAGCCTGTGCTCTGCAACGGGAGAGACCACAACAGTGAGAGGCCCGCGTATTTGTTTCAAGCGATGGATTAGATAGTTGAGGTTCTCAAGACATCACACCCTTCTTTCCCCTTCAAGTTCTGAAATAAAATAAAAAATAAAACAGATGGTGAAAATATCACCTCTATTACTGCTGCCGCTGATCATTTTGAAGACTATGCCTTATACCTACAAGCATGTGAGCTGAAAATCACAGCAGGGAGGTCACACAAGGGAATGTGAATTCTGCAGGCAGAGCAGTTCTTCAGGGGGAGGAGCAGAGTGATTGAGAGAAACACACACACACACACAGAAAAAAGGAATATGGAGATTTGCTGGTTCACGTGCCCAGTTTTTCCTTCCAAACTTTCCAATTAGATGCCTGTCTGGAACAGAAGAAAGGAGAGAGCTAAGAGTATTGTAATGGTAGAATCACTCCACATACAAAAGTCAGGAGGAGAAACTCTTTCTCATAAAGATATGCATGAAAGAAATAAAAGTAGAATATAAAGTAGATAAAATAGGAAAAAGTAGATTTAAGGTGAAAGAAAATGTCCCATGTTTGAGTCTTTATCTAAATTGATATTCACAAAGCAGCTGACAAATACCTATATACACGTGGTCATAAGGCAAGACTTCACCACAGCGAAGCAGGGACCAAGGCTGAAGTGACTGTCACCAGTCTTCATGGAGAGCCCTTGGGGGTTTGCACCAGAGACAAATTCCTTCTATCCCATCCAGGGCTTATGGATGGGGTTCCAAACTGTAGAGTGCCAAAAAGGTTGATCTCCCACCCAAGCCAGACCCAAGAAAATCACCTCTCTCCTTCCCGCCCCTCTGCCAACCATTCACCTCTGCTCTCACCATCACATTAATCACGTCTTTTATTTTATTTTATTTTATTTTTAGGGGACACATTTTACTTTATCTTTTTAAGTAATTTTTATTGGAGTATAGTTGCTTTACAATGCTGTGTTAGTTTCAGGTGTACAGCAAAGTGAATCAGCCATACGTATCCATACATCCCCTCTTTTTGGACTTCCTTCCCATTTAGGTCACCACAGAGCATGAGTAGTGTTCCCTGTGCTATACACTAGGTTCTCATTAGTTATCTATTTTATATATAGTAGCAATAGTGTATATATGTCAATCCCAATCTCCCAATTCCTCCCACTCCCCTCTTCCCCCTTGGTATCCATACTTTTGTTCTCTACATCTGTGTCTCTACTTCTGCATTGCAAATAAGATCAACTATACCATTTTTCTAGATTCCACATATATGTGTTAATATACAATATTTGTTTTTCTCTTTCTGACTTTCTTCACTCTATATGACAGTTTCTGGGTCCATCCATGTCTCTACAAATGACCCAATTTCATTCCTTTCTATGGCTGAGTAATATTCCATTGTATATACGTACCACATCTTCTTTATCCATTCCTCTGTTGATGATATTTAGGTTGCTTCCATGTTCTGGCTATTGTAAATAGTGCTGCAATGAACATTGGGGTATATGTGTCTTTTTGAATTATGAGTTTCTCTGGGTATATGCCTAATAATGGGATTACTGGGCCATATGGTAGTCCTATTTTTAGTTTATTAAGGAACCTTCATTCTGTTCTCCAAAGTGGCTGTATCAATTTATGTTCCTACCATCAGTATCACATTATTTTAATAAAATATTCTGTTCAAAATTTCTACTACCAAGGCTTCTTCTAAAACTCCCTCAATAATGTGTCATATGAACATTTTGTGGCCTGAGAGTCGTAGTTGATAAAAGTCTTCTCCAAATATTTAAGTCTTTCATCATAATCACAAGAAGAAAACACCTTTAGCCAAATCATTTCTCCATGTAGTATTCATGAATTTCTGCTGGACATAGAGACAATTTTGCTGGAAATGTTGATGGGGCCTGGGACTTCCTCCTGTCTCTCCTGCATACTCTTCTGCTCTTGGCCCTTCTGCTAATACCAACCCTCTGCCTTTAGGGTCAGCTTCCAACAGGGCAGCTGAATGTAGAGCAGAAACAACTTTCAAAGCTGCAGCCTTTCTGCACAGACGTTCTAGAGATTCTATAACGATGCCTGGGACAACCACTCTCACGCTGTGGGATAATTCTGGTGCACAGGTGAAGCTGACACAGCAAACAGATTTCTACTGACCTAGTTCTAACATAATTCTAAGAAAGATAGGATTTGCCAAGGAGTCGCACAGCAAAACACACGTGAAGAGGCTGCTCAGTATTCAGGTAGCCATCTTTAAGACACCCACCATTCCTGGGCCAGTTAGGTTTCCCCAGACACCAATAGGGGGTTTGTGTGGGTGAGATATATACATATACATACATATATATATATATATATATATATATATAGAGAGAGAGAGAGAGAGAGAGAGAGAGAGAGAGAGAGAGAGAGAGGAGGGGAGGGAGAGGAAGAAGAATGAGAGGGGAGAGAGGAAGAAAGGAAGAAAGAAAGAAAGAAAGAAAGAAAGAAAGAAAGAAAGAAAGAAAGAAAGAAGGAAGAAAGAAAGAGGGAAAGAAAGAAGGAAGGAAGGAAAGAGAGAGAAAGAAAGAAGGAAGGGAGAAAGGGAGGAATGAAAGAGAAAGAAAGAAGAAAGAAGAGAAAGAGAGAAAGAGAAGGAAGGAAGGAAGGAAGGAAGGAAGGAAGGAAGGAAGGAAGGGAAGGGAATGGGAAGAGAAGAGAAAGAAAAGAGAGGGGAGAGAGAGAAAGGTGTGATCAACGTCTCACTGCTGTAGGCAAGGAGCCTGCAAGCTCCTGTCCTCAGGGTGGACAGCAGGCTGGAGACCTAGGGCAGAGTTGCAGTGGGAGTGCAAAGCTATCAGCTACAGAATTCCCACAAAACATCCTGGGTTGACAGAGGAATATACACAACATTCCATTCTTGGAGTGAAACCCAATCTGTACACGTGGAGAACTTGATTTTGGGAATCCCATCAAGATCATTCCTAAACACATGGTCCCTAAATACATGCTCCGTTTACACACTGAGGAACATCGGCAGCCATCTGAGGATGACAAAGGAGAGGACAGATGACAAGATCAGATTTGCATTTTAGAAGGATAACTCACGCCTCAGTTCAGATGAGGTAACATTGTAATTGTCAAAAATTAAATAATGATCCAAGCATGAAATAGAACTTGTGTTTTCCCCAAACTGTTTATTCTTCTAACAAAACACTAAAAACAAGCAGCTGTTTATTTTCCTCCTTGTCTTAGTGCTTATTGACACGTTAGGAGCACACACTTAAGGCAGTGCGATTTCAGGCCAGGTAGAATTTTAAGGTTGGAAATGTCGAAAGCAAACACAAACCACATAAAGGACAACTCAGCCTGGTTCCCAGCACCAGTGTCATTGCTCTGTCCATCTCAAAATCCACTCTGCACAGGAATCTTCATGTTCTTCATCTGAAAATGAAGCTATATGAACTGAAAGATGCTTTTGATGTGGAGAAAACACAAAGCTGCCATTCTAATTCAAAGTAGAATTCCCTTCCTTTATCGTATATTTGCCAGTAATGCAATGGATCAAGAAAGTTGTAGTCAAGTCATGAATGGCACATGGGAGATAAAATGTTGATTCTCACTAAAAATATAGACATGGAAGAATAGTTTTACCCTAAGGTTTCTTAGCGAGTTCTCCATGTTTATATTCACTGGGTGCAAAGCATGAAACACATCTCAGTGTGCGCATGTAGGCAGGTATCTTGCCACGCAAGAAAAGATCTGACAACGTTAACACATTTAAAACATTATCTAATGTATGTGGCACATTTCCTAATGACACTGGTGATAAAGAATGGTTTAAAATGTTATGTAATTTTTTTCTTTCTTTTTTTTTTTTCCTGCAAGGACTCAAAGCTAGATTTGAATACATTGCCTGCAATAGTGTGTAATTATTACTTACGGAATTTTCTGATCTACTTTGATCTGTGAGGATTTCTTTTTGTTTTACTTTATACAACAGGGAAAAATGGAAAGGTTTTACCTTTTCAAATGCATATTTTCAAGTGCACCCAGAAGTGCATTTAAATTTAGGCCATACTGTATATTAGAGCTAGTGTGCTCTTATACAGAGAATTTAAGTGTATAAACATCCATGGCCCAAGGTTTCCCATTATTATGTGAGCCTATTGTTTTGTTTTCCATATACCTCCCTGGTTTGTTGATGCTGTTTCCTCCTATTGAAATGACTTTCCCCTGTTCTTCTCTGA
Organism: Mesoplodon densirostris; assembly: GCF_025265405.1. Taxonomy (NCBI): domain Eukaryota; kingdom Metazoa; phylum Chordata; class Mammalia; order Artiodactyla; family Ziphiidae; genus Mesoplodon; species Mesoplodon densirostris. Next base: position 189,869,752 of record NC_082662.1, on the reverse strand, counting down.
ATGTCCAAATGTGGCCTAACTCAAATGCCACCTTCTCCAACCCACATCCCCTACCTCTGCTGTACTTAATCCCTTCTTTAAACTCTAATAACCTAGCTCTACCCCTTCAGTGCACTGAGCATTTTGTTCCTTGTGTTATTGTTTTCATCCTTAGAAGACCAATCCCTGAAGGTAGGATCTCAATCACTGAGAAGCGTGCTCTTCATTTAATAGGTGTAAAGAAAATATTGCTGAAATATTGAATGAATGGGTAAGAACTGAGAAAAACCCCTTCAGAAATCCATGAGTTGGTCCTAGGACTGAAATAACTCTAATAATTTTAAGAGTACTAAATTTTCTCAGTCTAAATTGTAATAATCAAGCAGTCCCAATTTTCTTTATAAGCTGAATATAAAAATCTTTAAATGGGAGTATGCCCTATATGTTAATCATTAAAAAACTACAGATGAAGAGCTCATCAAAGAAAACCTTGAGAAATAAGTGAAATATGTAAAAGAGAAGTTCCATTTTAAGATCAGGAGGAGAGGAGACCTTAGGCTGCAAGAAATAGATGTACTTAGATGTAATCCTAAGAGGTTTTATGGCTTATATACCTCTGAAACTGATTGGTATCCACTCATTCTTTTGTTCAACATTTATTTAGTGAACACCTATTTTTTTAATTAATTTTTATTGGAGTACAGTTGCTTTACAATGTTGTGTTAGTTTCTGCTGTGCATCAAAGTGAATCAGCTATACACATACATATATCCCCTCTTTTTTGTATTTCCTTCCCATTTAGGTCACCACAGAGCACTGAGTAGAGTTCCCTGTGCTATATAGTAAGTTCTCATTAATTATCTATTTTATACTATACATTGAAAATCGTAAAGATGCCACCAGGAAACTACTAGAGCTAATCAACGAATTTGGTAAAATTGCAGGATACAAAATTAATACACGGAATTCTCTTGCATTCCTATACTCTAACAATGAAAGATCAGAAAGAGAAATTAAGGAAACACACCCATTTACCACTGCAACCAAAAGAATAAAATGCCTAGGAATAAACCTACCTATGGAGGCAAAAGACCTGTACCCAGAAAACTATAAGACACTGATGAAAGAAATCAAAAACGACACAAACAGATGGAGAGATATACCATGTTCTTGGATTGGAAGAATCAATATTGTGAAAATGACTATACTATCCAAAGCAAACGACAGATTCAATGCAATCCCAATCAAATTACCAATGGCGTTTTTCACAGAAGTAGAACAAAAAAAAATACAATTTGTATGGAAACACAAGAAACCCTGAAGAGCCAAGGCAATCTTGAGAAAGAAAAATGGAACTGGAGGAAGTCAGGAAGGCTCCTGACTTCAAACTATACTATAAAACACCTATATTTTAAGTCCAACACTCTTCTAGTTGCTGAGGAAAAGATGGTAAACAAACAAATTCCCTGCTCACAGTAAACACATATAAAATCAATAAGGTGCCAGTAAGCAGGGTATGAGATTTTATAGAGGCTATCAGGAAAGACCTCTAGGTTAGGTAGTCTTCGAGCTGAGCCTTGGGTGAATCGTTAGTGGAAGCAGTAGAAATATCCAATGAGGAACTTTCCAGACCAGGACACAGCAAGTACAAAGTCTCCGAAGGCACGAGGATTACATGGGTGCTTGAGGAAAAATAAGAGCTCATTATAGTCAAAACGGAGTGAACAGGGAACAGTTTCAGCAGCTAGTGTGGAGAGGTGGGGTGGGTAGACCCCTGCAGGACACGGTTAAGATTTGGGAGTTTATTCTGAGTGAGATGGGGATGTATTGGGGTGAGTTTGGGCAGTGGAATTGATGCGATTTGGTTCCAGGTTTAAAGAGGTCACTCTTGCTTCTGTGTGCAGAGCAGGACTGGCTAGGCTGGTGGTGATGAGTAGTGATGAATCACGGTGTCTGGTTAGGACAGTCTAATAAGAACCCAGGCAAGAGATGCGGGCGCTTTTTGTTGGGATGGTAGCAGCAGAGTGGTGAGAAGTGGCTGGATTCTGGATACATTTTGTTAGAACCAAGGTCAAATTATTCTTTAAGACTTTTACTAAGTAGGATTCTACCAGATGTAGATGAAAGAAAAGTCTCTTATCTAAGGGGGCTTTGTGGTATCTAATTTATCCTGGCAATCACGCCCCACCTTATTCTCTAGGGGATGCATCTGTTAGGATTAACACTGGTTCTCAGAGGTGGCTGGGTGACAGGCTTTGTGTCAGAAGTCAGGTCAGATCCCAGACCTCCAAAGCTACTATTCCTTCTACTACATTTCACATTTTGCCAGTGTTCTTCTGCATACCCAAGAGGAATTTTGATCCAAAAGGCCATATGTAAGGTAATTTTAGCATTAGGAAAAATTCTGAATATTGACTAAATAGTTAGCTTCATAAAAAACTTACTAGCATCTTATTCTCAAAGGATTAGTGTACTTATTTTTAGCAATGCTTTTATTTTGTAGCTGCCACAATAATGCAATAATTTATATTTGAGCAGTTTCAGTAAGTACCCTGTGTGTGAGAGTGCTTATACTCGGTTAGTGATATTTTCTGTGCTGCCCTGTTTCTAAATATGTGTGTTTAAAAATTTAAATGTTATCAAAAGCCTACCTGAAAATACCATTTAAGAAACTCTAAGAGTAAAAATGTGTGTTGTAGTCCTGACGATTCACATATTTATGTATTCTGAAATGTTAGCCAATGACCTATTTTTTTAATCCTGAAAAATTTCTCAGTCACCTGTGCATTTACTCTGAGACATTAACCAATCAGCTAACAGGGTTTATTGTAATAATAGTATTGTGCTAGACAGTGCTTCTTATTGTACCATTAGGGTTCTAACCAGTTCTTTCCTTCCTGTTCTTGAATAAGAATTTATTCTTAGAGAGTCTTGGCTGCTATTATATTTAGAATGCTACAGCATGATGCAAATACCCATATTTTAATCAAGAAATATGGACATTGACATTAAAGATGCTTCCTCCTCACATAGTTGTGACTCATTTTTCCTCCACAAGACTTTTTTTTTTTTGCATATTTCTCCTAGACCCGCACCTGACTGAAATAAACTCTCAGCCTCTTGAGTCAAGAATTTCTTTCTTTATGTTCCCCAACCCTGTCCTCTGGAAACTGAAATTGAATTGAATGCATTATGCATCTGCGTATGGTCCCTGTGGTTGCTATTCTGGCCAAGAGATAGGAAGAATAATCTAGAACTGGACACAGCCCCTGCTCTCGGAAGACCTGACTCCTGAATAAGCCTTCAGGTTACATGATCTGAGAAAAAGCCTGCTATTAGGCTGAAGGTCTAAACAATGATACTTGATAAAGTCTACCAATTTCTTCTTTTTTAAGAAAAAAATGAGCATTTTTTTCAAGTGTCCAAATGGAAGTTTTTAACCTTTTTTTCTGTTCCATCAAAGATGAGTTCTGTCATCTCTTCTCAGGTATTTTCCTTTTGGAGTCTTCTTTTCATTTCGTTCCTCGGCATTTGTGCTAATCCTTGATGGGAGGAGAATTTGCAGATGTGAGTGTGTGTGGGGTGCTGGGGGTGTATTCAATCAGTGCATATTTACTAGAGTAAGGCTCTATTGAAATACAGAAGTGAGCAGCCTCTCTTTAAGTAAGTAGAGTCTCCCAGGGCACTCAAGATGGCTGCGCATATTTGTTGGGAATAGTCTCATTGGTTAGATGGTGTCTAGGGCTCTGTCCCATGAAAATCCTTCATGTTCCTACACATATGTTAAGGGGAACAGGTGACTCTTCCTGTCTTAGAAGATGCTAGAATGGATGTGTGTAGATTCCCTGTAAGCAGGATAGAATAATTTATCCTGTCAGAGTCACTGAGGCTCAAACCCACTCCCTTGTAAACTGGATTGTCTGAAAGTCAGGCATGCTTCAACCCGGCTTGCATATTTTAGTTGTTTTCAAAAGATCATGTAAGAGGAGAAATCACAGTGTATTATCCTCTGTGTCTTCTGTTTCTTGCTGTTCTGTTCTGTTTTCAATGCTTATACTAAACATGATGGGAGAGTACAATGAAATGTTTTTTTGGTCATTTTGTTAGGTTTCAGGGTCCAACATTTTCTAATCCCATTAACAAAAAAGTATGCTGCCACTTAAAACCACAAATATCTCAAATCTTTTAGTTTATGAAACCAATAATTCACATTAGAAATATTTTCTCATAGAGCTTTAAGGCCATAACCAAACAATCCCTCTTGCAATTACACATAGAAATTTACTCATGTAATATAAAAATTAAAGAAGTTCTCTTTGTATAATATAGTGACAATAAATTTCACAATTTGATAGTGTTAACTTGGTAAGAGTTATTTATTTTAAAAAGATATTGCTGCATTATGTTAATTAAATTGATTAACATTAAAAGTGTATGTTATGCTGAAAGAAAAATCAGTGTTGAATGATTCTGCTTAGTAAACATTGTTAAAGCAAGAATTTTTATTACATGAAATTATAATTTAAACTCGTGAACCAAATTTGGCTTAATGATGCTTGCTGCCACTGAATTTAGAAGAGAAAGTGTAAAACATACCAAAATGAAAAAAAAATCTGTCATTTTCCTCCTCAATAAATCAATTTTTCCCAGATATATAAAAGACTGTTGATTCTATTCCCATCCTGTGAAATGTGGATGTCAGTGAAGCTACAGAATCTGCTAAATGAAAGGGCACATACCCTGTTTACAAGATGCAATAGATACTTATTTAGTATGTATTGTATCTTATTTAGTATCCAGATACTAAATAAGATACAACTTATTTAGTAACTATTCTGCTGAAGAAACGGCAGAAACAGGCAGAGTTGATTTGTGTCCTATTCTATCTGTACAATTTGACTTGCCTTTTTATACCACTTCAATACAAGTGATCTGAAAACTTTAGGGATATTTTATCCCATACAGAATAGAAGAAGTAAAACTGAACAGCATCAATTCCTAAAAGTTGCCTGCACATTGTTCTAGGTTTCTTTCATGGAGAATTTGTGTACCATGGTTTTAAAGTTTCAATAAAGTTTTTATCTGGAAGCCAGTAAAATTCAACAAAATTCATGACACATACTTAGATTTTCTAAGCAACTGGTAAGTAAATCCACAGTTTTTTTAAAGTTAGGAATTCTCTTAAGCAACATCATTCAGAGTTTTCATTTAAAGAGTAACGTTCACTTTAAAGTGTAACTTACACTTTAAAATTACTTTTATCGGCAGATGTCGTAAAGCAGAACTAAATCAGCTTGCAAATATATTATGGATGAAACATACTCGACCTGTTAAACCACCAAGACAAACTTTATGCTTTTACTTTCTAAAATTAAAATTTATAAACATAATTTCCCCTCCAGCAAAGCAAATTTGGTTTCCTTTGAAGGAGGAAGACATATAAGTGGTAGGACAGGAAAGAAGGAAGAATACTAATTGGATGGCAGTGATAGTTCACCCTTTTAGTGTAAGGCAAAAATTAAAAAGAGGTTGATCTTTATATCTCAGGCAATTTCTGTGTTGTTTGTTTGTTTGTTTTTAAATAGAGGAATCAGCATTCGTAATATTGATAGTCTATATACCTGTCCAGGTCTGACCTATATTTATACTACAAAGACAATTTTAATTGTCACTTCATAGAGGTCCCATCACAACCCTCGTTTATTCCTGCTTGGGTACATGTTTAGAAATTGCCCTTCAATATTAATAATTTCTGCTGCTAGCTCACTATTAACAAAATAATAGGTTTTCAAGCAATGGGTTCAGTGTGTGTCACAAGTTGCAGTGTTTAGAAAGATGATAATGACAGGAAATATATTGAGAAGTGCTAACTAAAGCACACAAAAATGCAAGACAGAAACCTGGTTGAAGTTTGAAGCACTTCCTTGTTTTGAGAAGTGTGGAATAGTCTTAGAGTTTTGTTTGATCATAGTAATTAAGCTTAAGGGGGAACAGGAAGAGTCATGTTGAAACTGCTAAATTCTCTGTCAGAAATTTTTCCAATATCCCCAACTCTTTCCTAGCCAACACTGTTAACAAGTACTGCCCAGGTCACACCTGACAGTCACAACAGAAATTTCCAAGCTTGCACTGGAAACTCACTAGGTACCAGATAGACTACAGCGATTACTAAAGCTGTAGGAATCCGGAGTCACCAAGTCATCAATAAATAATTTTGCTAGCTTCCATCCATATCCATATATTTTATCTCTCTGAAATACCTTTTAGAGAAAATTCACAAAGGACTGAATATATACATAAACACACACATAAATAAAAATAAAGGAGGGAAAAGAAAGGCAAAAGTCAGGAAATAGATGTTCAGCTTTTTCTGGGCATGTTCCTAAAAAGCAAATAGAAACTAGAAAACAGTGTCACGGAACAACCATCAAGTGGACATTTATATGATGAGCAAACAGATGAGTGAAATTCACATACACACACCAACCACTTGAACCAAAAGACGTTACTATTAGAAAATGTACACAGGTCTAACTTGTAAGTTTGCTTTATATGTTTTAGCTCTTTATTCAAAATATTGGTCTGAGCTCAATATCACACTGAGGTTCATGTCTTAAAACATTTTTTTTTTTTGCTTCCAGATCTCATTTTTAAGAAATTTTAGTTAGTAGTTTCCACAAAAGCAAGAGGATTTACTGACTGTCACAATTGTGAGTTCATTGTTCTCTTAATAAATTCACCAGATTTTCTCCATCAGGTTCATGTAAAGACATTGTGCTCTGATGGAGTCAAAGAAAGGAAGGGAAATGCTACTCTTACCAGACTTTGCTAATTCTGTTCAACCAAACCTACCTGAGAAATAAGAGTAACCACATCTCAGGCGGCTCTGGGATCTTCACTGAACAATGTAACTCAGATCATCTACAGGATCTTTATGACGAACCATTTCCAAGAACAACTTTAAATATCATGACATGAGTGTACAATAATGAGTCTGCCTGTGAAAATCATTATTTTTTAATGCATTGTCATTGTTTCCATATGGTTAAAATTTATGGTTAATAGTTGAAAGTTTATAATTTATACTTGAACATATTCCAAGATGATCATCACCTAAAAAATTTTGGAAAAAATATTTTCTATTTTCCACAGCATCAATTTGAAAATGGCATAATTCTAGTACCAAACCTGCTGGGCTTTCCTTTTCTTTCCATAAGGCTTAACAAGGAGAACAGCAATGTTGCTGTTGTTGTTGTTTGTAATTTGGAATTCATTAACTTATGATTTTCTTACAAAAAAATTCTGAATAGCTGGTATACTCCCAATATTCAATATATAGTCCATCCTATATTTAACAAAAGTCCAAATAAGTAAGTACACTTTAATCACTTTAAATGTCTACATACTTTCTTGCACTTTTATAAACTCACTAACATCTTGCAGCTCAGAAAACGTCTTCTTTTTTGCTTGCAATTAACAAAGCTTCACTGCAACTCAATTGTTTCTTGAAATTCAAGATATTCATTGGGTGGGTTCCAAATTCCACAATGAATAGAAGATTCTGGAGATAAAGTGTTTCTTATTTACTTTTCTTCATCCATGTGTATATAAAACATGAAACAATTTATATTTACTTTTAATTGGACCTGAGTATAACACCTCTGCCTTAAATTTATATCTACTGCAGATATAGTTAAGAAAACAATAAATTTGGCTTTCAGCTTTGAGATAAGTTACGTAGATGCAAAATCCTCTGATTCTGGTACCCAGGACACTGCATTTTTCTAGCGTTAAGATGTGACTTACTGGGAGCTTACCAGGAAGACACATAACTCTGTCTGTGTGAAACTGTAGGCTTCTTTTTATTACACTAGAATAGTCAAAAGACATCCTTTAGTTTGCAATATGTACATCATAAAACACACACATTTCCTCACTTCTGCCACCATTCCTTATTCTCCTATTCATCCCACAAAACCAAAAATAAATATTCAATGAAGCTTCATTTTACATTTAACAGTTCTCAGAAAGTCAACTTTAAAATGTAATAAAACATGTTTCACTTAAAAGATCAAGCCACTCATACCTCAAAATTAACTGCACATTAAGTGGCTAACTCTGTACAAAAATCCCCAAATTCAAATCAAGCTCAGTGTCTTCTAAGAAGCAGGGAAAACGCACATCACATCAGTTTGCATCAGTTTGCTGCTTTCAAGGTCAGTACTGAGCACAGTCCCCACTCTCTGATACAACTGGAAGATAAAGACACATTACTTGCCCGGGAAGCTGGTCTGGAGCTGTAATCACAACTGGGCCAGGGTGCCCAGTGATCCTTTATGTGTCTAATTAATAACTGCTGCATTTAGTTTGCCTGAGACCTCACGAATATACACTATCCCCCCAACCCGATAAAGCAACCTTACATACACCAAGAGTATCCCATTAAGTGTTCTCATTTCCAGAAGTGTAGCAAGAATGGGTTTTAAAATCTCATAATAATATTTTCAAAAAAGAAAAGCTTGTCTTCCTTCATGTTTACTTGATTGTCTGGAAAATCTATCCTCCAAGAAAGAATGATTTTCTGCCTAAATCTTAAGGGCATGAATAGCTTGAGATCATTTCCAAATACTAACCATGGGAGAAATGATTGCACTCTATGAGCATGTGTTTGAATGGTCAGAAGTCACCTTGCAATGTAAAGTGAATGATCATTTACCCTGGACTTTATGTGACTATGAATAAATCTATCACAACCGAGCTGCCCTCTGGTATAACCATACCGGGCTGCTGCGTTGTTTCATTTCCCAGGTTTCTGTGTATATGTTACTGTTTCAGTTTCACGTGTCAGCAAATGTCTGTTTACCCTGCTTCCTGTTATTAATTATGGGAAACAGGTTTTCTTGAAGTACATTAGAGACTCTTTTAACTCTTCTCCAGACAAGGCAAGATATCGGTGATTCCTTTAATGTTTGTACAAAGCCGGAAACTGAGTTAAAATACATTGTTGCCCCACATAGTTTTACAACTTCTTATCTCCCACAAAGGGGGAAAAAAGACAGAAATAATAAAAAACAAATCACAGCAGCTTCTATTCCCATCGCTAGACACTGAGATAACAGAATTGGATACTTTCTTCATTGGCCATAACAAATTACTTAACAGATAACAGCATGAATTCTGAACTCTAATCACCTACAAAAATGTTTCCAAGATCAACTCAAATAGTAAAATGCTAAAAGACAAGAAGATATGTACTAGGGTAAAAATGTCTATAAAGAGACAAAAATACTGACCCGATTACTGGTGTGTTACCAAGCTTTTCCTATAGAAACATCTGGCCGGTCCATCTGATTATCTGTCTTTGAAATAGGAGCAAGTATAGTTGCTAGTTGCATGCCGTCAAATCCTAAAGGATCCAAAACATCTGGAAGTTTTAGAAGAAAAGCAAAATAGTTATGGGGGAAAATCCAGATTAAAAAACTGCAGATGTTTAATTGGCCTGTCAGTTACGTTACGAGGAAATAAGGACAGAAATAACCAGAAGCCGCTGGTGGAAAATTAAAATAGTTTCATGAGCCAATGCCCAGCTAAAAGCAATGAAATCGGTAACAGAATATGGACAGGGGCTTTCTCAACTGAGGTCTGAAAATGTTACCATGTGCAATTTTGTAAATTAGCCATTTCCAAAAAATCTTTTTCATTAAGGCACAATAAAAGTTCTTCAGACTCCCCCCTCTCTCTCTCTGGTCATTAATTCAGGCAGTTATGCGAAGTTTGGCTTTCATCAGTGACAAGCTCGCCTCTCAACCCTCTTCACCCCCTTTCTGGGACCCCCTAATACTGCTGAGTGGCCAGAAATTACAGATGCAAGAAAAGCTGACAAATGACTGCCAGGCCCCTCCCCCAGAGCCTCGACAGTCAAAGCCCCTGCCAGAACATGCCTGAAAGCAGCACTCTCAGAGACAAAGACACAAAGATTCCATTTTCTCAGTGAAAATAGACTTCATGTGTAAAACACCAGTGAGAAAGATGGAAAGCTGACACATATGAGCAATTTTCGAGAGGCAGGGCTGGATCTTTCAAGAAGATTGAAATTGCATTTGATTGCATCAAAAACCTCACAAATGTTGTTTAACCTGAAAGTCTTTTCAGTCTGTAAAAAGACATTCGGTGGCAAGATACTTTATGCTTCTTTTAAGCACATGGTTAAAAAGGAAAAAGAATCTTGAGCCCAGTAGAGAGATGTTGATTACATCCTCCTGCCGCATCAAGAATTAACACTGGCTCACATCACAGGGTCTACAAAATAAAGGGGAAAGTTAAAAAAAAAAAGCCCCAAAACTCTATTAAATCAAAGAGTTTGTAGAGATATTAAATCCTTATGTTTTCTATAAAAAGAATCCCCTCCCAGCAGCCCCAGGGTACATTACTGGCAAGGCAGCGAGTTGTTTATTAGAGATTCAAACCATGGCATCTGAGCCTTGCCAAGCAAGCAAGTTTCAGCCTGTGAGCCCAGGGTCTCTGGCTTCCACAGTCTCTCTGGCATCTAGCAGTGAGAGCTGTCTGGTTGGCCTCCATACCGTGCCGGGGCAGTATGTAGGTGCAAAGGCTGGGACTGGGAAACAAAGAAAGATCATCATTGACTATGGAAGGTCATGCTTTTCTTCCTCTCTAAATTCAGGGTGACTTTTGCAGATGAAAAGAGAAATGTGTGAAAAAAAAAAACTCCCAAAATGAATTAGGGAATTAATTTATAACATATCTTCAAGTGATGCTCTAAATGTATTGTAGATACATAGAGAGAGAGCAAGAGAGAGGGAGAGGGAGAGAGAAAGTTTGCAGCTTTATTATTTTTCATTTATTTATTTTTTATAGATAATGGTTGGTTCTTTTTTTAATTTTTACATTTTATTTATTTTTGGCAGCTTCGGGTCTTAGTTGCAGCACACAGGGTCTTCGTTGCCACATGTGGGATTTTTCTGTTGTGGCATGAGGGCACCTGAGCAAGTGGGCTCTGTAGTTTGAAGCACATGGGCTCAGTAGTTGAGGCATGAGGGTTTAGTTGCCCCGTGGCATGTGGAATCTTAGTTCCCCAACCAGGGATTGAACCAGAAGGCTTGCATTGGAAGGCTGGTTCCTAACCATTGGACCACCAGGGAAGTCCCCAAAGTTTGTAGTTTTAATTTATCATAATCTTTTAAAGCAAGGGAGGAAGATTTCTCCCACCTGCCTTCTTAGCTTGTCAACTTTTGTGTGTCTTTGTATTTCTTTTGTTTCATACACCATGCAGAGGCACATTCAGTTGTATATGAAAAGTGACCATGGGGCCACTTTTAAACAGGAGAACCCTATAAGAAGATTTAAATGGACCATTTGATAGAATTTTGTCTTACTCAAATATCCTGGGCTTTGATGGCTCCACTGAAACCTTTAGTAAATATTTCTCTCACAAATTGAGTCTGCTTGCATCCCCAGCCCAATCCATTCAACAGTTCTCTGTTCTTCATAAATGGGTTCAATCCTTGTGGAATACTTGGGATGGGCTTAAAATACGCTGGAAAGTGTCAGACCATTAACAGGTTAAAATGTAATTAATAGTAGCTGTCAGGGGCTATAGACCAAGACATTGCCCTGGGGAAGACTTAGTTTAAAAACTTTACAAAAATTATTTTTTAAAAAAAATCAGAACATCCTTTGTCCTCTACCATTCCCTTCCAAGCTCCTGCTATTCTTACATTTCTTTAGTTAATAGGAATAGCAGAGAAAAAAACAACTAAAAATTGACTTCGCAATCTAATAAAGGATGGCTGAGTGGAAAATGAGAATAGTAGATAAATTCTATGACCATTAAAATGTTTCACATACGCTGTTTATTCCCATCACAGTATTCGGGTCAAAATACTTTCTAGCTATCCTTTCCAATCTAATCAAAATACAGTAAATTTATAACATGAGTTCATAACATTGAGATTTTATTTGTGGCATTAACAATAATCTAAGTGTTCCCAGCACCCATTTATTTGTCATGAAAATGGAGTATGGTGGATGGAGTGTTTGTTTGGGAGTATAACTTAAAAATTTTTTTTTAAATTGAATTATAGTTGCTTTACAATGTTGTGTTAATTTCTGCTGTACAGCAAAGTGATTCAATTATATATATGCATATATTCTTTTTATATATTCTTTTCCATTATGGGTTATCACAAGGTAGTGAATATAGTTCCTTTTGATATACAGTAAGACCTTATTGTTTATCCATTCTATACATAAAAGCTTACATCTGTTAATCCCAAACTCCCAGTCCATCACTTCCCCAACCCCCCTTCCCATTTGGTAACCACAAGTCTGTTCTCTATGTCTGTGTCTTTCTATTTCACAGATAGGTTCATTTGTGCCATATTTTAGATTCCACATATAAATGATATCATATTGTATATGTCTTTCTCTTTCTAACTTACTTCAGTTTGTATGATAATCTCTAGGTCGATGCATGTTGCTGTAAATGGCATTATTTCATTCTTCTTATGGCTGAGTAATATTCCATTGTATATAAGTACCACATGTTTTTTATCCATTCTTCTGTTGATGGACATTTAGGTTGCTTCCATGTCCTGGCTATTGTAAATAGTACTGCAATGAACATTGGGGTGCATGTATCTTTTTCAATTAGAGTTTTCTTCAGATATATGCCCAGGAGTGGGATTGCTGGATCATACGGTAGCTCTATTTTTAGTTTTTTTAAGGAATCTCCATAGTGTTTTCCATAGTGGCTGCACCAACTTACATTCCCACCAACAATGTAGGAGGGTTCCCTTTTCTCCACACCCTTGGGAGCATAACCTTTTATGCATATTCAATCACTCTGTAACTTCAGTGAATCTCTGAGCCTCAGTTTCCCTATCTATCATAGGATGAATTTTGCCAGTCATAGAAAGTTTGGGGATGAACCTGCAAAGGCAGCATGGACTCCAAAATGCTGACATATATGAGTGCATAGGGGGCGGGGGTGTGTTCAATTTCCATTGTGTTTGAAAATTTTAAATTTCACATGAAGAACAATTCAGTGTCATAAATAGAAATAGGAAGTCTCTGGTGAATTCAGTAAAATAAATTAGTCAAAAGCTAGGCAATCACCACACCGCAGACCAGTTGATGGGTGTATGCATGGCCTTTTCAGAATGTTTCAACCTTCTGTAATGTTAAAACTGCCAGAGTGATTTTAAATTTCTTAAAGCATATCTGATGTATTTCTTTATATGAACTCTTTCTCCCCTTGTTAGTCATTTTTCTGCTAAGTGGGTATGCACAGAATGATGCCAAAAACCCCAGCCAGAAAACAGGAGCTGTGCTAAGTCTCTCCCTCACTGCCACACCCACAGCCCCTGCCTGGGAAGGTTTGGGAATAGCAGGGGGCACGTGGGAGGCTGTTCAACATTCTTCTCCTTTGTAGTTTCAGCCAAGGGGTATTCACACACCTTCAGTTGGGCCCCTGAGCACTCTCGAGAGCCTCACCCCAGGTGCCAAGCAGCACAGAGGAAAAGTACGGGAATGAAACATATTGTTATGTGGACAGAAAATATTGATAGTCTTTTGCAATAAAAGTAACAGAAATACATTCCTAAGGGGAGAATACATTGTCTAACTGAAGAAATAAGTTGTATAACATTGTCTAACAAATTCATAAATTCTAAACACTGTCTCTTACAGTATTTTTTTAAACATAATGCCAGGATTCTCTGATTCTACAGTAAAAAGGGGGAAAAAACCCACATTAGCTTGTCTTCATTTAGTTTAATTGAAAGGCAGAAAACCACATGGCTTAATCACATTCAATATTTCTATTTTTGAAGATTCAACCATTATCACAGACTAGAAGAATGATATAAATATAGCACAGCATTATTTAGATAGATAAGTTAGTCTCTTTAGAGAAATTAGATAAAAAATAAAGCAATATATTTAACAGGTTTGGGAATAAAATCTAGACTTATTTATGAGTTGTACTAAGAGTATTTAATATTTTAAAACCTTTTTACACATGAGAAATACCTCCAAAGGAAAAGTAATCCTTATAATTAATTAGCATAGCAGAGGTAGGCAAAACTATTTGTTTTACCTTTTCAGGGGTCTCTGGTTGTTATTTTATGGAGAGGTGGGCAAACAATGTTTTCTGGGCTAAATTAGTAGTCCTAGAAAAAGGAAAATTTAGGATACGAAAAGTTGACAGATCTCTATGGATTGCTGGATTGGAAAACATTTCCATAAGAGGATAAAAATCAATTTTAGCTAATTTGCTTAACATGACCTGAGTTTTACATAACATCTTTGTTTTGTACAAGGATCGTGGCAAAATTACCAATAAGTCCATAATGGAAACTGAAGGCAGTTTGATCTACACATTCAATAACAGTCCCACAAAAGTTGAAGAAATATGTTATGTCTCCAAAGACATATACTCCAAAGAGCATAGTTATACCCTAAAATTAGGATGTGACTCAGGTACGTCATTTCTTTTAGTTCAGTTGAAATGCTTTATTCTTTGTACTGCAGATAATAATTCTTTTTTTTCCTCTAGTCCCTCTCTCTCTTCCTTTCCTTCTCATTAACATATGTCTTTTATAATTGATGTTGTTTACCATCCTTTCGTCAAATCTCTGCCACATCACTGAGGTGAGCCATACGGCAGGATACCTAAATACACATTAGAGGAGCCTGCGAACCATGAGAGACTTTGACCATCTCATCAGGGCAATTATAATAAGCATCTTGGTCTCACTGAAGGCATTGCATTCAAATAATAGCCTTCATCATTACTCGTTTTAAATATGAAAGTAAACTTTGAAGCCCTTTGAAGGACCCATGCAAACAACACACATGTGAAAGTAGATCAGTGAGCCTTTGAAAAGATATCCCTATGTAAGATCTGTGAAGAATCTTAGGCTTTAAAGAAAGACCTCCAGGTAAATGATGGCTTTTAATAAGACACATGACAATCTCAATTATGAGAATCCATTCTGTGTGTTCTCTGTGCCATTTTATATTCCCAGAAGGATTTTTTTTTTCTCATCAAGAGTTTCCAGGGTTGTCTACTGTTATCTATGTGTAAAGGATATTTAAGTGGTCCCCCAAAGCTGTGTTAATAAAAAAAAAAAGAAAGAAAGAAAGAAAAAGAAAAAAAAAGAGAAAAAAAACCCCAACATTGTCAAGTGGTCAGACAGACTGGAACTAGAGGGTTATAGGTAAGAGGGATAAAATGAAGGGTTGAAAGCTATAATTTCTATTTCTGTGGTGGCAACTGAATCAGCTGTTGGATCAGGCAGTTTAAAGATACAGTCACTTAAGCATAGAGTCTGGGAAGAGGGGAATTTACAGTATACCCGTGACTCAGCGGTCTCAGCGGTTTAGACTCACTACACGGTCGGGATTACTTGCTGGGTCCTTTTCCTGCTTGTCTCTGTTTCCATTCCCCATACCACTTGACTCCATCCCTGTATTTGACAATTCCACATATTACTTTCCTTCCTCCCATTTTTTCACCTTTTTCACTTTTTTTTTTTTTTAAACACCAGTTGCTTGGCCTCTGACCACTGCTCCATGCTGGGGCTTCCCAGGCAAAAAAGAACATGTTTTAAAAAGAGATACTGAATCTCAGGAGTGTCCTTACTTGACCTTGTTCATTTTTGGACATGCTGTGGCTGTAGATTTTCAGAAAAAGTCCCTCCCCTGGACTGGTTTTAAAGAACACCTATGCACATATGGATGTCAGGCAATCAAACATCCATATGTAGAGTGATTTGAAGGATAAATTACAATAGTAACAAGATCACTCATAAAATGATGAGATATAGGTGTCTGTCTGGTTACATAATAGTCTCTGTAATCCTGGGTGTTTCAATTCATAATTTGGCCTTCTCTTTATATCCCAATATCTGTTATTGGAATTAACCAAGTCATAGGTCTGGAAGAAATCATAGAAATTTTGAAATCATAGAAATTTTGTAATACAGCTCTCAAATTGAAACAAAGAAAATGAAGCCCAAAAAATAATCTAAGTCGTTCTGCTTGTCTATAAATGCCATTGGCTTAATTGTAGTTTTGCCTATTTTTAGATAAAGAATACATTTTCCCAAAAACTGGTTAGAAATGTTTGAGAAGAGATATCATCATGAAAATATATATGCAGTAAAATATAACTATTATTCAATAAGCTATAATATATATTGAAGCTACCTGGGGATATTATTCATATAGCAAAACATCCTTTAATCATTGTATAAAGTATGTAAACCATATACAAATTATGCACATGAATGAATATTATTTTTGTATATAAGTACAACCTCCTTTTTGACTTTTTTTGTATTACAATTATATATTACTCATAATTCTATAGTTATAATTAGAACAAAAAGGATCACCCAGAAGAAAAGAAGGCAAGTTGTCCTAAGCATATTGGAAATTCAGAAGTTCTTTTCCATCACTAACATTGTGCTCTTAAAAAAAATGAAGAAGAAAAATCCCTATCTTCAACTTCTGAGTATTCTCAAAAGACCTGGCAGAAGTGAGAGAGTGAAAGAAATCTACTGCAGATAAACGGCTAGATCCTATTCTTAAAGGCAGTCAGTGGTATTATAGAGAAAATAAAATTTGCTCTTGAAGACATAGTAGACTTAATGTTAAAAAATACAAGATATTATACACACCCTAAAATATGTTTATGAAACAAAGCTTTTAAAATTTTAATTATACCCCTAAACTGGTTTTCTAGTTTTTCTAGGATATCAAACAACTCAAAAAAGAAATATTTACTCAGATTAATGTTTGAAACATCATATGGAAGTGTGTATAGTGATGTTACTAGGAAGGAGTATTTTTATAAATTAAACATGTAGAAAGTCTTGTCTCCAAAAAGGCTGACCCACTGCCTTAAGGTTAAAAATGCAAATCTTACATAGATCTTAGAAGTTGTTTAACTTTTTAGTTTGAAGTACATTTTGATGAAAATATTTAAAAGATGGCCACCTCCTCAGTTAAAGGTGGGCATTTTAATGAAATAGTAAAAATCAAGAGATTATCAGTTTCCAGAATTAAACACTGGCTCCTTATTCGGGGCATATTTCAGTCCCCAAATATTGAGGACACATCTAGGAGAAATTAATTTTTTTAAAAAAGAATTAAACAGCAATTTTGTGATCATCTTCATGTTAAATTTTGACATGTGTTTCAGGGACTCCAAATTCAGCTAAACAGCATCAAGATCTAAATTGTCCCTATTATTGTCATCATTTACATAATAGTGTGGAAAACACAGAGCAGTGTAATATCATGAATGCGGATTTAGGGGAAAATGTTATTCCCTGAGACAAAAAGTGAGAGGAATCAGTACACGTGAGGATTTGCATGGTTATTTTCCCTGGTACTTCTGTAGACCATTCTGTAACAATGGAGTTTGATATTTCTTGTCTTAATGCTATGTGAAGAGACCCATGGTTAACATTAGAGTTTGCAGGTGGGTAGTACGTATGCTCTTAATAAAAATATCTGTGATCAAACGTTCTCGAGTTAATTAGGCTTCGTGTCAAATTGCCTCTCCTAGAATCTTCAGAAGCAGGGGGGTGCAGCTGTGTGTCACCTGCCTGCTTTCTACAGACAGTGCCCAAAGGATGTAACTTCATGAAAATTCAAATCAGATTGCATAGAAATATAGTATTCCTAGTCTGTTCTCTATATTTCCAGATAAATTACATACACACACAACATTTGTCTTTTGTTAAATTTCATGTTGCACAATTCTACTAAAATTTGAATGGCTTCTTTAGCCAGAGAAACACAAAAACATCCTTTGGCTAAAAAAGGAAAAAGTCATCACATGCCTTTCAGAAAACATTGCCAGAGCTGTTGTAGAAGTTGTTGAAAGGACAATTGAAAGATGTTTACTAATGGAAAATATGTTTTGTTTAGAAACTGGGCTATGCTTTAGTATCTTATCAACCTGATCACTAGGGTTCAATCATAATAGAAATTGAGAAAAAGATGCAATGTAAAAAGGAATCTTGTTAGGAGCAATAAATGTACAGATAGTGAAATAAATGCTTGTTTTTACATGATGAAGTCTTATTTCAAGTAAACAATACTTTTCAGAAAAAGAAGTTGATTAACAGCTGAACATTCCCACAAGGCAATGTGTCATGGAACTCAAAATGCCAGTGCAAAAATGTGAGCTCCTAAAAGAGGGTTCAATACTGGTCTGTAATAATTAGCCATATCTTCTGTACTAAGAAGGAAAGCTCTCTTCAGGGCTTGAGGATTGGCGTGGAGGTGGGGATTTTGATTATAAGAAAGGGAATTTACTTCATGGTCTAGGGTTATGCAGCTATCATGGAAGGCTTTGGCTTCCAAAGTGGTTAAGAGGGAAATTATATTAACTATGACTAACTTGATTTGATGAAATAGGACTTTATTTTTCTCTAGGACAAGTTTTCTCAACAGAAGCTCTATTGATATTTTGGACCAGATAATTATGGGTGTGGGAGATTTCCTAAGCATTGCAGGATTTTTATCAGCCTCCTTGGCCTTTACTCACCAGATGTGGGCAGCCTCCCTCCCCCACCATATGGATATCTCCAGACATTGCCCATGTCTAAACATTTTTCATTTCTTCTCTTAACTCACTGCAAAATGAGTTACGTTGGTTCGTCACATTACCGTCAGTAGAAACTCTGCATAGAGAACTCATATGTACCAAGTGAAGAACAGTTCTGTAATGCAAATATTTTCTGCAGATACAAAAAATAAGACTGTAGGAGCTCAGTGTGATAATGCTTTATTTCTCCATGTGCATGTTTTTAACGACAGAGAAAACTTTCCCTGGTAATAAATAATATAGGATGCAAACAAGGGGAGAAGTGGATATGAGAAATTATCATTGCCAGTGAATTTTGAAAAGTATAAAATACTTTTAGGGCAACTATGTTGAACTTAAAAAGAAATTACCATTTATTTTACCTACACACTCTGCGGCTATTGCTTGATATTTAATTACTGAAGAAATATTTTTATTACCACAGATTTTCTAGGTCAAAGTTTTGCGAATTTTCATTGTATCAGATTACTTGAAAGCCTTGTTGAAATATAAATTACTGGGCTTCCTGCTCAGTTTCTGATTAGTAGACAAGGCTAGAGAACCTACATTTCTAACAAGTTCTTAGGTGATCCAGAACCAGAGATGTCCACTGCTCTAGAGACAAGTTCAACTTCAGATGTAGCTTCTTAGTCTGACTTGATAACTTTTTTCTTTATTGAAAATGGCAGAGGCTATAAATACAAAGACATAAAAGAGTTGTATAAATTTGGGTTTACTCATTTTCAATAGACCAAATCAGCTTTGTCACTGGAAAGAATGACTTATGAAAGCAAATGTTTTTAATACAAGAGGCTTCGCATACCATTGAAAGACAGGAAACTTTAAAAGAAAAACAAAACTGACGAACTACTCCCAAACAGGGATTTAAAGGAGCTAAAAACTTAAAAAAAAATACCTACTACAAAGTGAAAGTTTATTTTCCTACACCAGCAAACACTTAGCTGTCCATATTTTGTTTATATTTTCCTTATTCATTCTTTTCCCACCTGCCAGAAAAAAAAATTGTATCATTCTCCACCCTCAGTGTCCCCCCTCCCAATGTATGCAACAGCTCGTGTCCTTATATATCTCGTAGCTTCAATGTACTGCACTTGGCAAGATCCTATGATATTTAGGATGTCATTAAGCTCCGGGATGTGTAATATATTGAATAAATTATTCAGGATTCCAAAAAATATTTTCAAGGGTATGCAGGGCTGTCACCTATGGCCATAGAAACTGTGCACAGTACATCTTCAGGAGGTGCCATTGACAGAGGTGATGATGTAAATGGAACTCCTGGAATTGTGCCATCAGGTGTGCCTTAGTCAGATATAATAGGGCAGGTTCAACAAGACAGGCATAACCACAAAACTCTGAAGGGTGGGGGAGACCTGGCTTAAGAATTGCACATGCTATTTATATCTAGTTAGTTGACTGCTCTTAGCTCAGTGTTAAGCCAATCGTAATATGCAACTGCCCAGAAGAACCATGCACATATTGGTGTCTGAGTAGGATAGAGTTTCTGATGTGAGGGAAAATGAGAAGTCCCTTATCTTCGTGGCTGGTAGAATGAATCCAGAATCAAGGACTTTCCAGACACCATCTTCAACCCTGCTATGTTTGTAGGTGAACCAAGGCACCAACTGTTCTTTTCATTTACAAACAGCATTAAACACATGTGCTGCATTCAGCATGTAGGTAATCGGGAGCCTTAGAGAGAAAGCCAAGAAATTGTTACATTAAATTTTATCAATTAATCTCCATAATTTGGGAACAAATATGGACTTGTTTTGGCAGTGGAATATGCCAAAATAAGGTAGTCTTTAAAATTCCCAGATAAAAATGTGTCATCTTGATTCTAGCTTTGAAATAAAAGTTTATATTGGGATTGATGTATACACACTACTATATATAAAATAGGTAACCAACAAGGACCTCCTGTATAGCACAGGGAACTCTACTCAATATTTTGTAATAACATATAAGGAAAAGAATCTGAAGTATATGTATATATATATATAACTTTGCTGTACAGCTGAAACTAACACAGCATTGCAAATCAACTACACGCCAAAATTTTTTTTTTAATATTTATAGCACTTTTGATAACTTATGGTCTATTGGTAACACAGCAGGGGAAATTGAGAAATAAATTATTCTTGGTTGAATACCGGAAAATCATCATCCACTTTCCCCTACTCAGGCACTAATAACAAAAGACAGCCCTAAATGGAGTTGTTGATTAATTAATTTGCATCCAAACATTTTATTTTTCTTAACACAATGGGCAAGCCATAGTTCCAGAACACTTATAGTTAAACCTTGTTATTTTGTTCTTGGCCTTATAAGACCTACTTTAGCTGATAAGGCCTGTAGCATTACAGATGCTTTACCACTCTGACACTACAGCTTTGTGAAGGCTCCCTCTCTTTGTTTGCCAAGCATTTTAATAATTTTGGCCTATCCTTTTCCACAGAAGCAAATGTACAAACCTCTACACTTCAACACAGAGACCTCCCATTCATACTGTGTGTCTCCAAAGCACTGACATTAATGCTGTAGCCATGATTTTCAATGGGGATGGTAATCTGTGATAACAAAATTGTATCCCTTCCTTCCTGCAATTACCTCACTATCCATACAGCCTTGACATCTGGAAACCCACTGCTACAGGAGCAGCTGGCATTCCTGTCCTACAGCAGGAAGTTAACTACGCATTCCAAAGAGCCCCGATTGTTTTGATATTTTCTGGCAGCTCAAGAAGCTTGGATCCTGGGGAACACACTCTTCTGTACCAACCACATTTGGAACCATACACAAAAGCATAACTTGTCACAACCTGAACTACTTATAGGTATTGGATATTGTCTTTCTCTTAATGACCTATTACTGCATATGGTGATCAAATTCCAAATTTAACCATGTTAAATATAGAGTGCTTTGTTAGAGAATTAATAGAGATTCTGTTCATACAGTACTCTCCATGGTTTATTTGATGACCTCACTCTGTTATCATTTTCTCAAGTAATAATCTAAATTTTTGGAAGAAAGTGGATTAATATAGTCTAGAAATCGATTCTTGCAGTACTCTGAGAATCATTATGCTCTGCATTTGCTTTTATAATGCTCCTTTAACAGAGATTTTCAGGTACTTATCAATTTTCTAGAAATCAAGAGAGCTCCAAAGAAGTGCAAAATCACTCAATGTTGGGCAAACACAACTGTATTTTGGCTTCACTATATGTCTGAAATGATTTTGGTTTTGAGCTGATAAAATCTATATATTGTTTATTCACGGAGCTTTATTTTTTTAAAAGAATCGAAGGGAGTAACTACTAGATGGATTTACTGTGAATTTATCATTGAAATGGCTACAAATAATTATTACCTTCATTGTAAGAACATTAGTTCTTTTTACTCATCAAATTGAGAATGAAATGGATTTTAGTAACACCCTACAATTACCTTATTAATCAAAATTATTACCAGTGATCTCTTTGAAACCAAACTGGTTTGCTGCAGAACTCATTCAAGACTGCACTGATTCAGAGCAGAATGCTGCAAAAATACAATGACAGATGATTTGTATTTAGTTTACACATTTTATGATGTGTTTTCTCTTTCTTACATTTCCTCCAAAACATAGCAATACTTACCACTGTATATTTGTGTTGGCTTTCATCTCCAACTTAATAAAATATTTCTCTTTGCTTAGCTATTTCTTGTGGAATTTTAAACTCATAGTGATGAAATCAGTCCCCTCTCTCATAATTTAAGAGTTGATTCTAAATAATTATTTATGCCTTCTATTCTAGTGACTGTAATCTCTGATACCCCTCTGGTTAGAAATGTCTTTGCTCTGTGTTTAATATATTTTCCCTATGCTACTGATCCTATGTATGCTTAAGCATTTTTCTGTTTTATCCAACCGTTCCTATGATAACCAGAAGATAGTGTACTTCCTCTTAGTATTTTAATACTCCAATGTAAACTGAGTGTTTAAATAACCATAAAAAACAATATTTGTTTGCATAGTAATTGGCTTGTTTACCTTTACTACTCTAGAAAACCTTGCTAGGCAATCTGCCTGGGACAAATACTTGTAACCGTTAACAATTATGGATTCCAGAAAGATGCTGCTATGACATTTTTAAAAAATAACATTTCAAAATCAGATACATAATATTCAACATATTCTCTAGGATTGTTTTTTGTTGCCATCCATACCACTTGCCTTTCTTATTATGTTAACTAGAATTCACTTTTCATCAGCAGGCACTGATTAGTAGGACATTTTGTATCAATCTTGGGTTGTTCCTGGACATTCATAGACAGATGAACTATCAAAAGCATAGTTATTTTTATATGATGGAGTTTTAACACAGCCTTTATGTTACATAGAGGTTTGAGTAGAATGCCAGTGATGTACTTTTTATTGTCAAGGAATCGATCTGCACAAAAGAGGGTTGGGCCACCATTCAGCAGGTGGCGACTTCATCCTTTGGTCCAGGTCTGATGAGCTGTAGGGGCTTTGCAAGAAAGGATGCCTGGGACACTGCGTGGGGTCCGGGTGAGGGGATCAGAATCTAGAGTCTTTCCTCATGAGGTGCTGCAGGTGGGTTACAGTAAACGCTAGGAAAGAGTTTTACACAGAAACCTCTCTCCTAGTCTCCACGTTGGGATGGGCAGCAAAAGAAAGAAGCCCCCATTTCTACTGAGTACAAACTACTCTCTCAAATATACAGAAGAACAGCATTAAGGAAGACTTCAGTCACAGGCTTTGGTTTTGATTTTGTTCACTTGCTTGTTGATGGGTGTTTTGCAGAAATGCCCAATGTGTTTGAGTTGTTTTATCCTGAGCAGGATAGGTGCCAGAAATAGTGCTGATTAAGCTTTTCAACATTTTTCTTTCACTTTTTAAATAACTTTTAATTTTCCAAAGAATTCTTAATCAAAAAATTGACTTTAGAATTTAGTTATGCCGTGATATATGCATCAAGGCAGAAAACATCTAAAGAAGCACTGTTTATGCAGTAGATATTTTGCCTTTAAGCTTTTCAAACCTGACTTTGGTAGTTTATTCTCAAGATTTTCCCACCTTGATGGCATAAATTTAACAGGATAAAAATGTTATTTTTGCCCATTAAACATACTGCTTTCAATCATCCCCAAAATTTCACCTGGAAGAGAAATTGGATATACTTCTTAAGTATAATGAGAATAGAGAGAGACAGATACAAATTAGATTTATAATATTAGATTCAATCTTGGCAAAACTATTTCCAACTCAGTATCTATTTTTTAAAATATTATTCCTCATATTTTAATGTAAAAGGATCAAAATAGAAATGCTTAAGTCTTAAAGTTCACTAAACTCTAGAAACTATCACTGGCATACTGTGGTCCCAAAACAATATATGATTTTGACATAAATGTAATCAGGTCCTGTACAATGAGCCATCAAGGCTAAGTGAAAATCATAGTCACTGATTTCTTTTCTCTGGTTTTCCAAAGAATAAGACATAATAAATCAATTATGAAAATTTTCCACACTAAATATTTCCCTTAAAATGTAATATATAATTTACAATTACAATTTAAAGCCAAAAAATTTTAACATTTCACAAGATTTTCAATAATTTAGAAACTTGTTCAGGAGAGAATTCACTCTGCTTTGCAAATGGTTGTAGTATATATTTTATTACAGATTATTAGCTGCTAACATTGCTCACAAACGTCAAATATGTGTGTTTATGTTCTGCTGAGTCTTATAAACAAAATGTGTCCTTATTCTTTAAAAAGAAAAATGTATTAAAGAAGAAAATTGAATTGTTCTTAATTCCTCAGATAGAAACGCTACTAAACTGCCCCTATGAAAACATTTGAGGTTAGAGTTTTGTCACTTTAAACCCAGATGCGTGTATTTTGGGTACATTTTTTGAGCACTACGTGATCATAAAGTAACCTAAAATAACAATGGAAGAAAACTAAGTTCTGCTGATAAAGTACACTTTACTTTTTATGTGGTGTTAACGAAACGACTTAGATGGAAAATGAAATCTGTCTTAGCTTAAGAGAGAAACACAAAGACATTTCCCTTCTGGACAACAGATTTTGGCATTGCAAGATCAAAGTAACAATTTTATCTGCATTGTGACTATAGACCAAAAAATTTTTGAGTATTCCTGTCTCCATGCTAGAGTTTATGTGTCTTTAATGGCATTTAAATTATAGCCCTTCTGTAGCCATACAGTCAAAACACCACGTCATCTGATGAGACACCATATTATAATCTGTCAGTATGTCATTTTAAAACCCTTCCATACTGTACTTGTCTTCATTTTTCTCTTTTGCTAGAAAAAAAATTGAGAAAATTGTCTTTTAAACTGGGTTTACGAGTTGCCCTAGTCAAGCGAGACAAAAAGATTACTTTGCTTTATGTTATTTTAATTTAATTTAAACCAATTTATGGAATTTTTTCCTTTTTTCCTGCAATACCTCCTCCACATTTTTAAAAATAAATGTATTTATTTTTAATTTATTTATTTTATTTTGGGCTGTGTTCGGTCTTCCTTGCTGCACGCGGGCTTTCTCTGGTTGTGGCGAGTGGGGGATGCTCTTCGCTGTGGTGCGCGGGCTTCTTATTGTGGTGCCTTCTCTTGTTGCGGAGCACAAGCTCTAGGTGCGCGGGCTTCTGTAGTTGTGGCTCTCGGGCTCTAGAGCGCAGACTCAGTAGTTGTGGCGCACGGGCTTAGTTGCTCCACGGCATGTGGAATCTTCCCGGACCAGGGCTCGAACCCGTGTTCCCTGCCTTGGCAGGCAGATTCTTAACCACTGCACCACCAGGGAAGCCCCTCCTCCACATTTTTGTTTGTTTGTTTTTATTTATTTTTTATTTATTTATTTTTTATTTATTTTTTATTTTTTGGCGGTACGTGGGCCTCTCACCGCTGTGGCCTCTCCCTTTGCGGAGCACAGGCTCCGGACGCACAGGTCCAGCGGCCATGGCTCACAGGCCCAGCCGCTCCGCGGCATGTGGGATCCTCCCGGACCAGGGCACGAACCTGTGTCCCCTGCATCGGCAGATGGACTCTCAATCACTGCGCCACCAGGGAAGCCCCTTGTTTGTTTTTAGTATTATCATCTTTCTTATATATGACATGATGCATGGTATACTATAGACACATATTAAATGAAAATCAAGAATGTGTGTCCATTAGGGAATTATAGCTAAAGTATGTTTTTCCTCAAATTATAGCTAAAGTATGTTTTTCCTCAAAGCAAAGTGTTTTATATCAGTTTAAACTGATATATAAGAGAGTGACTATTACATATAAGTGAAAGGGGCTGTAATCTGAATTCTTCTATAGCACACAATGCAGATGGTGTGTTTCAAATATCACCAGAGAGACAAGTTTTAATTTGAATGTGTACTTTAATAGAATGTTTATTATAATGACTTAACAATAAAATTAGCAGTTTACTTAGAATATTCCTGCAGATATGAAAATGAGATGTTACAGTTTTACAGAAGTGGTGAGCTTTTTCTTATGTATAGATATAAGCAGGAACATGAATCAGTAATCTTATACCTTTTTTGCTATCCAATGTTATATATATTGTTAAATAGTTATTACAGGTGTTTAAAAAAGTGAAACTTATTTTGTCTAGGAGCATATGTTTGATTGGTAACTGATGGATAACTTCGCTTTCATGATTCAAAAATAAAACATGAAGTTTCAAGCATTTTCACGCAGATTTAAATAATTTGAAAAGATAATGAGCTTTTAAATCATATTAAGATTGAGTTGCAAGATGCTTGTTTGAGAATAAGTGACTTTAATGTGCCCATGGTAGACATTTATGTGGTTATTTATTTATTTATTTTTAATTTAAGTGACAGTACTTCAGTTAAGCTTCAACTTTCCCCAAACAGATAGATATATTTTAATATGTATCTATTTGGGGAAAATCCATCTACTGCAAATAAATTGATTCCAAATCTTCCAAACAATTTTGATCAACTTTTATTCCTAATATTTTTGTGCAGAAAATCACACATTCTGTATGCTACACATAGAGTAGGAAGGAATGGAATCACCGGACATATGGTAGCTTTGAAGAATAAGGTCTTTTTTACCACCTGGAAATGCCAGGGATTCTTCAACATATTTTAACTTACCTGAGGAACTGCAGTTGATTCATTGAGAAGGGGCACAACTTAATTTATCACTTTTTCATGGAATCAGAATTGGATGTCTCCACAGTTCGTTGACAATTGACAAGAAATCGTAGCAAATATTTTCCCATCAGATTTTGATGTAGCTAAATGGGGCCATTTTAATTTGAAATATATATTTTTCTTGTATTGGAGCCAAAAATATAATGATTTGTAGGGGAAAGAGAACATAATAGAATGAAAAATTCTCCTTAGGTGTAAAGTAGTTGATTATATATCCCCATTCTCTTCTGCCTCAAATCCCAAGATATAGCCTAGAAATAGTTTTGGGAGTCTATTATTTGATAAATACAAAAGATTACATGCAACTTAATGAACACTTGTAAAACTACTATCCTATTTGAGAACTAGAAGAGTACCAAAATGATGCCTCTCCTCTATCTCCCCCCTTCCCAAGAAGTTGCTATTATCAAGACTGCCACAGAAAGTTCTGCAAAGTGTGCACTTTACAAATTTAAGAGATGCTGACTTTCATATACAGCTGAGCCTCATGTGAATTATGCCCCTTGAAGTGTGCAGTGTGTAACCTACAGAGATTTGCACAATGGCTCTACCATTTTAATGGGCTGCTTTGAGATTATTTTCATATACCTGATAGTTTTGTTTTTTTTGAGCTTTAGAAAAGTAACACTTTCTATATGTTTTTACTAGAAATAGCTTTTTTAACCCAAAATTATGTTTCTAAGAGTTATATACTTTGTTGCATATAGTTGTATGTTTTTGTATTTCACTTTGGTGTAGTTTACCGTTGTGTCCATATCCTCAATTTATTTTTCTATTCTCTTCTTTGACTTTGGGTTGTTATCTGCTTGGCAATTACACACGCTGTTGCTGTAAATATCCTTGTATATGTCTTTTGGTATGCATGGGCAAGAAATGCTCTAAGGTATGTACTAGAATAGGAGTTTCTGAGTCTTAAGATTTGTGTGTGGATTAAGGGCGTATATGTGAAAAATAAAACTTTAGACTCCTATGTAAATAATATTATTATTTTGGGTTAGATAAGGCTTTCTTTAAAAGACACAAAAAGTTTCTAATACTTGCAATATGTGTACAAGTACTATTTGTGGCTCTGCATCAATTCCACTGATAAGTAGCTATTTGGGTGGTTCTATAAAACGCCTGGCTTGCTGAAACAATCAATTAATCATTCTATCCAGATCCATTAGCTAGAAGAGGAAGCAAAGCCAGAAACCCTTTTTTTGTTATCTTAACATGGATTAAATGTATTTATTTTAAATTTAGGAAAGAAGGATTAAAATTAGAGGATTCAGCCAAAGCAAAAATGACCTATTTTACTCCCCTTTCCATGCCCTGTTCAATCCATTCAAGTTATTTTTGGAGATACTGAATATACACACCAAAAACTGAAGATTGCGATTACAATTTTAAATATAAGGAGGTGGAAAAACATAGAGAAAATTATTAGATCGCAAGATGTTTTATGGTGTAAAATACACATAATGCAAAATTTAAACATTTTCAAGCGTACAGTTCAGTGGCTTCAAATATATTCACATTGTTATGCAATCATCACCACCATCCATCTCCGGAACTTTTTCATGTTCCTAAACTGAAACTGTATACCCATTCAACAAAAACTCCCATTCCCCCTTCCCCCCAGTCCACTGGCAACCACCCTTCTACTTTTTGTCTCTATAAATCTGACTACTCTAGGCACGTCAAGAAAGCTGAATCATACAGAATTAGTCCTTTTGTGACTGGCTTATTTCACTTAGAATAATGTCTTCAAGCTTCATCCAAGATGTAGCAGAACTTTCTCCTTTTTTTAGGCTGATTAGTATTTAATTGTGTGTGTAGACCATATTTTGTTAATCTGTTATCTATTGATGGACAGTAGACTGCTTCCACCTTTTGGTTATTGTGAATAATGCTGTTTTGAACATGGGTGTACCAGTATCTTCTTGAGTCCCTGCTTTCAATTCTCTTTAGGTGTGAAGATTTTTCAAGAACAGCCATTAATCAGCATCCTGAGCAGCTACTCCTCTAGGTGTTAAAAGAAAATCCTAAGAATACAGTTTTTAGATAGAAAGAAGAAAGGATAGAGAAAATACACTTTTTATACTTTTTTAAAATTTTACATTATTTTTCTGTTACTTAAATGCATTCATTTCTTCTAGGAATAAAAATTAGATATTGATATAATATCCAGGTTGCTATACTCCAATAATATGAAATTGCTTGAGTTTTAACTATAGGTATAATGTTGATACTTTGAAGGATGCATTTTAGATATGCAATTTTTCTCAAGCTACTTCTATTAATAACAGGTTACACTTGTGTGGAATACTAATCTTCACAATACTTTACCTTATTAATATTTACCAGAACTCACAATGTGATGATTACTTGATACATAAAATGATAGGTAAGTAGGAAAACAGATAGATAGATAGATAGATAGATAGATAGATAGATAGATAGATAATAGATAACCAGTCAGTAAGACTGGCTCAACCCTTTCATACCCATTTTATGGAAGAGGAAACTGAGGTTTTGAGAGGTTCAGTGTTCAAGATCCTTTTATTATAAAACAGCAAAGTCAAAGATCAAACTCAGGTCTTCCTGGTACCAAAGTCCATTTACCTGTTATAGAGTCTGTCCTCCCTTAGCTAACCTAATCCCCACCCAAACACCATGAGGTCTACTGGGGTGTTGGCAGCCTTTCATTTTCTATTGAGGAATGAAATTATGGAGGTTCCATCTTTTTTCTTTTCTTTTTTTAAATTTTTAAAAATTTTAACTTTTTATATTATATTGTAATATAGTTGATTAACAATGTGTGTTAGTTTCAGGTGTACAGCAAAGTGATTCAGTTATACATATACATGTATCTATTCTTTTTCAAATTCTTTTCCCATTTAGGTTGTTACATAATATTGAGCAGAGTTCCCTGTGTTGTACAGTAGGTCCTTGTGGATTATCCATTTTAACTATAGCAGTGTGTACATGTCAGTCCCAAACTTCCTAACTATCCCTTCCCACCACCCTTCCCCACTGGTAACCATAAGTTCGTTCTCTAAGTCTGTGAGTCTGTTTCTGTTTTGTAAATAAGTTCATTTGTATCATTTTTTTTTAGATTCTGCATATAAGCAATATCATATGATATTTCTCTTTCTGTCTGACTTAATTCACTCAGTATAACAATCTCTAGGTCCATCCATGTTGCTGCAAATGGCATGATTTCATTCTTTTTTTATGGCTGAGTAGTATTTCATTGTATGCATGTACCACATCTTCTTCATCCATTCCTCTGTTGATGGACATTTAGGTTACTTCCATGTCTTGGCTATTGTAAACAGTGCTGCAATGAACATTGGGTGCATGTATCCTTTAGGACCATGTTTTTCTCTAGATATATGCCCAGGAGTGGGATTGCTGGATCATATGGTAGCTCTACTTTTAGTTTTATAAGGAACCTCCATACTGTTCTCCATAGTGGCTGCACCAACTTACATTCCCACAGACAGTGTAGGAGGGGAGACGTTCCATCATTTGATAAGGATTTCATAGCTGATAGTTGGTATAGCAAAAACTCAGGTCCTCTGGTTCATTTATTAACCTATGCATCCCATGGGTGCCATCAGTTTTTGTTGAAGTTAATACACAGCATTTTCCCCCCAGAGATAAAGTCTGAACCCTCTACATGGAATGTATATTTTTGAAACTACATAAAGAATAAAACCTGCCCTGTGCCATATTTCTTTTACCTAGAGAACAAGTATCACATTTTAGATTTGTTGAGTTTGAGAGCGGATCTCCATCATCTGGACCTTAATCTCATGACACTTAAGACAATTTACTGTAAGAAGTTTCCTTAAGTATAAGCTTACAACACGTGTGTCTTTTGTAGTATTAAACATATTTTTAAGCTTAGATACAATCCTGCTAGTACTGACCTGATATAGTAGGAATTTCATGAGTGCTTTTAATCTGGATCCCTTAAGGGGTTGCCACCTAAGCTCACCTTTATTAGCAATTCCCAGTAATATCACTTTTTAGTAGTTTCCAACATGGTAAACATCTATCCACAGAAAAATTCAGTGCTTATCACTAGATGTTTGTAATTTAGCCAGGTTTGAACTTTAGTGAATAAAAATGTCATTTGTGCAACACAGGGGGAAATCCCCTAAACGTAACTACTCACTATCTTTTGGATTAATCCAGTTTGTGTCAAAGAACTGGACAGCAGTTTCCATACACTCGTATGCAAATGAACAGGTACAAATGTGATTAATTAAACTTTCATTTTGTCTGGCCTAAAAATTTCACCCTGTGGTCACTTCATCAAAATATCTTTGTCCCTTTTAGTGCAATGTCTCTCCAAAAAGAGAGGGGAGAAATGCACTGTAAATGTTAAAATACATAATTGTATAAATGAGGTGATTTTAAAAAATCCAGACCCATACATTCCTAGGTTTCTGCTAAGAAAATGGATATCATATCCTCTTATTACAAGTGTATTTGTTATCATCTCTCCCACCATGGGGCTTCATTTCAGCCTAGAGATTCCTGTATACTAATCCCCCACTAATGCCTGTGCCCGAACAAGCTCTTATCCACGCCCCCATGGTCCTTCTTTCCTGGAGTATGAATTATTAAGTAAGCTTTACTTTTATCCAATTGATTTCACTCACTCCACATTTCAGTTTTATTAGCATAAAACAGAGCAGAGTTTAATTATTACTTAAACCTAAAATAAAGGAATTAAAAAAATATTTTGTTGGTAAAAGATAGTTGATAATAATTTTGAAATATTTTCAGATGCAAGCAAAATGGAGCTCACTAGAGAAAAATAGAAACATACCTATGTTTATAGTTTTAGTATGTATACACTTTAAAAATTCAAACAGTCTGAAATATTAGGATAAGTTCATTTCCAAAGGAGAATGGTTATTTGTCCTCACTTTCTCCATTTAAAATAATAAAATTTGTTTTTGTTATGATGGATTAACTAATTGCATAGTTTTTTTCCATACAAGGTTGAACTAGTTATCTCTCAGTCATCCACTTTGCAAAAAAATCTGCCATTAAAAAAAAATCTGCCATTTACCGCTGATATAGTCATTCATGTTTGGAAGGGTTACATTCTGATTCTTAGAAGACATTTCTCCAGAGCCTGTTTTCAAGGTTGGGAAGTGGCTCTTCTTTTATGGTGATACTCTTCTTGTCACTTCCAAATATTCACTGTACAAAGGTACACAAAAAGTGAGACTCAGAATGTTCTTAAAAACTTTGAACAATTTGAAGGTAAGACATATATTCTAAAAAAATTATATGAGAGTAGGTGAGTAAAAGAAGGCTTTAATTTAAAAAAATATATGAATGGTAGTCATGAAGGAAGAGAAAGGGAAAGAACAATATTGGAAAATAAGTGGGTTCTATGACTGTCATCACTTAGGAAATACGAGGATCTAATGGGAAAGGTAAGATAAAGCTTATACATGACATTAATTTACTTCTGAAAAGAATTCACTATTTACAGCAAGGCAATGATATTATTTTTAAAATATATATACAGGTATGTTACCAAAATATTGATCTATGTGATACACACACACATCAAAGCCATCAATGCAATAACTCCTTTGCTTCTTTGAAACAATCACTATTACACACAATGAATTTCATTTTTTGAATTCAATGTTCTGGTAGACATTGTAGTAACTTCTAGAATTTGTTCACTGTTCTTTACAGTGGTAACTTGGTTTGGCCTAAGTCAAATGTATTGATCCACTATGAGTTAAATATTTAGATTTGAAAGTAGGTGGAATTTTCGAATATGGTCCAAGCCCAGAGTATTTTCTTTTCTTTTTGACTTATCTGTTCAGAAATGGATTTCTACAAAATTCTCTTACTGCATTTTACAAGCTATTACTAGAAACTGTATTTTAATTTTTTTATTGGCTTATATTGTAGAGGTGCTAATGTGTTGCCAACCAAATGAATTATATATAATTCTGGGGGAAGAGCACAATTTCCGGTTATAAATGAAGGGCACACATGGGTTATTTGACATGTAAGTCTTCAAGAAATGCAATACTGTGTAAAAGACTGGTGAACCTCAGTCTGTAAAGAAAGCTTTAAGAGCTTTTCAAGCCTGACAGGAATGAAGGGGAGGAGGGGAGAGACAGGGATGGGAAAAATAAATGATATTTGGGGGTGGAGGTAGGCAGGGGGACTCTCTACAAGCAGCTTTTCTTGTTCCTTAAT
The DNA here is from genome assembly GCF_025265405.1 of Mesoplodon densirostris. NCBI lineage: Eukaryota > Metazoa > Chordata > Mammalia > Artiodactyla > Ziphiidae > Mesoplodon > Mesoplodon densirostris. The sequence goes on along the minus strand of NC_082662.1, from coordinate 189,836,675 downwards.
TTCTTGACCATTGAACCAACCACTTAAAGGAGACCTGCAACTGTCTTTTTTACAATATTTTTTTATTGAAGTCTAGTTGATTTACAATATTGTTTTAATTTCTGCTGTACAGCAAAGTGACAGTTATATATATATATATCTATTATATATATATATATATATATATATATATATGTATATTTATTTATTTATTTATATTTATATTTATATTTATATATACATTCTTTTCCATATTCTTCCATTATGGTTTATCCCAGGACGTTGAATATAGTTCCCTGTGCTTTACAGTAGGACCTTGTTGTTTATCCATCCTAAATGTAATAGTTTGCATCTACTAACCCCAAACTCCCCATCCATCCTTTCCCCCACCTCCCCCTTGGCAACCACAAGTCTGTTCTGAGAGTATGTTTCTGCTTCGTAGATAGGTTCTTTGTGTCTTATTTTAGATTCCACATATAAATGCAACTCTTTTTAACAATTACCTTGCTCATGTACCGGTGGCCTTTTGAACATTCTAGAATTTCATATTGAACTTAGAATTGCTCTCTTAAGTCTTAGACATTATTACTGTTAGGTGATTTGGAGAGCAAGTTTCTGTGTTTGTTTAACACTGTCTTCCACTTGGCGATGAGCTGTGTGAGAGTGCGGACCATTAGACTCACAGTCTACAAGGACCTCGCGTGGGACAGAGAGTGGAAGGGAGATAGAGCGGTCTTCTGATGTTATTTTTTACATCTGTATAATTCTTCCAATCAGTCTTTAAAGATCTGTCTCTTCTTTCTTCTTTCTCATTGAAACAATTCATGTCAAAGACAGCATTTTAGGACAAGAAACCGATCAATTGTTGCTGTAGCGCACAGTGACCACATGAAATATATACAACAACCCTGCGTGAACTCTTTGTAGAAAGTGTCCATACTTCTGCTACCCAACAAATAGGGTCCAAACTTCCTACCACAGTGTGGGAAACTCTTTATTTTCTGAGCTCAGGAACTTAGCATCTTCAAACCTCCTCATTGCCTCTCTCCCCACCTTATATTCCAGCCCTCCCCATCTAATACTTGGGTACCATTTCCCTAACATGAATTGTTATGCCCTGTTGCCTTCTCTTAAAATCCCTTTCTCGGGGGGAGGGATAGATTAGGAGTTTGGGATGGACATGTACACACTACTGTATTTAACAGGGAACTCTGCTCAAAACTCTATAATAATCTAAATGGGAAAAGAATTTCAAAAACAATAGATACATGTATATGTATAACTGAATCACCTTGCTGTACACCTGAAACTAACACAACATTGTTAATCAACTATACCCCAATATAAAATTAAAAAGTAAAAACAAACTGTATTTCAAAAAAAAACTTTCTCCTTGGAACACCTCTATCCATTTCTGTTTATGGATAATTTCTACTCATCTCTTTACTTATTTAATGATTTTTATTTTCTTTATTTATTTTTAAGTGAAGTATAGTTGATGTACAATATTGTATAACATACAAGTGTACAATATAGTGATTCCAAAATTTTAAAGGTTATATTTCATTTATTGTTATCATAAAATATTTGTTATATTCCTTGTCTTCTACAATATATCCTTGTAGCTTATTTTATACCTAATAATTTGTATGTATAATCCCCTACCCCTGTGTTGTCCCTCCTCCCTTCCTTCTCCCCACTGATAACCACTAGTTTGTTCTCTTTATCTGTGAGTCTGCTTGTCTTTTGTTATATTCACTAGCTTGTTGTAATTTTTAGATTCTTCATATGAGTAATATACTGTATTTGTCTTTCTCTGTCTGACTTATTTCACTTAGCATAATGCCCTTCAAGTCCATCTATGTTGCTGCAAATGGCAGAATTTCATTTGTTTTTTTTTATGGCTGAGTAGTATTCCATTGTATATATGTACCACATCTTCTTTATCCATTCCTCTGTTCATGGACACTTAGGTTGTTTCCATGTCTTGGCTATTGTAAACAGTGGTGCAATGAACATTGAGGTGCCTGTGTCTTTACAAATTAGTGTTTTGGTTTTTTTTTTTTTTTTTTTTGATATTTACCCAGCAGTGTAGTAGCTGGGTCATGTGGTAGTTTTATTTTTAGTTTTTTGAGAAACTCCACACTGTTTTCCATAGTGGCTGCACCAATTTACATTCCCACCAGCAGTGTACAGGTGTTCCCTTTTATCCACATCTTTGCTAACATTTGTTGTTTGTGTTCTTTTTGATGATAGCTATTCTGGCAGGTGTGATATGATATCTCATTGTGGTTTTGATTTGCATTTCCCTGATGATTTGCGACGTTGAGCATCTTTTCATGTGCCTGTTGACCATCTGCAATTCTTCTTTGGAAAAATGTCTATTCAATTCTACTGCCCACTTTTTAATCAGGTTGTTTATCTCTTAATGGACAAGAATTGTTCAAAACTTTCCAGAGTATTTTCAGGGACTTAATATTTAGAGAAAAGAGACTATTAAAATGGAAAAAAAGATGTAGGGATTATCCAGTCCAGTCTTCATTTTATAGCCAAAGAAAATGAGGCATGGAGAGAAAATATTGCCCAAAGTCATAAAGTGATATGGTGAGCCCAAAACCAGTTACCCATCTCTTGCCAGTCTCTCCAGTGGTGATCACATCAGTCTTCAATTCAGATAATTCTCAAATTAAACTTTGGACATGTGTTAGCCTATCTGAGTCTAAATTTAAAATTGGGAATGAAATGGATAATCCAAGTTAGTTCCTTTCTTTTCTTCTTTTTGTCATCTTTTCTGATTCCCAGTTCAGCATTTAGTCTCCATATCTTGTGTTCTTACCTTCAGAGAGAACTGGGGACTCCCAGAAGATCTGAAGACAGTAGTGAGAACTCAGGCTGTGGCTTAGATTTTTGGTGTTGTTCAAAGTGTATATCACCACTTATGTCCAACTGGATACTTATGTCCAGCTGGGTACTTTGGGCAGGTTACTCAACTGCTGTGCCTCAACTTCTTCATTTTCTAAACTGTGCATAATTACTGTATTTAATTCATTCAAACATGCTTAGTGGGAGCTTTCAGTTCTAGGCTCTGGGGATTTATCAGTGAACCAGACAATGAAAAATCCTGCTCTCTTGGTGGTGAATTCTCATGCTAAGGGACAGACAATCAGCTGATAAGTGACATGGGCCTTCTGCTTCCTCCACCTATAGTGAGGTCTTCCTTCTTCCTGGAATTTTCTTCCTATAAATGGACAAATGGTTAGTCCCTTCCCAAAATTTAAGATTCATATTTAAAATTCACCTTTACTGGATACCAACTTTAAATTTCAATTCCACCATTGTCACATCTTTATTCCCTTTTCTGCCTTATTTTTTAAAAATCTTTGGTCCTTAGTACTAACATACCCTATCTTTACTTATTTGTCTTGTTTATGTTACATCTTCCTCACTAAAGGATAAACTTCAGGAGGGGAGGGACATTTGACTGCTTTATCCTATACTCTGTCCCAAGACCCTAGAATGCAGCTGGTATCTTTCAGGGGTTTGTGATCTATTTATTAAATGACTGCATTCAAATCTAACATAATGTCCTATGGTGATATTTTCAATTAAGTAAAATAGAGTAAGTGGATAGAGAGAGTAACCAGGGTACTATTTTATTTTATTTTTTGTATTTGTGTGTTCCAATAAAACTTTATTTACAAGAGCAAACATTGGGCTGGAGTTGGCCAGTGAGTTGTAGTCTCCTGACCTCTGTTTAGCACAGATTGTGGCATCAGCCTGGCCAAGACTGAATCCCAGCTTAGCTCCTGACTAGTCCTGCAAACTTGGGTAACAATCTTGATAGAGTGGTGAGGGAAGGCCTCTCTCAGAAGGCCATCTTTGACAAGAGACATGAATGAAGTGAGAAAAATGAGCCATGGGGTAACTGATGGCTAAATATTCTAGACAGAAGAAACCACATGTGCAAATGCCATGAGGTCATTCGTATTTGGCACATTCTATTAACAGCAGAAAGACGTGTGTGACTGGAGCAGAGTGAGTTAGGAGAAGAGAGCTAGGCGACAAAGTGAGAGGAATTATCCAGGCTGTTGATGTAAACCCTGATGAGGATGTGGATTTGATAATAAGAGAGCCCGTCAAATTCAGGTGTTGAGAGATGTTGAGAGAATTAACACACATAGCTGAATACCTGAGGTATACACAGTATTCAGTACAAGTTACTTACTGTATGCCATGGATAGATTCATGGTTATTGGTCAAAGAAAAGAAAAACAACAAAATGAATGCTCAGTTTTCCTCCCAATCTATAGCCCTTATGACAACAACAACTTAACACCCAGAAGGCAACTTAGGATAGAAAGGGACACAAGGAAACTTTTACATAAGAAAATACATAAAGGATAATTAAAAGAGAAGTCCTAGTCTTATTTTTTTAAAGACATATCATGCATAGCCGTCCCACTCATAGAACCTGAAACATTTTTTTGAAATTTATTTTATTGAAGTATAGTTGATTTAAAACATTGTGTTAGTTTCTGCTGTACAGCACAGTGATTCAGTTATACTCATATACACATTATTTTTCACATTCTTTTCCATTATGGTTTATCACAGGATATTGACTATAGTTCCCTGTGCCCTACAGTAGGACCTAGTTGTTTATCCATTCTATGTATAATAGTTTGCCTCTGTTAATCCCAAACTCCCATTCCATCCCTCCCAACCACCCATCCCCCTTGGTAACCACAGTCTCTTCTCTTTGTCTGTGAGTCTGTTTCTGTTTTGTAGATAACAGAACCAGCAAAATTTTAGTCCTAGTCTGTGTTATGGATTTTTCTGCACTTATTCTCATAATATATAGCAGTATTTTATCAAATAGTCAATCAATGAAATGACAATAGTTTCCTGTCACAAAATTTGTTTACTCCAAACTACTGTTTGGTCTCACAAACACACCAAAACATTACCAGGCAGATCATGTAACCTCTATAAACTATCCACCTTTGGAGGAAATGATTTATCACTACTGATAATCTTAACCCAAATTCTGGGTATGTTTATAATCATCCTCAGCAAGAGGGTACATGGTAACATTAAAGACTGTGCTTTATTATATACCTTATTGATCAATATTTTCTATTAATAATTTTCTACATTCAGTATATTCTCTGGAATTTTCAATAAATATGATGGCATTTCTGAAAAGAACATTTTCAAATCACCTAATAATTCATTGTCAAGGTGGCCACAGATTCAATGTAACACCAGAGCATGCCCTTTCAGCCTCACCAGAGAAAGGAAGCTGCTTTTTCAAAAGACTCCAAATGGGAGTCTTGGGCCTTTCTTATACTTCATTATTTAGTCTAATTCTATGTATGATAGCGAGAATCTAATCTATTTAGCAGATTTTTAAAAACTGAAATATAATTAATTTACAATGTTGTGTTAGTTTTAAGTGTACAGCAAAGTGATTCAGTTATACATACATACATATATATGTATACATATAGATAGATAGATACATTCTTTTTCATATTCTTTTCCATTATAGGTTATTACAAGACATCTAGCATATTTCCCTGTGTTATACAGGTTTTACTTGTCAAGTTTAAAAAGCATGTGCTATATTTAATCCCAAAAAGAGTTCTAGAAATTTGTCCAAAAATTCACATAGAGTTGGTAGAATACATAGGCTTTTAATTATTTTGCTTGTCCAAAAGGCACGGCAATGGGCACACTGCCTACTATACATTATAAATTAATTCCATTTGTCCTGAAACCGTGTTCATATTTCAGGACTTTGAGTATGGGCTGCTCTAATTAATTGCTATGTTGTAACTCAGGCCCGTGTACCTCTGTGGGGCTGCATTTTTCCAGCCTGTAATTATACCCTCAGCAGACAGCCAGGAGCTGCAGACAAGGGCTCCTTCGCGTGCTCAGCTGCCCCTCGGCTTCTTTGGAGACAGACTTTCTGTTTCTAATGGATGTGCTGAGTCTTCCTTGAGATGAATGCCTGGCCAGGGACCAGGCACCTCCCTAGGTCAGAAGACTTGCTCTGGCCCTTGGCCTTACACCTGAAAGCTGTCACTTGAGCCCTGGAAGAGAGCTAAGAGGTCCCTTGGAATATTCCTTAGAAGAAATGAACTATATCCAGTATCTTGTAATACCTACAATGGAAAAGAATCTGAAAAAATATATATATATACATATATATCTGAAACACTGTGCTGTACACCTGAAACTAACACAACATTGTGAATCAACTATACTTCAATTAAAAAAAAATACATAAGGGAAAAAAGAAACAGCAATGAACACACCCAAAAATCAGCCCTTTTAGGTTACATCTGCCCTTTCAAACCCAAGCATCGGGGGCCAGATGCTGCTTCCTCACAGGAGCCTGAAGTGAAGGAACATCGTTAGGTGAGCACGGCCAGCTCCGGCCTTTACAGCACAAAGGCTCAGCAGCTGTCACCTTGTAATTGGCTCTCAGAGTCGTCTTACTACGTGACTGCTCTGTTTCAAATGGAAGGAAAATGATTTTTAATTTGGTCATTTCGAATAAAAAAAAGTATTCTATCTGACCTTTTCTAAGTATCTTCCTTTCACTTAATAAAATGATGCAGGAAAATCGCTTTCAATGAATTATGCGTTCAAACAACCCAACTTAACTGTCACCTAGTACTTCTTTTATTTCTGGGAAATCTACTCCCTCAATCTTCTTATCAAGGATCACAGATTTTTTAAAAAACGAACACACTGTTTTGTTTATGGATTCTTCTCATAGTTGTAGAGGCAAAAATGGGGCTACAACTCTGTCACAGGAGAGGACAGGGGCCAAGGACAGCTTCTGATGTCTGACGAAGCACAGACTCTATTGAGAGTCGCAGACCTCTGTGATGAGCTTTGTTGCTGGTCTGAAAAGACTTCAGAAAATTTGTTTTTTTTTTTTTCATTTTTATGGACTTCCCACTTCTCATGTTCCACTCTTCTAGATATTTAGAATAGTTTTATATTTTAAGAATCCAATGATCTACACGTTGGTGTATACAGATTTGGTTGGAGGTGAAAGGCAAGAGGGAAAGCCGTAAATAGCAAAATCTTAATTTGTGTCATAGCTACCCCATAACCTAAATGTCTATATTAATAACACATGTTGGTAAACATCTCGCATCTATCACGTGGATCAAAGGGAACTTGAGCTTTTGATTTTTTTGAATATCAGTTCATTAATGGGAAGATATATTGAGAAAATACAATTTTAAGGTCCAATGTAGAGTTCTGCAGGTAATGCTTTCTTCTGTTTCCAAGTTATATTTCCCCTTCTTCCTTCCAAATAATGAAAAATAATGTAGCTATTTTTGGAGAAGAAGAAAGAGGAGGAGGAGGGAGAGGGTCAGGGGAGGGGGAGAAGGAAGGAAGAAAAAATATCCAGGGGTTTAAGGATTACAGGATTAAAAGTTTTTATTTATTACAAAACAGAAAGCATTCCACTCCTAGTCCCAGAAAAAAATAGCAAAGAAAAAATGCATTAAGCATCCTTGTCCTTCAAAATACAAATTATTGGAGGTTGATTTTTTATGATATTTTGAGATCAAATGTACTTGCCAGTGGCTTTGGGGTGGATGGGCAGGGAGGGCTGGACAGGAGATTCACTGTCCCTGTGGCACCAGTGTGATGACATTGATCTGAAGGAACTGGGAAGTTCTAGGTTCTTAAATGAATTTTGGGGGGTGGGGATTGAACCTGCGCCCCTGGCAGTAGAAGTATGGAGTCTTAACCGCTGGACCACCAGGGAAGTCCCTTAAATGCATTTTTTAAAAACAAAATGTAAAGGAGATTAAAAACAATTAGGAGATACATGATGCTATAATTAAATATTATAAAACTCTAGGTGTTATCTTTTGGCTAAAACAAAATAAAAATAATTCATATGATGAACCAAAAAATAGAAAAATGGTTGGAGCAATAATGACAGTCCTGAAAGTTGAAAAAAGAATTGTAGCCTCATGAGCTTCTAGGAGCACCTGAAAGAAGCGGAAATGATAATTGAAACTGGTCCCCAATTGTGACTGTGAATTGACTCCGGGCTCTAACTCTATATTTTTAGTGGGTTTCAGGCAAAGTCACTTAATTTTTCTAAGCATCCATTTCAACTTTTATGAGATAAAGTGATTTGATTAGACTAGGTGAAGAAAAAAACAAAAGAATTGGAGTTTAAGTACTAATTTATCTTGATAGGAAACATAATCCTAGAATATTCTATATAATAAAAGAAATATCAAGAGAATGAGCTCGAATCATTTGTCAATGCTACTTCATGAAATCATCATTACTTTTAGAGTTACTTCTTAAGATTTCTTCTTATGAGAGAGCGTATGCTTGTGTTTTAGCTAAACTGGAAATAATCCAAATTTATGAACACTTTCAGTTAATAATCTGTAATCAAAGAAGTATTGCAGAACCATTTACTTAAAGTATAATATGTGCTCTATTTGGTATCAACCTCTCACATTGATATTTCCTTAACTAAACCATAGGCTTTCATAACTTTAAATTTCACAAAGAAAAACAAAGATGAAGCAATGTTAAAGAGTTTTTTTAGTTTGTTTGTTGGTTTGTTTTCCCTTTTTTTAAAGATGAAATTGCTGTTAGGATGGTAACATGCCCATTTAGAAATCTTCCCATTTCCCTCCCTCCATCTCTTCTTTCCTTTCTTTATTATGTTATTTTACTAAGAAAACAATTTATGCAAGGGTAGCTTTAGATGGAAAAATATTTTATCAATTTGTATTTGGGGCTTTGATGTGCAGTTGCTAAAATAGCAATAGAAGTTATCATTTGGTTTTCATGTCAGCTTCTAAATCTAAGGGGGAAAAAATGGGTTGATCCTGTTTGGAAATATTAGCTTCAGATTCCTGAAGACTTTCCCTATGTTTCCAAGGATTTGTAACTACTACTGATGATACTCCACTGAGAATTCCAAAGCAAGCTAGGAAGCCATAAAATAAGAGAAAGAATCCAGCCTCCAAATTCAGCCATTTTCCTGCAGAAATATATTTGAAAACAGCCCTGGCTTGTATTTTTATGTATCAATCTCTGAAATCTTTAAAAATATAAAAGCCATGGAGTGAGTATTGACCAAATATTCCACAGGATGCATGCAAAAGTGTGAAAATAAATCAACTTAAATCAAATCACCAATCTTTATTCACTCAAATGTTTCTTCAAATAGAAATGTTCTGTTGCTCTTGGAATAACTCTAAGGACTCAGTCTTAGTTTCATCAAGCATATAAATTTGAATTAAATGTATTCTCCCTCTCCCACCCCCACTATCCCATGGACACACACAAACTATCCTAAAGAAGAAATGTCCTGTTTTGGAAAGATATACTATTTACAAGTATGTAAATATACTGAATTTTAGGAGACATCTGCTTTGGATTTCTCAGTGTACTGTATATATTTTTATTCCACTATTTCTCCCAAAGTATTCCAGATTTGTGATAATGGATGTACAGCTACTTTTGAAATTTTACTGTCCATGTATGTTTAGTAACCACAGAGGTTTACAAAAATTGTACTTTCAATGTAAGATTTGCTTTAGCTAAAGTAAAAAGTTATATTTAAAGGCATTAGGAAAACTGAGCCCTTTGCCATTCCTTCTGCCATATATGTCAAGCTATTTCCCATAATAGAAAGGAAAGCTTGTTCATATCTTTTGCCTCCAAAGGACAGTTTTAGCTTTTTGATACTAATTTTTTTATCCTAAAGAAACGATAATATTTCTCTACAGTGCCCTCAGATGTTTTCAGTAAAGTGTGGGAAAACTGTGGTAACTTAAAGGTGTTCATTGAAAAATATCTCATGGACTTAATCTTCTTAATTAGAATTACAGTCGTGTAGTTTTAGTCCATAGAATTGTGCTTTTATGGTTTCTTTTAAGTCAGCATAAGTTAGCAACATTTTATATCATTCAGGTGATCTTAACATAACTGGGGAGAGTGTAGAATTGAAAATGTGAAAGAAACTATTTTTAAATTAACATTTAGGTCAAAAACCCCATTTAGTAAACGATTTTTTTTTTTTACCCTAAAACAGCGAAAATCATCAAGGGGATTTTTTGACAAGTAATTGTCAAAATTATTTTTCTTTTTCACCATAAAATAAAAGCTGAAAGTAGACTGAAACATACTATATTTTATAGCTCTCTTTCCAAATGACAGATTTTTCTCTGTAAATATCATTATGTAAAATATGTCTTCCCTGTGGAAAAGTATGAGGTATGGGGAGAAACTAATTGGAATGCTCAAATTAGTCAACATGTTTGAAACTATTTGGGGAATCCTTAGTCTTTTAGGTAACTATGCAATATAATTTGTTGATTTCTGTTCAGAATTTCTTCTTTTGAGCAATAAGCAGAAATCTAAAGTTACATTAAGAAATGCAACTTCAGTTATAATATGATGATCACAATGTAAACAGGCATCTCACTGAGAAAGTTGTACTGAAAAATAAAATAAGAGTAATAACATGACAATTGAGTGATTATCAACTTTTTAGACACTGAGAGAAGATGAATTTAATAACAGCAAAAGAAGTGTTGGAAAAAGAAGACTGTAGAATAAATTATGATATTTTTAAAGGTCTTTCTAATGGTATCTTTTGGGCAAAATATCTTCTATCTAACATGATTTTAACAAAGAAAAAAAAACCCAAGAATGGTGGAACATTTTCCCTTAAGAACATTGTTATTGATAGCATCTTAACCATTAGTAAGTAAATCTTTCTGTTTCTTTAAATTGACTGTGGAGCAAATTATCCATTTGCTGAGACTTTTTATAAATGTCAAGTTTATGTTAATGTGACTGATTTTTGGATAAATGTATCCCAGTATATAATCCAAACTCCATTGGGCCTTCAGAATTAATTGCCTTAGATGGTGGAAACATAAGCCAGGAAATCTGCCCCCAATCGCTTTTTGGAATTGTCTTTAAATCCAGCCCCACTTATTTTTTAACCCTACTTTTTCAAGATTCTGAAAGATGACAACTTTCCTCTAATGATTCAATTTTCAGAAGAGCCGAAATATCCTTAACATTACAAAGTTTGATGCATATAATAGATCAGATTGATTCACATGTACTGGAATGAAAAAATTAACACTAATTTTCACCTGTGTTTATGAAGTATCTCTGAAGGTCATTTTGATGGACAGAATCAGTTTATCTTTTTTTTTTTTTTTAACTGGATCTTTCCTCTATGGGAAACCAGTATGTGGTTAAAATATTTAGATACAAGAGGGGGTGGAGCACAAAACTCACAACCAGAGGTATGTTTTGGTAAGAACAGAAGTCGAAAAGCTCATTTCTATGGAGGACTTTGGTCTACCCAGAGCACATTATGTAGGCTTTCACTAAATAAAACTTGGAAAAGTTAAAGAATAGGCCCCACATTATTATACTTTCCATAGTACCCTAGTCTGGATCAATAGAGACAACAGAAAAGTTTTCTAAAATGAGAATATTATTGGAAGAAGTATACAGTTGCTCAAAAAGTACATTAAGGTCTAGAAACATGTTCACGACTATAAGTTTTTAAAAAATATCATCTTTTTTATATTGTTAGAAGAAAGTATATGGTCTGTTGTATAGAAGAGTAGAATTCCTAACTTAATGAAACACCTTATTTAAGAACCAAAAATAATTATTTGTCTGAAATTTGGCCCTTGGCATTTCTTGATATCAGTGATTCTGGTGGTGGCCAAGATCTCAGATGAGCACTAACCTGTTTGAATGTTTCCGTGTTAAAATTTTGGAGGATGACTTGTGTCTGTGACCGACTTTAAGTTCTAGATCATCCAGACGCATGGGGACCCGACGTGGAAGTTAGCTGTTCGCACCCGTTTTTCATCGTCAGGTAAATGAGGGATGGATGGGGTGTAGACTGTGTCTGGTGGAGCAGCTGGATATAGACCTGTGCTCAAAAATTAAAGAAGACACAAGCAAACATTGAACGCCTACTGTATTCAAGGAGATGCATTATGTCCCCAGAGTCCATGGATTATTGAGAAACAGTTTCTGACCTCAAGGGTCTCACTGTCTAGTGGGAGAACAGACAAAGGAAGAGAAGCATTATCAACATACCTCCATGCAATGATGGGTGTATCTATTTTCTATTTTTGAAAGTCATTTCGCATAGAAAAAGATTCAGTATTGAAACTAGAATTCTACATCTCTTGGTGTACTTGTGCTTAACTTACTCATCTTCCTTATTCTCCTCTCATTTTCAAGTTCAGTGGGAAATAACAAATGGCCTTTAAGTCTCAAAGTATATATACAGAGTCATTTATATTGTCTTTTTGTGCAATTTTGATTTAAAATATCCGTAGCTAATAATTGGGCAACGAAAAGGTGTTAAAAATAGAAGCTAATACATTGTATACATAGGGCGATGAAAAGGGGCTGGGATGGGGTGTAGAATTCTGTCACTGTCTGATAGCTTGTTCCCAATTATTCAGTGTATCTGAGTCTCTATGTCAATTGAGCATAACATTTCATATTTTTAAAGAATAACTTTGTCTCCATCTTATGGCTATATGATGTGTTTATTTGTACAATGATCACCATCTTTTCCATAAAGCAGTTAAGGTACATATGGGCATATGTATACTCTTATGCCTGAACTCCTTTGATATCTAAGTTTTTTTTTACCCAAAATCTATGTATTTGTAAATCCTTTTCCAGAAGATATGTAACAGTATTTGCATTTGTGTAATTTTCTCATCACTAAAAAGCATTAGCTTCATGGCTGGAATGTTGCAGCTGTTCACCAGCCTCCAGACGACACTAAAAACTAGTTTTAAGACAGGAAACTGGGAAGAGTAGTGTATTTAATTGGAGGTTCAGAGAGGACATTAAAAAAAGCACCTACATTGACTTTGCTCCGAGATTATCTGTTTAATACCCTCACTGATTAAAAAATTGTAAGCTCTAGAACCACTCTATTATACATGGTAAATAAAGGTTGTTAAAAACAGTTCTACAAATGTGTCATTGTGTCAGTTTCCCTCTGCATTAGTCTCCAATAACCATTTATGATTAATACAGGAGAGAGTCTTCTTGTGAACTAAGTCCAAAAGGAATAATTCCAAAAATTATGGTACAGTTATCACATATCTTTGCCAGAAACTAGATGTTTCTCCCTGGATTACTGGTGGTGAGGTGTCCTTACAGGGTTGTAAATAGTAATTTCATAAAGATTGCTTAAATCAAATCATAATTTTCCACTATTACCTAGTAACATCAAAGATGGTTTAACTCCATCTCTCATAGGTTTTCATTTATCATATGGTCCTTTTTGAAAATTTAAGCCATTTGATTTTCTATAAATATGTCAATATGAAAGGAAAGCAACCCAAGAGTGAAGATTTGAAAATTTGGATAGAAGGAAACTTTCTTTCTTATCTCTCTCTCTCTTTCTCTTTCTGTCTCTGTCTCTCTTTCTGGAGACGTATTTTAATAGATAATAAAGTCTGTGTAATATTTTTGGAGGAGAAACAGTTATAAAGAATACAATGAGTAGTTTAAAAATTGTTAAAATATTTGGATTATTGTTACACATTTAATAAGGAACAGTCTTACAATGGTACAAACATAAAGTAATCTCTGAATGAAGTCTTTTGTCTTTTCTCTCTTCAATTATGATTTCAACAAATTGAATTGCCACATGGTCCTATTGTTCAAGGAACAAGCTGATCTATTAATATTTCTTTTTAAAAAGTACTGTGAGTTGTTAACTAAATACTGGGGTTTGCCTGTTTGTTCTTTTAAAATGTAGAATTTTAAAACAAAGAATTTCATGTCTAGAAGAGGTCATTAATCAGCATTCAAAATCAGTGCATAAATTCCTTAGACAATTAATCCAAACATATCATATAGCATCTATCTGATGAATAACTGTGCTAAGGTATTTCATTTTCATAAGATTTATTGAGCAATGTGCTAGTTAACTTTAATGGACTCTTGAATTTGGTTGGAATCCTTTCTCAGCCACAAGTTAGGTAATGTTCTTGCATGTCCAAGTCTCCTTTAGATTATTCATTCTTAAGGGTAAATTCTAATAAAAGTGATTTTGGAGAATTCCCTGGTGGTCCAGTCGTTAGTATTTGGTGGTTTCACTGCCAGTACCTGGGTTAGATCCCTGGTAGGGGAACTAAGATCCCACAAGCCACGAGGTGTGGCCAAAAAGAAAAAAAATAAAAAGTGATTTTGATGGAGTAACCAAACTTTTTATATCAAGTTCTGCATATCAGAACTTGATGTAAAAAAATCTTTATAAACTCCTATATTTTCCAAATATAGAGTTTTATATAATACTAAAGCCACAAGAAGTAATCTTTTGATAGAGATACAGCTTGTACTTAAAAATTATCGAGTTCTGCTGATCTCATTTATTTTAAAATTTCTATGTAGAATGGACCCCTAGAAAACCATTATAAACCAGTTTTATATCATAAATTTTTTTTTATAATTCCCACAGGTCCTACTTTATAATACATATTTTGTTTACTGTTTTTCATCTCCCTTTCACCTTACTAAACATTCAAAGATTTTTTTCTTTTTTGCTACAAAGTCAGTGCTTACTAAAAACTCATGGGAAATAAAATTGTATTATATACATTGTTTCACACAGGTTGATGTGAAAAACATTTGGTATCCTGATTGAAAGAACAGAACAGATGCTTGTATAATTTATGAAGCCAGAAATACATTCACAATATCTTCCAAAAATAGTAAGATATTCTAATAACACAGTTAGTGGGGAATGAAGTCAAAAATCTTGGGAGACTCGAGGTCATAGACCTTATTTTGAGTGGAGCCTCGAAGTCATAGACCTTATTTTGAATGGAGCATAGACAATTCAAAAGATGCTATCAATAATCTAAAAATATGGTTGTAATCACTCCATTTATAATGTAACGATATAATCATAAAGTAGTATTTGATTGTTTTACACGAAAAATAAAAATCTACCATGTGTTTTTTTTTATTATGCATATCTGATCTCTTCTGCTGACAAACTTTAAACAATCTGTGTAAGCAAGAGCTCTACCTCTTTTCAAAAACTAGCATGTTTCCTAGAAAAAGACTTATTTTCTGTAACACACATATTGCTCTTAATTTTCCAAGATTAATTCACATGATTAATAATAAACCAGGATAAGACAAGTTGAGTAACTACCATGATAGTGTTCCCTGGGAGTTAATTTTTAAATTATTTTGAATACCAGTCAACACATATCTCCTTTCCAAACTGAAGGATGCATCAAACATTCCTACAAAGTCTGAGATCACAGACATTATATTTCTTTGCTAAAAATAAACATGCTGAACATGACATTGGCACATTTGTTGAAGTCATGATAGCTGTATTGAAATAATGGTTCTTCACTCTGAAAACAAACAAACAAACAAAAAACAATCTAGCTTCAACTGTGATTTGAATTTTTCACTATATTCAGTTCACTCCAAACTGAACACCATCCTTGTTCCTTTTTCTATAAAGAAGGTTTATTCTATTTTAAAAAATGTTCTTGTTAATTGGTTCTTTAAATGATTAATTGTTCATAAAGGAATAGTTTTGATAGCTCAGTATAACTACAAAATAAGCTCATGGTTTTCGGAAAAATGTAGTAATGTATATATTTCTTTCCTTTTTCTGCTTCGGAAGAAGTCTAAATTTCAGAGCAAAGAAACACTGACATATTTTTCCAGTAGACAAACTTTGAAACATTAAAAAATATGAGGATTTGATGACTGTTTAAATATACAATAATGTGGAAACACTGGTCTAATTCTATGTAGAACCCATGACATACTTATTCGATTGAAAATGATTTATGACAGAAGCTCAAGGACAAGAAACTATTTGAAAGGTGATCAGGAAAAGCCATCTTGACTGTGCTCTGGTCCCCACTCTCTGTGTTAACGTTGACAATGAAGAAAAAGACGCATTAGGTTAATCAATGGTTCTTTAGGAGAGTTTGAGATGAATTATAATTTTAGGTCAACATCGATTCTCTTGAGAACCACGTATCCTGGAAGGGCTCTCCCTACCTGTCAGGCAGTACCACCTACCAGGTAAGAGGGAGACAGAACAAAGGGCTGATCTTACTGGGAATGTTATTGTGTTGGTCTTTAAAAAATGACATATTAGGAAGCTATTTAGAAAATAAATCTAATATTTCTCTTTTTTTTAATCTTAGAAGTGGGAAAGCAGCAGTTTGTGAAGGGAAGAAGCATTAAAATCTTACGAGACGTAGATTTAAATCTTTTACCCCTTCTATAATGAGTATCATACTATCCCCTGCAGAATATCTATTATACAGGAGTGTTTAGAAATAAAGTGAACTAGTGTACATGAGGATGATTTTATTATCCAGGTTTGCTCTAGGAAATGAAAGCTCGGGGAGGTTCGGTAACCACGCCAGTGAGTGGCAGACCCCAGAGCAATGACCCTATTCTTTTGCTCTTTTTTTAATTATTGTATTGTGTTTCTCAGTAAGGCACATCTTTTTTACTTTTTTTTTTTTTTTTTTTTTTTTTTGCAGTACACGGGCCGCTCACTGTTGTGGCCTCTCCCGTTGTGGAGCACAGGCTCCAGATGCACAGGCTCAGCGGCCATGGCTCACGGGCCCAGCCGCTCCGCGGCATGTGGGATCTTCCCAGACTGGGGCACGAACCTGTGTCCCCTGCATTGGCAGGCGGACTCTGAACCACTGCGTCACCAGGGAAGCCCGGTACATGTTTTAAATTGCTGCAATTCCCATGCAGAGAAAACCTTTAGACATGTACACATAGTTTGTATATATATATAAAAAAAACAGTTTTAATCCAACTTGTAATAATAAATGGTTAATATAAGGAAAGTAAGATAAGCACAAAATATCAATCATTATAGGCTTTTATTAAAACATTCGATTTGGTTCTTTCTTTGTTAACCTTCTCTACTAAATGAAACTGTAAATATTTGAGGTTGTATATGGCTTTTATACAAAAGACATAAATACTTTTTGAATTTTTTGTTTGTGAATACTTCCAAAAACAAACATCACATCAGTAGATTTCCAAATCTTTCCAGAAAATACAATTAAAAAAAAAAGATTATAAGGGCTCCATAAATGTCAGTTAGACTGATTTACCTGTGAAAAAATAGTTTTCAATGGCTTACAGTGTATTTTGGAACATATATACAGTATGGGTTTCGTATATATATATCCAGTTAATATATATATTAAACATCAAACACTTTTTCCTCATTACTAGTAACATTGCCAAATAGTTCAAAGGTTGTGCTAGAAATGTATCTCTTCTCCAAAAGCAATTCATAAAGACATTTTACAAAGTGAGTAATGTGGAATTATTTCCACAGTTTATAGGAGAAGGAAAATGAGAAACGTTTCAGGCCCTTTGCTGTCAACAGGAGTAAAGGCTATCAGTAATTATGAGTCTGTTGGAAAACAAAATTATAGCCCCTCTGGGGTGTCAGTGTTTCAGTAGTAAAAGCTGTCTAATCCAAGCCAAGCTTTGGCATGACTTGCCCTGCTTTTTCTGCTTTCTCGGTGAAGAACCATGTCCAAGTATTCAACTTGGCTCTCTCTGCATTGACTCAGACTCTGACGTTTTAATGCTTCCACTTTTTCTATTGAAGTAGCCAGAAGTCCCAATAATTACAGTGATAATTACCCAGAATGAGCATCTGTAATAGGCACTTTATTTTTTTAACATCTTTATTGGAGTCTAATTGCTTTACAATGTTGTGTTATTTTCTGCTCTATAACACAGTGAATCAGCTATACATAAACATATATCCCCATATCCCCTCCTTCTTGTGTCTCCCTCCCACCCCCCTATTCCCCCCTCTAGGTGGTCACAAAGCACTGAGCTGATCTACCTGTGTTATGCGGCTGCTTCCCACTATCAATTTTACATTTGGTAGTGTATATATATCCATACCACACTCTCTCACTTTGTTCCAGCTTACCCTTCCCCCTCCCCAAGTTCTCAAGTCCATTCTCTACGTCTGCGTCTTTATTCCTGTCCTTCCCTTAGGTTCTTCAGAACTTTTTAAATTTTTTTTTAGATTCCATATATATATGTGTTAGCATATTGTATTTGTTTTTCTCTTTCTGACTTACTTCACTCTGTATGACAGTCTCTAGGTCCATTCACCACATTACAAATAACTCAATTTCATTTCTTTTTATGGCTGAGTAATATTCCATTGTGTATACGTGCCACATCTTCTTTATCCATTCATCTGTCAATGGACACTTAGGTTGCTTCCATGTCCTGGCTATTGTAAATAGTGTTGCAATGAACATTGTGATACATGACAATTTTTGAGTTATGGTTTTCTCGGGGTATAAGCCCAGTAGTGGGATTGCTGGCTCATATGATAGTTCTATTTGTAGTTTTTTAAGGAACCTCCATACTTTTTTCCATAGTGGCTGTATCAATTTACATTCCCACCAACAGTGCAAGAGGGTTCCCTTTTCTCCACACCCTCTCCAGCATTTATTGTTTGTAAGTTTTTTGATGATGGCCATTTTGACCTGTGTGTGGTGATACCTCATTGTAGTTTTGATTTGTATTTCTCTAATGATTAGCGATGTTGAGCATCCTTTCATGTGTTTGCTGCAATCTGTATATCTTCTTTATAGAAATGTCTATTTAGGTCTTCTGTCCATTTTTGGATTGGGTTGTTTGTTTTTTTGATATTGAGCTGCATGAGCTGCTTGTAAATTTTGGAAATTAATCCTTTGTCAGTTGCTTCATTTGCAAATATTTTCTCCCATTTTGAGGGTTGTCTTTTCCTCTTGTTTATGGTTTCCTTTGCAGTGCAAAAGCTTTTAAGTTTCATTAGGTCCCATTTGTTTATTTTTGTTTTGATTTCCATTTCTCTAAGAGGTGGGTCAAAAAGGATCTTGCTGTGATTTATGTCATAGAGTGTTCTGCCTATGTTTTTCCTCTAAGAGTTTTATAGTGTCTGGCCTTACATTTAGATCTTTAATACATTTTGAGTTTATTTTTGTGTATGGTGTTAGGGAGTGTTCTAATTTCATTCTTTTATATGTAGCTGTCCAGTTTTCCCAGCACCATTTATTGAAGAGGCTCTCTTTTCTCCATTGTATACTCTTTCCTCCTTTATCAAAGATAAGGTGACCATATGTGCATGGGTTTATCTCAGGGCTTTCTATACTGTTCCATTGATCTATATTTCTCTTTAGCTGTATAATTGGTAAGGTGAAAGTTCCAGTGCTGAAACATTTCATAAAATTTCATATCCGAAAAAGAGGAAGAAATCCTCTAAGAAAGTGGAAATCGACTTAAGAAAGGGGTGGGGGCCCCCAAATAACAGTTAAGCAACTTCTCAATGTCTTATAGGTTTCAGAGAGAGCGTTATGTCCTTTGAGGGGAAGGGGAGGGGAGGGGGAACAGCGATGGCTGTTTTTCTGAAGCAACATTTCTTACTCTTTCTATTTTGAAAATATTCATTTCCATGAACAGAAAGTAAAGCTGATTAAACTATAAATATTCATGGATATGAGCTTCCCCTAAAACATTCAAACAAAGTAGAAAGAAGGGTAAGACTTGTGCGGTAGGAAAGTCTCCTTCTCTTTCGTTTGTCCGGATGAGAGCCCGGGTGCTCAATGTAGGTCAAGGCGTCAGGCAGAGGGAAGAACTGCAGACTGACATTGAGATGCTCTATTTCACACACTTGCCCTCTGGAAGGACTGGCAGAAACAGTCACTTAAATTAAACACAGGTCATCAGGCAAGATATATAATCTATTCCTAAAACAGACAACTCGAGCATCCCAAATCCCTATGGCCTTTTACCAGGGCACATCACACTACCTCCTGGTGTTCCTCTGTCAATTCACATTAGGGCTGGCTGTGTTTAAAAGTGGTATTTCATGTATTCTGTGGCCCTCTTACTCAAAGCAAAGAAATTGCTTTTGTTTATTTATGACCTACTAACCATAAGGAAAACTGAAATACTTAATGTTCTCACACTTAGGGGTGGAGAAATAAAGGCTAAAATAAATCTGGCCTTGATACAAGTTGGTCTTATTCAGCCCACACGACCCTCCAAAGTTATGGGAAAGTGGAAAGGAAGATATTTGTCCATAAATGACCTATTGCTTGTGGCTCTTTTCATTCAAGGAAAACTATGCAAGAATTCAGATTGCTGCCACCCACTTAGAATTCTGGAATTATGACGGTGTGTTCTCCCCAAAATGACACTACACACTTCCTTACAGAAAATGTAAAACCTCAGTACTGTTGAATCTCAATATTTTAAATATAAATATTTGACAACCAAGGATTAAGTCATGAAAATAAAGATGTGGAAGACATAGGAAGATGTAAAGTACTGATTGAAAGCCACGCTTGAATCAGTGAAAGACTAAATTGAACCAGCAAGTAAAGCCAAGGACAGAACAGAAATATCAGAGAATATAGGGCCCTAAAGTTTACTCGCTTTTCTGGCACTAGGTACCTGCAAGCAAAAGTAAGATCCTATTTTCCAGTTGTGGAAAATTTAAACTACCCAGGGATGAGGTATTATCTTCAACAAACTATAACTATGTGAAACATCTGGTTTAGTCCAAGGAAATAAGAAAGAATTCATTACTGAATTTACTACTGTTATTTTATGTGTATATGACATTTAATGGAATTTCTTATTGCTATAGGTGAATCATTTTTATATTTAAGAATTTTAAGTACATTATATTCTGCTAAGGGCTTCTAGGAAAACGTTGGAATACAAAGAAAAACAAGTTTATGCATTGCAATTCATTCCAACTGCCATAGAGATTTGCTTATTAGTAGGCCAATGCATATTTTGTGTTAATGCAAAATACACTATTTAGAGCCTTTTTTCATAGTACCCCTATTATACAAATGTTAGCAGATGTACCAATAGATGAATAGGCATGACTGAAAATGGTTGTATGTTGACCTGACACTAATATTGCAATGGACAGGCAACAGAGCAAGAGTGATAAGCTTTCATTTGTTATTGATAATGCAAACAAGTGAGTCCCCAGACCCATGATAATATTCTTTCCAGCAGCAACACAGAAATACCTACTGATAAAGCACATCTTCCTAAGGAGTGTTATTCCGTAGGAAAAATTTGCTTATTTCAAAAGAAATAAACACCACAGAATTCAGATTAGTCACTGTTTTTATATTTTAAGATTTTGTCACCTCAGTATGAACTCCCAATAGATCATTAAACCCTCTGCCCCTAGAAAAGATTGTCTAGAAGTTATTAAACAATTAGTGGCTTTAAATATTTTAACTGAGTGAATATTAGAATGTATAAAAGTTTAGAGACCTGTTTCACTTATATTTCAAGAACAATTGTCTTAATTGAATAGACTATGGTCACCTTCAAAGTTGTAGCCCAAATTGTTGTAGGTTGTCTCACCCACAGATAATTATAACCACATTGGATGCCAGTTTAATGCATGAAATAGTGACTTTCTAACCTGGTTTTGATACATGCAAAGTGACTTTTTTTGAATTGATGATAGAAAATTATTGAAAGCAGTCCTAAAAATACATTCACCGGAGTTCACAATAATTTAAAAATAACTATAAATCACAAAGCACTCTTGGGGAAAGGAGATATGAAAAGAACAAAAACAAACAAAAACATGATTTTCATATCCAAAACCTTGGAAATGAATGGTTTTGAAGCATACCTAGATTGTACCTTTCATAGTATTAATGAAATCTTTGTGTCATAAGCTATGAAAAATATGTTGAGTTGGTTTCTTCATTTATTATTTGTTCAGTAGTTTCTAAATGATACTAATTTTACAACCCTATTTTAGAAAAAAATACATTAAATATAAAAGGATAACATTGACTAACATTAATATGATTTTAGGAAATGTAAGAAATTCTGTTTAATTTGTATAATCTAAATATATCATGTTTACCTACTATAAGAATAACCATATTTAAATTAGAAGATATTGTTTTGATTTGATACTTCAAGCTACTTTGAATAACAAATTCTCCATGTCATCAATAGTGAGATAATTTCATCCCTGGAACTAATCCAGGATAGGCGTTTTTTTAGCTCAATAAAACAGATCCTTCTCTCACACACAATGTGACGTGGAGACCTGCCAAAGTCTCCGTTGGAGAAATCACGCTGCTTCTTTCTGATTCTTTAGAAATGGCTTAAAATGCCTCAAATGTATGACTACAGCTACTCTGTTGTTTCTGTCTCCCCTCCCACCCCCTCCAGCTACTCACAGATCCTGTAAAGTCAACAGAATTCTGAATTTAGAGGTTGCTTCAGTGAACATTCAACGCTGTCGGTGAGTTTGGAATTAAAATCAAAACCATCGACCGTTGATTGTACCCTATGGCCAACCACCATCTGCACCGTGGCTTCAGAATTTGCTGAAGACAGGAAACCAAAGCAGGACACACCAGGGCCTTCTCTTCCCCTGGCAGAGGTTATTTCTTAAAAGGTCACAATCAACATTCATTGCTGTCGGTGGGCTGAGCTGTGTGGACAAGCTCACTGAACGATGAATGCAACTGTGGCCCCGCATTTTGCAGTCAAGAGCTAGTTCATCCTTGAAAGATGCATTGAAAGTAGTAATATGGTTTACTTCAACTTTTCCAATCTGCAGAGTCTTCAGGTTTATTTATTCAATGTATACCACACGATCAGATTTCGATGAAAAAGGCACTAGTTTAAACAAGAATAACACTTTTCTACACTTCTGTAAGTTATAAATAGAGCACTTTTTTAAAAAGGTAAACTATTTGGCTCATGGAATCTATAACATAACCATCTAACTTTGCACATCTTCCTACAGGGGTGAAAAAGAAAGCATGAGAAGTCCATCAGCATCTTTGTCATTTGTACCGATGCCCTTAAAACAGCAGCAACACTTAACAGTATCCATTCTCTGCATCTTTTCTTAGATTTCCTGATAAATTGGGATATAATCACCAGGTAATTTTATTTATGCTGTTCTGGGTGGGGACTGACTCAAAGAATACTTCCTTTTGTCATGGAATTTGCTAAGGAGGGAAGAAAATATATATAACTATATATCTGTCAGAACCCTTCTAAGAGTCAGAGAGCAGATTCATTTCCATAATTAAATCCAACTTGAAGATGAAATTTTATCCGCCTTCTTTGTGCTTTTCCCTTCCAGGAACCTTATGTATATCATTAGACTTAGGACCATGGCTTCATAAGTCTGTGGGGCTTATAATACAACCTGGTTTTGTTCTCTTAACTAGTTTGGCTCTATGTTTTTATATAGTACAACTCTCTTTGAATTTGATCACAGCAGTTTTAAGCTTATCATTTGTAATGATAATAACCATTATATTCTTGTTACAATACTCACAATATAAATACTTAGAGTGTCCATATTAGGAATACCTGGAAGGCTTCAATGTTTATTTTAAAAATCTGTCACATACATTATTCTTCCCATTTCTTGCCCTTTTCAGTTCCATTTACCTTCAACTCCCACTGCAGAAGCCCATTCCTGAGCCTCTGCTCTAGATCTCATCATGACCATCAAATATTTCACCACATCCAGTACCTAAACTGTGGTAGTCCACTCTCAGCCTATCACCTCTTACTATTCTAGTTTCTCATTCTTTTATCCCCAAAACAACTGTCCTTTCAGCTGCAGCATTGCTGAAAACAATCACACAATCCTATGATTTTGTGTTTGGATATATTCATGGGCTTCCAAATCCCTTGGTCCCTCAACTCCGACCTTGCATTCTCCCAGCCTACTCCCCAGGAATTAGCCTAAACCTTCTCCTTGTTCCTCAACTGCTCCTCTCCACCATCTTGTTTGCAGCAGAGGTAGTGACTTCTGGTTTTCACCGAGAAGCTTTAGTTCATCTGACTGTTCCCCCACTTCCTCATTCATGGTCTCTGAATGCCCAGGCTTCTGCCCTGTGGTTTTCTTACTGCCTTCTCCTTGCTCAGGACAAGTCTTCCTCCCTAATATCTCTCTCCTTTGTCACCATATTAGTTCTTTTCATTTAACGTGTAACAAAGTTCAGTTTTCTCCTTTTTCAAATAGAAAAAAAGAAAGTTAAGAAAAATCTCTGTACCACTGCATCCTCCAAATAATCATCCCATTTCTCTCCTGCTGTTTCAAGCTAGGTCTTTGGACATAGGATGTGGCAGCTACAGCACTTTCTGTACTTGATGACTTTCTATTTCACCTTAATTGTCTGTAATTTGTCTGTGTCTAACATTACTCTCACTCATGCATAACATTATTCTATTGAAGCTGCTCTTGACAAAATCACCAGCAAGCTCCATAGAGCCGAATACTACAAACCACACTTTTCTGTCAGTGATCCCACTTGAACACCCCTTCTTGTCTGTCACTACTGACATTCGTTCCTTTTTTAAACTCTAGTCTCCATTGACGTGAGCCTATTCTCATTGGAATTTCTTTCTGTCTTTATTACAGTGAAGCCTTATTGCTTAGAGGCCCATCCTACTCTGCCTAACCTAGCATGACTTGTGTCTTTGTGAGACACATCATTGGTTTTCAAAGTTGCTTCTCTTCCCATGCTTTACAATCTCTCAAGGGATCTCAGTCACCTGTATGATGTTTATATCTGCTTAGATGTTGCTGATACTCTAGTGTTTATCTCCAATCAAGATATCCCAAATCTGCAGCTCTGTCTTCTGCTCTTCCCATAGACCCTTGTCCATCCATGACCACAGCAAACTCATCATCTTTTCCCCAAGGGATAACAACCTTCATCTCCTGAGCAACCAAAGCCAGAAATCTGGACACCATCACATGCTCCTGACTCTTCCTTTCTGTTCCTTCCTGCACATATAATCACGAAGTCCTAAAGATGTTCACTTCTCACTATCCTGCTAAGAGTCCAATTTTTCTATGTACTTCTCCTGTGTCATTGAGAAACTCACACTTCTTACTTGGACTATTCCAATAGTCACCTAACTAACTTTCTGTCTACAATCAGCCATCTGGTCAATATACTTTCCCCATAGCATTTGAAAAAAAAAATTAAAATATCTTTAAAAAATTTAATTGTGTTACAGAATCCTTTAATGCACTCTGAATAAAAAGTCCTAATATGTTTAATAGATGGATTGTTCTAGTGGGAAATGTGAAAATTAGCTAAGTGGGAAAAAATGAAAATTTACCTGAAACTTCACAGAAGCTCTCAAGTTTTATTTCAGTACATTAAGGAGCTAATTGCAATTTAATTTTTTTTCTAAAGTAAGTGAGGTTGAAGAGTTACTAATCTTAAAATGGTGAAGAACTTTTAAAATATTAACAACAGGACTTCCTTGTTGGCACAGTGGTTGAGAGTCCACCTGCCGATGCAGGGGACATGGGTTCATGCCCCGGTCCGGGAAGATCCCACATGCTGCGGAGCAGCTGGGCCCGTGAGCCATGGAAGCTGAGCCTGCAAGTCCAGAGCCTGTGCTCTGCAACGGGAGAGGCCACAGCAGTGAGAGGCCCATGTACCACAAAAAATAAATAAATAAATAAAATAAAATAATAAAATATTAATGACAAAAATGGAGAAAAAAGGAAAACAAAATAATGAGAAGATTTGACCCTTGAACTTTGATCTTTAGCATGTCAAAAAAACATACAATGAAAAGGCAGTTGCCAAATGAAATAGAATATGAAAAATAGATAAGACAAATTATTAATATGCTTAATATGTACAATTTAAAAATATATGTTCTTAATATAGAAAATTCAATAAGGAGAAATTAACACCTCAAGAGAGAAATGAACATTGGATCTGAACAGAGAAGTCACAAAAGAAATGCAAATGAGAGAGGTAAATTGTACATATATGATGTAAAATTCTGCTTCACTCATGAAAATTCAAGTTTAAAACAATGAGATGTAAATTATCTTTAGTAAAGTTAATTGATGAACAAAAGAACACAGAAGCCACTAACGCTGAAAGAAATGTACTCATACTGTATAATGTATGATTATCTTTGGTTTTTGCTAATACTCACTTTTATCCTTGATCTACCTTTTTTGAAAATGTGACCTCCCCAGTGATGGCTGGTTGGACCAAGGGCACACACCTGTTCCAAGGGGAGCTAATCCATAAGCTTGGCAGAGACTTTCATAATTTTTCCCTTGGGAACTTGAGCTAAAATCCGTTATATCAGTCAGGAGGTAGTAGTTGTGTAAGAGATCTATAATGTCATGAAGATGTGGGGTAGATTTCATTTTACTTTACTTATGTGTCAGTAAGTCAGAAGCAGAGGGTGATTAGTGAAGAACAGCAGTTCCCTGAAAGATGGACAGGGCAGCTTTCATCCACAAAATTCCAAGTCCAACACTCATTTTCCCAGCTGTCTTTGCTATGCTTTTGGATGGCTTTTACATATCTACAAGTTGATTGAAGCCTTGAAATTAATCCTAGTTTATTTGTTAGCTAACACTGGTATCTATTCTTTGCCTTCAAAACCATACAATGCTCATGAGAATATGAACTCATGTAAACTTTATGGAAACAATTTGGCACTATTTATTAAAAAATTTTTAAATGTTTGTAAACTTTGAATCTTTCATTCTTATTCTAGGATTCTCTTTAATGTATGTATGCATGAAGACGTTCAAAGCAACATTATTTTCAAAAATTTAATGATAGCAGTAAGCTACGTGTCCAACAATGGAGAATGTGGCAATTAATTATAACAGGAATATGATAGAAAATAATAATAACACAAGAATGTTTTCATGACTGAAGAGCCTGCTTATAATTAAGTAAAACTCAAACTGAGGATTAAATCCCAACTTACTAAAGAAGTAGCTTTGGCAAAATTAATTAAGCTTCTTAAGACTCGATTTTCTTAACTATATAATTGGTATAATATTTTCCATCTGATAATGTTTTCTGAGGAGAAATGAAATTATTTATGTAATGACTTTAGCTCAATACCTGACACAATAAATATTCAGTAGTAGTAGTGGTAGTAAACTCTATCCTATGTATCATAGGATCCCATTATGTAAAATTTATTCTTTTTATTTAACTCTTAGTGCTGAAATTGTGGCCCTTTTACTTCTCATATGCATGACATCTTTTTAAAATTATTATTTTTTTTTATTTTTTGCTTTGTTTTTCTTTGGTTTGTTCAAGCTGACAACATTTATATCTTTACTATCCTAAAAGACTCTAGGTCTTGTTTCAAAAAAAGTCACACCACAAGTTATGCTTAACTTTTAGTCAACTGCAAAAAGAAATAAAATTAAATAGAATTATCATTTACTTTACTAAGTTCACACAATGATCTATGTATACTGTCTCCTTTAATCCTCATAGGAACAATTTGAGGAAGGACATACAATTTTGAAGATGGGGACAAGACAATAAGTCATATATCTGTTGTCATAACTGGTGGAGTGATAGCACTAAACTCTACCATTTCATTTATATTCAAATTTTGAGAATCTAGCCGTTAATGAATAACAACTTCTAAAAAAAGAAAGAATAATATATTCCTTTCAAGACAATAATTCAGCCCAAATTATGTATCCCTGGGATTTAAGTGAAATATAAAGATACAGTCTGAGGACAATGTGTTGTCCTCTCAGACTCCATATTTGGAAGGATGGCACTATAATTTAAGTGATTTGAGACCTGGTTTTTCTTGTTCATCAGTAAAAATTACTTGCTCTGGTTGCTGCTTCAAACTGGCACCAAGAGAAATGTCAAAGACATGATAAGAGCTCAACAAATATTATGTGAATGAATGAGTCATAAGCATGGCTACATAGCAAGCCAAGCCCTCAATGACTGACTCATATGATATGATGCTTTATGCCAGATACTATGAGTCAAAGTTGAGTCTTGGCTAAAAGACTGTATTTCTTTTTCAGACAACTACATGTACAACAGTGGCATTAATTTCTAGCCTCCAGAGTGGATTCCTAACATTCTCTTATATTTTTACCATATATGAATTTAACTACAATATTTCTTCCAGCTAATAGACCAATAATGGCAAGACAAACCATCATTGTATAAAGTAGTAAGAGAAAGTAGAAAGAAAGAAAAAGAACTCTAACCATTATTTTAAAATGCCATCAGTTATAAGACACATCTCAATTTAAGAGATGTTAAAATATAAACCAGATGAACCTGGAATCAATGAAATAGAATATTTATTCCCAGAAGTCCACCAGGTTGCATTCCTTCTATTAAACAATAGACACAATTAAACCTGAAAAGGTAATGCAAGTAAGAAAAAAATGACAGAAAGATTTTGGTAATGGGTTTAATTTTTCCCCACCATTGACCACAAATGAAATGCATGGTTTGAAGTTTACAAGTGTTTTTAAGAATTTCCAAGGGTTGTTTGAGCTCTACATGATGTTTATACTAGATGCTGACTTAAAAATCTAACTTTCCCCTTGACCTTAATGTAAGAATAACTCCTAGGTATAAACAGATTTTTCCTAATTTCTAAGACTATAAATTATAGGTAGTAAGAAGAGCTAGCATTTATCTAGCAGCTAAATTTGTATTTTTAAAAATCCTTTCTTTTACCTTCCACGACACCATCACAATTCAATATAATTTTAACAGGTCTTAATCACATTTTCCAAGTCAGTCCCACTTCCTCTTCAGACAAATTCACTCATTCTTCCTGCTCCCTCTGTGAATACCTTCATAGTCCTTTAAACCACCCCTCCCCATGCAAAGTTTTCTGGAAAATCAACACCAAATAATAAGAATAAAAGATTCCACTATATTCCCTGCCTGAATCTCTCTAAGCCCTGGACAGACAGCTTGGACCCAGGCACATAAGCCTTTGCTAGTAGGGCCAAATCACACAAAGCCATTTCTAGATGCCTGTTCTGTGCTATCAGTCCTCTTATCTTAGACAAGCCCCTCCTGCTGGTTAAGTTCTAGCACATGCTTTACTACTGCAGGAGAGGATATAGTTTACAGATTAAAATTAAACACAGTGTTAAATTGCTTGAACACGGCAAAAAAGAAGAGGGTAGTCGAAGGGGTGGAGAAGACAATTTGGTCAGGCCAGCACCCACACACACTTAATTCCAAGACTTGGATTTCCATAAATTTCCATTAGAATACTTGGGCTTAGGTTCTCCTTTCATTACTGAGAGTCACTTTCAGAGCAATAACACATAGAATCTGTCAAAGAATATGAAGTCCCATGAAAATGCGTGTTTAAAATGTGGAATTTACAGCCATGTGAGATTGCTGAGTCAAATACCAGAGCTACTTTTAGAGAGCCAAAGAGAGTAATTTAAGGACTCCTAATAACATGTGTTACTTTTCAAGCTACTATAATAAGAGTAATCAGATCTCAGGCTTCAGGGTGTAACCTGATCACCTGTGCTTTTCAGAAAAGAATTTCTGTGTACATGGACAGCACTGCACAGCTGGCCAAGCACATTAGTGTGCATGTCAGAAGGAAGGGGAGGAGAGACCACCTTCTCCAAACCATTAAATTCCTTTTGCAACTTGTAAACACAAACTAACACAGCAGTTAAGATAGATGAAAAATAATAAATACAATAAAAAATAAATAAATAAAATAAATAAAAAATAAAAATAAAAAAATGACAGCTGTTGCCTGAAAATGAAGACATAAACCAGTGGAAAAGGAAATGAATAAGTTCACAGTATGTAGTTTCTTGGTTTAGAATGCAAGATCATAAAATGCGAAGTTGTGTACTCTTCCATTCAACAGTTATGTGTTGGGAACCTATTTATTTCCTAGCATTTTGTTGAGTGCTGAGTGGTATCATGGTAAGCAGTCCCACCTCTTGGGTACTTGAAGTAGAGTGGCACAGAAAAATACTCATCACAAATTTTGCTAATAGAGAGCCCTAAAGTCAAGGCCTAGAGAGTAAAAGGTAGACAACCAGAACTTATAAAAAATAGAAAAAAGGTCAAGACTGTGTCTTCCTAACTTGCAAAGCAAGGGAATACACACCAATGAAGAACTTCACTAGGTCATTCAGGGACAGGGCAAAGTTATGGTTTTTGAGTGCTAGACAAGGGTATTCTTGATCATATGATAAGTCAGGATTAAAATCTAGCTCTCTGAATAAGATGATGAATGAATTCAAGGTCTATCTATGCTTGGGTAAAAAAAAAAAACTTCATAGTTTATTGACCAGTGAAGGGTCTTCAGTTAGATCCAGTAATGGTTTGGTATACCAAGGTCACTCAAAATTCATGGTCTTCTACAAGTTTCATCCGGTTAGAGCTGAAATTAACATCCAGTTAGAGTTGTCATGAAATTTAGTTTTGATATCTTCCAGGCAAGTTCTGCTGAAGTGGAAAAAAATTCCATTTGCAGATGTAGAGGTAAGTAGTAAAGGAGTTGAGGATAAAGGGTCAAGGGAAGGAGACAAAGCACCCCAGGCAGAGAGAATAGCAAATGTGGACACCAACAGCAGGATTGGAAAGGCAGTTTAAGAATAGGATAGAGGCCACCATGGTATGGATGAAACAAAGCCTGCAGAACTGTTGTCACTTGAGGTTGAGAAAGTGGCCTATGGCCAGGCCATATAAGAATATATAAGCCATGTTAAACATGTTGGTCTACTGTCCAAAGTGCAATAAGAATCCACTGAAGAATTTTAAAACAAAGGGTAAGGGTGGGAGTTGGAGGGTAGTGGATGATCCAATTGAGTTTCAAAAAAAAAGAAAGGAAAAAATGTCACTCTGGTTATCGTGTGAAGGATGATCTGATGGGTTTGCTAGTGGAGCTGCTGATACACCATTTAGGAGGAAATGATCATTATCCAGAAGAAAGATGAAGGAATTCAAAACAGAGAAGTTTCCAATAAATCTGGATGATTTTCACGATGAAAAAGAGTGATAGTGTGAGAAGAAATAATTAGGGCAGCCGTCCCCAACATTTCTGGCACCAGAGACCAGTTTCATGGAAGACAATTTTTCCACAGATGACAGGGAGCTTGGGGAGACCAGTCCCGGTCTGTGGCCCGGAAATTGGGGACCCCTGAATTAGGGCACCCAAAATGCAAACTGCCCAATAATTCATGAATATAACACTTAACCCTTGATCCAACATTTTCCATCTTAGACAGTGTAGTTGGCAGTCTCTAAAATGGGCCCCAGTGATCCTCTTCGACAGATATTTATACTCTTGTATAGCCACAATCTCTTGAGTGTGGGCTGGACCCAGAAACTTAATTCTAACCAGTTGAATGTGGTGGAGGTGAGGGAATCAGTTCCAAGATTAGGGTACCAACAAATGTGTTTTCTCGTTTGGTGGTTCTCTTTTGCTTTCTCCCAGTTGACTCTCTATAGAGAGAACCACCTGCTGTATCCTGAGACAGTCTTGGTGGAAAGTGACTCGTGATGAGAGACTGAGGCCACAGCTGCTTGAGTGAGCTGGCAAGTGGATCCCATTGTAGTCTAATCTAGATGTGACTGAAGCTGGACCAATATCTTGATTGCAGCCTATGGAGATGCTGAGCGAAGAGGAACCCAACCAAACTGCATCAGATTCCTGACCCCAGAAACTGTGAGATAACAAGTCTTCATTCTTTTAAGCTGCTAAGTGTTGAGGTGATTTTTTACACAGCAATGGATAACTAACGTAGAAAGCTTGTTGGTTAAGCAAGCAGTTTGCCCTTCCTCTGTCTCTTTTACTGATTTTTTTTTAAATCTCCTGATGCACTTCTTTATACTTTTTCACTATTTTATGCCTTGTCACTTTTCTTATTAAATCTTTTCTTAAAATGTTATGTTTTACAGCAGTCAGCGACAGATAGACATAATAGAAAGTTTAAATGGCTATTTAAGTTTTAATAGTTCAGAGGTTGATAAAAGCAAAATGAATAGTCGTATGAATTTTTATAAGTCTAACTCTATTATAAAGTTAGGAGGCATTTTGCTTTGGTAAATTTCACACTTTCAAAGAATAGATGAGCTCAAAGTACTAAAGTACTTTTATCTTCTCTGCTTTGTAATTTTAAAAATTTTGGTAAAAACTATGGTTGTACTTATTAAGTAAAAATAAACAGTCTTCAGATTTTTGATGTAATTAAGTAATAATTAAAGAAAGGCCTCTTGGTATCTCATTGATGATTTTTGGCTACTACAAAATAAAATGAACTTTGGGCATATATAGATGAAATTAACTTATTTCCATGAAAATCTTGTACACTGGATACTACAGGGATTTAGTCTTCAGTAATTCCCTTCCTATCTTTCCTCCAATCTTGAAGTATTTCTGAGAGGTTCCAGGAGATTTTACAAACCAAACCAAACCTGACACTGCACCAGCCTCCTTTTCCCTACTTCTGCTTTCCATTGAATTATAACCACTCCCATTAGCATCACTGTTCTCCTGGCTGCTTGCAGTCACCCTCAGCAAGGACTGCTTCCCCCTGCTGACAATCTCATTAGGTAACAGCAATCTGGCCACCAAGCTCTGCTGCTTCTGGGAACCACGACCCCCCTGGAGTGCTGACTCAAACTTCCAGAGCTGTCAGTATGGGGGACTCGAAGGAACCTTCTTTCATCTTTCGGTGTAACTCTCTGGTAAAATGGTACCGAAGAACTTCATTTTTTCCAATATCATATACAGCCTTAATGGAGCAGTTCTTCCTGTTTATTCAGAGAACCAAGCATAAATCCGTAAGTGGAGCCAACAGACTTATCTCCATGTCAAGCACCTTGCTAAATTCCGAACTGCCCCACGTGTTAAGGCTAAGGTTTTAAGATTGGGCTCAAATTAAAATCCTTCTTTCTTCCTCTTCTTAGAATGAAGCTGTCTGTAAGAAAGCTTCTCAATTTGTCATACAATAGATTCTAGGGAAGGCATGGCCAGAATCATCTGAATCACAGCAAAGGAAACTACTTGACCTCAAACTAATTCCACCCACCATCAAAGGAAAGTCATCCTCTACCCCTTTCATGTCCTTCTGTTAACAACAACAGCAAAAATGGCAAAAACAAAAAATGAATAAATGTCTCAAGATTTCATGGTAAAAGCACTGAATTTAAAAATTGGGAGATCTGTGTTTCAGACTAGCTCTAACGCACACTGCTTCTTTGATGCAAGTCAGACTGAATATTCTCCCAGAGTTTTCCAGACAAAATGATTTCCTCATCTCTAAATAAAGTTTCTGCAATAGTTGATCACCTAAAGTCTTTTGCAACTTTAAATCTCTACAATAGAATTAAGAAGAAAAAGGAAATTTGGCCAAAATATTTAGCAAAAATATTATACAACTTCGTTAGAAACTTTGTTTTACACATGTGTTTATTGATAATTGTGGGGTTTTTTGATGCTTATCAATTTTTACTCACTTTTCCATTTATTCAACTGAAATATAAAGAGGGAAAAGCATATGTTACTTTGTGTTAATAATCAGATTGACCAATTAAAAAATATGTAGATGAGATGAGAAAAGAAAACTTGAAAGAAAAGTAAGCAGAAAATACATATTAAAGCAGGACAAGTACAAGGAGGTGTGAAAGGAATGACAATATGGGGAATGAGAAGAAGGGTCATCCTGATGTTTCCATTTTTTATTTCATCTCATTTCCACTTTGAGGAAGTCAGCAGCATGTTATAGTTTTTGCTGTTTTCCTTCACAATAGCAATTCTCAATGAGGTGGAAATCACATCATGAGTCGATCAAAAAAGAAAGGGGACTGACTCAGACACCTGACTCTGAGCCCTGACACCAGCTGGACTCAATGCTTGTGTTACCAACTTATCTTGTACCGAGTGCCCCAACACAACTAAAATATGTCAAATAAGTATACATGTAAACTATAAAGAAGTCCGATTTCATTGCTAGATTTATTTGATCTTGTATAATATCTGCACGTGTACACAAGCTGCCCCTGGGTAATAGAAATATTATGTGTCTTCTATTTTATTTGACTCAATGCTGTCAGAAGGGAATGTCAGCCATCAGGAGCAAAATGGCAATCTGATTCCACAAGAAGAACTTTCTTCCCTTTGCAAATCTTCACTGAAATTGCAAAAGAAAGCAACAGTAGAGAAAAGTTGAGAACATAAGGAATGGTGCTATTCACATTGTGAAACCTTTGAAGAATTCCTTCACTAAATATAGGCAGGTGAGCCTAGATTGAGGGAAGGACTGGTACCCTCAGATATTGCAGATGGGAATGCAGCTAATACCACCCCAATGAAAGGGAGTTTGACAACATCTAACAGGATGATACATCCATTAGCTCTTTGATTTAGTAACCTCACTTCTAGGAATCTATTCCAAAGATCTACTGAAAAAAATGAAATGACTTATGTACAGTTATTTGTTGTAAGATCAATGAATACTAAAATATTTACAATAAAATGACCCTTAACAAGAGGGACACAATGAATAAATGATGCCACCTCCTCATAATGAAATAGCGGGATGTGTAAAAAGAAAGAGGGAAAGCCAGTAGCCACTGAAAAGGTGAAATCTCCTGGATGTTTTGTTCAGTGAAGAAAGCTGGATGAAGAACACTATATATTTTATGCTACCTTTTGTGTTAGAAAATGTTAGGCAGGTTATGTATTAAAATGTATTTGCAAAAAGAAGCACTAGAAAGATAAACCAAAAGCTAGAATGGCTACCTATAAGTAGAAGGCAGTAGGAATGGAAGTTAGACTTCTCTGAGTAGGTCTTTTATATATACATGCAAGCTTGTAAATATATATGTTGCATATGTTTTACATATTCAAAAAATTAAATTAAATTAAAAATATTGACATTCATAAAATTAAAAATGAACTGAAATAGATGAAGCTAACTGCCTATCCAGTTGGTAGAAAAAATAATTATTTTAAGTGAGTTTATATGATATATAATATTATTATGACAGTGCCAACTTTGCAGAATATATATTAGGGATACATAAAGCTATAAATAAGTCTTAAATTTCATTTAATGGTTTAATTCTTCAGTAATTCTGGTATCATGAAACTATTTTATATAAATTATAAGATAATATAAATAATTTACAATACATAATAATGTTAATATTATAAAAGCCAAGATTTTCAGTATAACTGAAAAGAGAGACAAATATAAAATCAAATAATTTAATTAAAAACCATGTAATGCTATAGTTTAATTGGAAATAGTATAAACACATCTTTAAAAAACAAATATGTATGTCCAAATTTTGTCCACAGCAAAAGCCTAGAAGCAATGACAGTCTTGGTAAGTTGCATTATTTGTTCAAACTATTCTCTGTCCCTTTCTCCTGGACCCATTTCCCTCTCAAGTGCCACTTCTTATACAGGAGGAAGAGCAGGCTCACAGCTTGGAGAAATGCCTGTATAACGTGCAAGGTATTCACCTTAAAGGGAGGAGGCCATGTCAGTAGACTGCCCCACAATTCAGGGGCCTAATTTAAACGTGAAGGGATAGTTTGAGGTTCAAATACACAAAGAAGAAGAGAAGAAGAACTGGAAAAGACAGTTTTAAATTTTGCAAGGAAAAAATGATGTTTTTCTAATTATCCTCTGAGGACGGAGTGTGTGGATAGGGAGAGTTTGCTCTCAGGGTGCAGGAAAGATGGTGCCATCATTAACCCTTGCTGAGGGTTCTCGAAGTTGAGCTTTACAATCACAGTTGGCAAACTGTCATTAAATGACACTGTCTCTCTTTTGAATTCTGCTTCTCCTCCATTTCTTTTTAATATTTTGTTTTATTTTATATTGGAGTATAGTTGATTTACAATGTTGTATTAGTTTCAGGTGTACAGCAAAGTGTTTCAGTTATACGTATACATATATCCCTTTTTTTTTCGGAGATTCTTTTTCCATATATGTTATTACAGTGCATTGAGTAGAGTTCCCTGTGCTATACAGTAGGTCCTTGTTGGTTATCTATCTTATATATAGTAGCACACAGCACTAATTCTCTGCTGGGACTATGGCTAAATTTAGGTTGTTTTAAATTATATACTGGATATTGTGTACTGGGCTCTGGGAATATCATTTTTGATTGATAAATACGACTGAGTGAATTGGTAGTTAAATTTTAAATCGCTGTCACGTCTTCTTGGTTCCATGGATTTGACTGTGTTGTCTAAATGCTGGGCAGGTGGAATGGGTTCCCTGTGCTCTATTGAGGCTCAAGGGATTCCTGAGAGTCCTGAAGACACAGAAGGAAGAATATCTATCCTGGTGGAAGGTAAGTGTGGATGCATCTGTTAAAGAAGAAACTAAAATTCACATGGGCACTTGACGTGAGATCCCTTTGATGAGGATGGAGGATAAAAATAATAAATTAGTGTGAGAAGATGATTTTGCACATATTGCACTTTCATTTCTTGACTATAAAAAATAAATTAATTTAATCAGAGATTTAGTTACTTTGCTGAAGTCAGAAATGCATCCCTGATATAAGTTGATCCTGAGCCCCTTTTTTGTCAATGAAATATTCCTCAAAATGTGTTTGGACTACCTTAAATATATAAACTTTTAAAAAGTGACTAAAATGTAACTATCTACCAGAATTATGTAATTTATTTTTAAACATCACATTATATATTTTCACACAACATGTTAAAATCCTAGGACACATGTTCTGTGAGTCAAGTTTGGGAAGTGTCTCTAATGCACTGTCTCCTTTCTCAGGTGGACTATGGGTCCACCAGATGCTAGCCTGACACCTTCACATGTGTCATATTTTAAACTTCACAATTTTCAATCTAATAAAGGATTATAGTAAAGCCTTCAAGGAAGACAAGGCCTACTTGGTAATTATTCTTAAAATATCTTAAAGCATTTGATATTTTACTTAAG
This sequence comes from Mesoplodon densirostris, assembly GCF_025265405.1. Taxonomy (NCBI): domain Eukaryota; kingdom Metazoa; phylum Chordata; class Mammalia; order Artiodactyla; family Ziphiidae; genus Mesoplodon; species Mesoplodon densirostris. Next base: position 189,799,799 of record NC_082662.1, on the reverse strand, counting down.
ATACGATTTCAAGGTAATAGACTGAGTACAGGCTTTATCTCCTTTCCCTGCTGAGACAACATTACAATAACAGCAAGGGAATTAAAGGGTGTAATTCCACAGAAACACAAAATGAAAGAACCATTGTGGGTGAGAAATTTTAAAACATGTCAGGAAGCACATATGCGGGTAAAACAGGGTATAACTGGAGAAGTGGATTGGGGGAGACTCCAGTCCAGATCTGTCCTAGCTGAGGACGGATGGGATCTCCAGAGTCCAGAGGGGTATGCACACTGGAGAAGGCAAGCAGAAGGAAGGGAAGGAGCTAAGCAGGGAGTGGACACTAAATGTCTATACAGAGCAGTTGAACTTCAGTCAGCTCCTCTACCACAACATTAAATATCGCCTGATGGCCAAGTGTTGACTAACCAGAAAAATCAAACAAAGAAACAAACAAACAAAACAGGTTTCTTCTGGAATAACATTAGCTAAATATTGTGAATTAACTAGAACCAACCCCTCTGAATTTGGCGTTGGGGGCCCTGGAGTATTGTTCCTACTGCACATGTTCACCTGAAGAACTCAGTCACTCTATTTCCTCACTCACGAATATCTATTTGTAGGATTGTCTTGTTGATCTCAAGCAGCCCAATGTATTTGAATAATATCTGTATCCTAGTGATTCTGAAAGTTAATCTCTAGTCCAGCCCTCATTCCTCAATGCAGACTTCTATATCCAACTGCATACATGACATTGCCAGTGGAATGTCCAAGAGATATCATGCTTTCCACAGGTCCCAAACCAAAGTCCTTGATCTTCACCCCAAACCTGCTCCCTATGCAACCCTTCCCATCTCAAATTAATACAACTACATCCTAATAGTGGTTTAGGCCAACACATTAGAGTCATCCCTGAAATCAACTCAGTCAGGCCACTCTATTGGCTGTTCCTTATAAAGGCTATCACTTTGGGCCAACAGGCACATGGAAAGATGCTCAACATTGCTAATTATTGCAGAAATGCAAATCAAAACTGCAATGAGGTATTACCTCACACCGGTCAGAATAGCCATAATTAATAAGTCTACACATAACAAATGCTGAAGAGGGTATGGAGAAAAGGGAACCCTCCTACACTGTTGGTGGGAATGTAAATTGGTGCAGCCACTGTGGAAAAGAGTATGGAGATTCCTCAAAAAACTAAAAATAGAATTAACATATGATCCAGCAATCCCACTCCTGGGTGTATATCTGGACAAAACTATAATTCAAAAAGATACATGCACCCCAATGTTCATAGCAGCACTACTTACAACAGCCAAGACATGGAAACAACCTAAATGTCCATCAGGAGATGAATTGATAAAGATGATGTGGTACATATATGCAATGGAATACTACTCAGCTATGAAAAGAATGGAATAATACCATATTCGGCAACTTGGATGGACCTAGAGATTATCATACTAAGTGAAGTAAGTCAGAGAAAGACAAATACCATATGATATCACTTACATGTGGAATCTAAAATATGACACAAATGAACAGAAATAAACTCTTTGTACAAAAACAGACTCACAGAAAAAGAGAACAGACTTGTGGTTGCCAAAGGGGAAGGGTGGGTGGGTGGGAGGAAGCATCGGGAGTTTGGGATTAGCAGATGTAAACTACATATATACAATGGATAAACAGCAATGTCCTACTGTAGGGCACAGGGAACTATATTCAATATCCTGTGATAAGCCATAATGGAAAAAAATCTGAAAAATAATATATATATATATACCACTGTGCTGTACAGCAGAAATTAACACAACATTGTTAATGTTGTTCATGTTAATTCAACTATACTTTAATAAAATATTTTTTTAAAAGCCTACCAGAAATGAGGGTCAGGAACACCCTCATTTTTGTGTGAATTGTTGTGAAAGCCTCTTACTTCATTTCCCTGTCTCCCTGCTTCCTTTGGCTACCTACCTATAGCCTTCATAAGACAAAGAGAGACATCCTTTTGAAATGTAAAATGAAATTAGTCCCTTCTAATAGGTGACATAATTTACATATATTTATTGCTTATTTTCTCTCTTCTGCCACTGGAATGTAAGCTCCTTGACTGCAGAGGGGTTCGCTTCTTCACTGATACCTACTAACTACCCAGAATAGTGCTTAGTACAGAGCAGGAGATGAATAAAATTTTGATTGACTAACTGAACAAATGAATGAATAAATAAATACATATTTTGAAATGGTTTTGTAAGGCTTCAATAGAATAATCTATCCCACAGTGCCTGACACAGAGAAAACACTAATCAAATATTGCTGTTCTTAGGAAATTTGCTCAGAGTAAATTCTGATGTTAGTGGATCACTGAATCCACTCTCTTTAACATGTAGAGGAGTTTCCTATGTAAAGTTCTATACAAATCCTGAAAATGATTGGATAGCAACAAGAAAACTTAATTTGAGTCACTTTTTTGTTTATCAAATCCCATGCTTGTTTGCATGACAATAAAATTTTTGTTGTAAAATGTTTTTCATGAGCATTTTCTCAAAGCAAGATTGGCCGTACTGTAATTTTTTCTGCCTGGAGATAAGTAGAGCATCTTCTTAGCTGTCTTGCAAGTTGTCTTTATGCGAACTTATTTAAAAGAGTGTCTCTAGAAAAATCACCACATTTATTTTGAAAAATTTAAAAAAGTAACTGTCACACATTTCTTACCACTATTCCGTTAGGGAACTAACAAAGAAAATAATTTTGCAGCTAAAAGAAGACTTTTCAAAGTCAAGCCGACTATTCAGTTCCTCAGTTCTTGTGATGGGCAATGCTTGTCAAATCATAGGAATTATCATAACTACCCCTTCCTTGATTTTCTTGTCAAATCACAGAAATTTGGACTTCCCTGGTGGCACAGTGATTAAGAATCCACCTGCCAATGCAGGGGACACGGGTTCAAGCCCTGGTCCGGGAAGATCCCACGTGCCGCAGAGCTACTAAGCCCGTGTGCCACAACTACTGAGCCTGTTTTCTTGAGCCCGTGAGCCACAATTACTGAGCCCACGTACAATAACTACTGAGCCTGTGCTCTAGAGCCTGCAAGCCACAACTACTGAAGCTCGCAGGCCTAGAGCCCGTGTTCCACAACAAAGAGAAGCCACCACAATGAGAAACCCGTGCACTGCAATGAAGAGTAGCACCCGGTCACCACAATTCGAGAAAGCCTGCATGCAGCAATGAAGACCCAACACAGCCAAAAATAAAATAAATATATATATTTTTTAAATCACAGAAATTGTCATGCTCATCATAACTACAGAACTTTGGTTTCCCAGCTGGAAACATGGCTACTGTCCTTGGCATATGCAAGACTTTTAAGCATGAATCGAATTCCCATGTTTATTTTAGGTATTAACATAATGTAGGCAGAGCATATAAAAGATGTACAATCTTGGAGCTACAGTAAAAAGACATACACACAAAAATGCAGCTCACCATCGCTTTTCTATTTTTACCGTTATTTAACACTGATAGCAGGGAAGGGTTCAACACATGGAAAACAAAATTTTGACCTAAAACACCTCATTTTTAAACAAGAGCATTTATCATCAGTTTAAAGGGTAGTGAGTTCACAAGGCCCTAGTGTGAATGTGGCCTGACCTTGGGGGAGGAGGTTTATAGCAAGGTCACTTCCAGCTGCCAGCAGGTGCTGCTTGGAGTGTCAGTCTAAAGACTTGATTCATTAAGTTCTGCCACTCTGGTACTGTACTCTTTATGACAAGAAAAACAAGAAGGAACAGTGAGTCTTTTCTGCGTAACCCATAAACCTTAACACTCTGACCTCAACCATATAAACCAGAAGTGAAAGGGGCAATTTCAAATCTGACCAATAAGACTGGTAAAGCACTTCCATGCTGGGATTAGAAGACTCTCTGTCCAGGTACATGGGGAAAAGAACAATTTGCAAATTCTTCTGTGTAGGTGATTCCAGAACCGGTAGAGTCCATATTCTTTGCAGTGTTTCAGACACGTTGGTGAATGATGGGCAGACTCCTCATCAAGACCTGGTTTGCACGAGGGGCCGGGGGAAACATTTTGCGTAGAAAGACATGGTAAGGAAGGGGCCTTCTGTTATAAGGAGAAGGTGGCATCTCATGTCTGTCGGTTTCCTTCCATGTAAAGCCTGAAAGACCCACACGTGTTCTAGGAAGAGAGAGTCCTCTGAGTAGAGATGAGAGGACTATTTTATATTAAGCAGGGCACAAATACACGCTACTTTGGAATGCATGACTAGAGCACTAAGATATAGAAAATAATCTTTTAGCCTCCAGCAAACACACAAGGACTTCAGGCTGCGCTGCTCTCCTTGGGAGTTGGTGGGGCTGATGGTGAGTTTCTTTACCTGGAAGAAAGCAAAACAAAACAAAACAAAAAATCTATACCCCTAGTGATTTGCTGTATACAGGGATAGAATAAATCTTTTTTAAAACCCCTTTCTATATCCCAATGGAGGTAAGGGCATGGATGGAGACTATGGCTGAGAATGAAGACCTGGCTTATGATTCTTTTGTTTAAGAAAACTCCAGAATGTGTGCTTGAGTAGCTTTGGATAGTGTGGGTGTAGGTGGTGAACTGTGACATTGTCTTCTAAAGAAGTCATTGGTGATTAGCACACAGGAGAAGGAAGGAGAGGTCTTTAAAAAGAAAAATTGACCCTGACAAGACAGTCATGAACAAGTATTAGGATTTGGCCAGGAAGAAAATTTCGAATTTTCTCATGTTTATTTCAATATTTTGTATTTATTATGCTCTGGTATAATCTCCTACTAGTACTCCAACAGATAGTAAAAGTGCATTATATTAGTTTTTTATTTGCTATACTATTGATGGATTATGGAAAAGGTGTTGCATTCAGTATGGGATAAAGTCATGTGAGGAAAAGGATGGTGGAGGAGAGGGACTCAGGAGAAACAAGCAAGCAACGTGAGCTGGAAGAAGCCCCCTTGGAGTATCTTGCATGGTAGGCAGCATTTTAAGATCACTCCCTATGGATGTAATGAGATTCCACTAGTGTGATTACGTTATACTACATGACAAAGTAGTTTTGCAGATGTACATAAGGTTATTAATAGTTGACCTAGAGATAGATAGATGATTCTCCAGGTTCCCAATCTAGTGACATGAGCCTTTCAAAAGCAGAAAGTGTTTGGGCAGGAATTTGACATGAGGTTCCTTGCAGAGTTGGAGGGGACAGATGGAAGGACCAGAAGGCAGACTTCCAGGAGCTGAAAGTGGCCTTGGCTGACAGTTGGAAAGAAGACCAGACTCTCAGTCCTACAACCACAAGGAACTAAATTCTACCAACAACTTGAAAGAGCTTAGAAGTGAATTCATCCCCAGAGCTTCCAAATAAGAGTCTGATCTGGCCAACATTTTGACTTCAGCCTTATGAGACCCAAACAGAGAGCCCAGTTGAGGCCTCCTAGGCTTTTGACCTACGTAATGGTGAGGTGATCAATGGGTGTTGCTTTAAAGTGCTAACGTTGTGGTGTTTGTTACACAGCAGTAGGAAACTAACACACTTGCCACAACTGGAGTGAGAAAGTGCTGGCTTCCTTTAATACAGGACATGGACACATGACTGCAGCCTAAGGCCTGGAGGATGCAGGGCTATCCATGTGCCCGGAGGATGCAGGGCTATCCATGTGTCCAGAGGATGCAGGGCTATCCATGTGTCAGGCAATAAACTGGAGTGATTTCAGGTCAGCATTTATTAGGTATTTTGATTAGGTGACCAAGGAATACCAAAATCCATGTCAGCTGGTCTGGGGGTCATGAGTGTGTGCCTCTCAACCTTCAAATAGAGAGAGCTTAGTTGACCAAAGGCCCAGCTGCATTTTCCCTGAGGCTAAGTCTTTTGCAGAACTGCTCCTTGCCAATCTTTGAGTACAGGCTGAAGCCTAAGGTTGACCAAGCACTGCCTAGACACATTAACCAGTTCCTGAGTGACAGGGAACTCCAAACTTTAGCTTAAAGAGTCCTTTTTTTAAAAAAATAATTTTTATTGGAGTATAGTTGTTTTACAATGTTGTGTTAGTTTCTGCTGTACAGCAAAGTGAATCAGCTATAAGTATACATATATCCCCTCTTTTTTTGGATTTCCTTCCCATTTAGGTCACCACAGAGTGCTGAGTAGAGTTTTCTGTGCTGTACAGTAGGTTCTCATTAGTTATCTATTTTATACATAGTAGTGTATATATGTCAGTCCCATTCTCCCAATTCATCCCCCCACCGATATCCATATGTCAGTTCTCTAAGTCTGTGTCTCTATTTCTGCTTTGAAAATAAGTTCATCTGTATCATTTTTCTAGATTCTACATATAAGCGATATTATACAGTATTTGTTTTTCTCTTTCTGACTTACTTCACTCTGTATGACAGTCTCTAGATCTATCCATGTAGACTATCATACTAAGTGAAGTAAATCAGAGAAAGACAAATAATATATGATATCACTTCTATGTGGAATCTTAAAAAAATGACACAAATGAACTTATTTACAAAACAGAAACAGACTCAAAGACATAGAAGACAAATTTATGGTTACCAAAGGGGAAAGGGGAAGGGAGGGATAAATTAGGAGTTTGGGATTAACATATACACATTACTATATATAAAATAGATAACCAACAAGGATCTACTGTACAGCACAGGGAACTATATTCAATATGTTGTAATAACCTATAATGGAAAAGAATCTGAAAACGAATAGATATACGTATTGGGTTAGCCAAAAATTTCATTCAGGTTTTTCATAAGAAAATGGAAAAACTCGAATGAACTTCTGGGCCAACCCGGCATACATAATGGAATCATTTTGCTGTACACCTGAAACATTGTAAGTCAACTACACTTCAAAAAAAATTTTTTTAATAAAATAAAAAAATTAAAAGAGTCCTTGACAGCCTTGCTGAGCCTTCCTTAGATGATACAGAAGTCTAGGCACTTCTATCTAACTTTCCTTCCCTCCCTATTCTCTGGGTCTGACTGCTCTCCCAGCCTTTCCCACCTCCCAACCAACCCCATTTTCCTTCACACAGGCTTTTCCCCTAAGACAATTCTTGAAAGCTTAACCCTGTCTTAGCATTTATCATTTGGAGGACCTGGACTAACACAACAGAATTATCTTTCCTCCTGTGAAATCCCTGGTTGCAATATGAGCATAAGATTGATGCTAGTTACACAAAGTAATACTATGTCGCTAACTAGAGCTTGGGTCCTGAGTTCTAAGGCAGGGCTATTGTAAACTCATCAATTAGCTCATCAAGTGCTCCTTTGCTGGATCTAACTTGGGCCAATGTTTTCCTGAATGTCCAAAAACCAGAGGAGCCTTTCAGTGCAAACTTGACCTACAAAACTATGTAATAAAGAATGGGTGTTGATTTAAGGGGCTAAGGTTGTGGTATTTGTTACACAAGAGTAGAAACCACACACCTGGGAAGACAGCTGAGAAAGTGCTGATTTCTTTAATAAGCAACAGAACCTACCAGTACAATGGGAGGACAGGTTGAATCAAGCATCCCCACCAGCTCCAGAAGAGGGGTCAGAGAGAAAGAGTGAGACTGAGTGTTGACTCACCTGCCTAGAGTCCAGCTGGTTGTAATTCCAGTCTAGACACCAAATAGATAAAAAAAGACAACATCTCAGGGGAGGGAAAGTGACTGACTGACAATTTGCCTGGACTTCCTCAGCCACTAGTCTGGTTGGATGGAAATGATGCTGAAATTTGTCTCTGTGCACCAGTGCCAAAGCAAATTTCAGAGTTTTGGGTGAAGTAGAAAAGAATAGTTTTATTGCTTTGCCAGGCAAAGGGGGACACAGCTGGTTTCTGCTCCTCAAAATTGTGTCCCAACCCAGGAGGATGTGATGAGGAGTTTTATAGCAATAGTTCAAGGGTGGGGTTGCTGATATGATTAGGGTGTGTGCAGGGTCTCCTAATCTTGACAAGCTTCTCTGGTCCCTTTAATCTCACCTCAGGTGGTTTCTTGGCTGCTCCTCCCTTAATAAGCAACTGTTCGAATTTGCCCTTTAGAACTCAGGGAAGGTCACGGAGGCTGGAGTCTTGCCTACAAGAAACGGGAGACAAACGGGCTCCTTTTGTGCCCAGGAGTCCCCCGGGGACCTTCTCAGTTTCAGAAGGAAGAAAGAAGTTATGAAGAGGAGGGCTTTCATTTTTATTTTCTTGGAAACATCCACACCTAGAAAATGGGAATACGTGGCCTGGAAATTGACCAATCTATCAAGATCACTCCTCCCTTGGGAGGAAGACAGTGGGCAGAGGAGCACAGAGACGACTTGAGCTCTTTTTCCCAAGAGTTGTGCATAGCTTGAGGTCTCCAGTGCACCGGCAGCCTCATCGCGGATATCTTGGGAAGTAACATCAGAAGACAGGACACTGAGAGAAACCTCAGCCTTGTCCATCTGGCCAGCAGCTGTGTGGGTGGTGAGAGGCTCATGTGAAGCTTACAAGCAGTGGGATGTCGGGAAGATACCTCCTTGCTGTAGGGTGCTCAGCCAATCGTAGGGGGGCAGTAACCAGTTCTGTGTGGGCGTGAGAGAGCTGGCCAAGCATAGGGTGACAGTGATCAGCTGAACTGCTCAGAGTCTCCTACTTGGCAGCACGAGCCAGGAAGAAGAGAGAAGCAGCCAGTTAGTAGAAGGAGGTGTGTAAAATGTGTTTTTATTTTTTAATTTCTTTTTATTTTTTATTTTACTTTTTTTTTTATTGTGGTAAAACACTTAACATGAGATCTACACTTTGGAAAATGTTCAAGTGTACAACACCGTATTGTTAATCATAGATTGTACAGAAGAACTCTAGAACATACTCATCTGTATAACTGAAACTTTATAACCATCAAATAACAAGTGCCCCTCCCACAAGCCCCTGATAACCACCATTCTACTCTCTGCTTTTGAGTTTGACTATCTTATTTTATTTTTAAATTTAAATCTTTATTAAATCTACCAAGTCATTTTTAAAATTTTTATTTTTATTGGAATAGAGTTGATTAACAATGTTGTGTTAGTTTCAGCTGTACAGCAAAGTGATTCAGTTATACATATACAAGTATCTATTCATCAAGTTCTTTTCACATATAGATTACTACAGAATATCTAGCAGAGTTCCCTGTGCCATACAGGAGGTCCTTATTGGTTATCTATTTTACATACAGCAGTGTGTACATGTCCATCCCAAACTCCCAGTATGTAAAATATGTTGTGATTTTCTCACCTTGGAAGTAAGGAAAGGGCAGGAGACAGAGAAAAGTTGCCACGTGGGAAGGAATTCCCACAGAACTTTCTTATAATGATCTCTTCCTGAGGAAAGAGAAGTGAAAATAACACCGATGTCGAGAAGATGTTTTTAAATTATGATTTCAAGTTTATTTACTTAGTAGTAAACCTACCTATGGCCCAGAGATTCGACTCCTAGGTATTTTTACCCAAGAGAAATGAAAATGTATGTTTACAAAAACATTTGTAGAAGAATGTTCATAGCATATTCACAGTAGGCAAAATAGGGGATTTTCATATGCTTCATTTGGCAAAACTAGTGAATTATAAATCAGTCAAAAACCTACTCAAAAACACTTTTGTGAGAGACCCAGATGCACCCCTTAAACTCAAGTTGGAAGACACCTCCTCTTGCAAAATCTCTTTTGCACATTACCTGACTAAGCCCACTGAGGGGAAGTACAGTATCTGGAGAACAAAAGTTCACTATCAAGATTGTTTTCTAGTGTGCCTTCACCAGCATATATTCTAAATAATGTATGAAAACACCATCATAACTATGGGGAAAAGTAAACTTTGATCCTGAGGCTAAGCTAAGCCTTCAGGGTTTGTGAGATCAACAAACCACATATTATATAAACAGAGACTTTCAAACAAATTTTTAAGCCTGGTTTCATATTTACCACTAAAAAGAGTTGACTTGGAGATGAGGAAAGAGCGTTGCCTTTGTAACTGGGTCCAAACCTCGGCTCTGCCTCTTACCCTCATCTTATCCTCTGGAGCTCTGTACTGCTGCACCTCGCTTTGAAACATGAGAGAGGGGATACACATGAAAAAGTGTGGGGTACTGTATACATGGGATGAAGGGTCTCTAGTCCACGTGTTTTAGGGAATGCTAGTTTTTCTGATGCATTCAGCTAGTTCTTCAGGAAACCCTTAATTTTTGGCAACGGGGTCAGTTTTGGAGGCCAGGAAGTTGGGGGCGGTCAGGAAAACCTGAATACCTGACGTCCTTTGAAATGTCAAGATCCTCTAGACACTGTTTTAACCCAAGCTTTAAAAGAAATGACTGTTTTGTTTGCTTTCTCTCCATTTTCCATTCTCTCATAGAGACACCAAAGCACAGTCAAGCCAGCAAACAGAAGCAGAAACAAAACCACAATAAAAAGACTAAGATACAAGGATGAGATGAAGGGGAAAAACCACCAGAGTCTGTATAATTCACAGTCTGATTATCAACACTGGACATTTGAGAGTTGAGCACATTTATATGACTCAGAGCCACTAGAAGGCTAAAGGGGGTTCTCTAATGTAAAGCAAGCTCTACACATTTTAACAATTTTTACCGTGAACCAAGAGTGATAGTTGAACTGAAGAGTGTCCCTCCACAGTCTTAGACATGGGATAGAATTGTTGAATTGTAAAACAGAGAAAATCGTTTTATGAGGTTCATTGTTGTGTGTGCATAAAAACCAGTGTATTCAGTAACAATGAGTAGGTATTGTAGTTTCTCTTGTAGAGGAAACTGTCAAGTTTAAGCCCTTTTTCTTTTCACTTCTTTCATCAGAATGAAAAGACATTGACTTTGAGCTGAATGTGTTTGCATTTTACAGTCTTGTAATAGAGTTATTAATAAGGTTTCTGTCCCTTTCAGGTATTTTGGAAGGTTTTGAGATATTAATTTTTTTAATTTATTTTTAAATTTTTATTTTATATTGAGGTATGGTTGACTAACAATGCTGTGTTAGTTTCAGGTTTTTGTAAATGTTTTTATTTACTGTTTGAACAATTCCAGGAACTACTCACTTGTGGTTCATGATATTGACAGATCTTTTGTCACAATTGGACACAATTGTCAGGGTGATTGTGAAGTTTTGTAATTTTCCAGGAAGCTCTGCTGTTGTGGTCCGTGTGGATGGATGCCCTGCTCTGATAATCATAAAAGGACCTGACTATTGTAATATAATAGCAAGTCCTCAAAAAGATCAGTAGAAATGGGGAGGAGATGTTTGAACTCACAGATTTTGTGTAGAAATGATGCACAGGAGGGGGTTATGGGGGCTGATTAGATGGAGCCCACCCAAGGCTGCTTCTGATCTGAGCTGAGTCTCCATAGGCATAAATCTAAGCCCAAAGGAGAGACTCTCTTTACAGAGAATCTCTGAGCTGTGTTTCTCCAACAACTGCAGGAAGCCTGGTAATTGAACCCAACACTTGATCTTGGGTGACCTCAAAAGAGCACTAAGGATCTTTCTTAAAATAGAGTGCTAGCAAACCACTACCAATCAGTGGCAACTGGAACTTTCAATCAATGATGGAGAGATCCTGCAGTTCTGAGATTAGGATAAGCTTTGTAGCATAAACATGGTTCTATGTGATCTTTTATTTGATTCATATACAGAATTAAAAATAGATTTGGGGCCAATCTGAAGTTAAGACTTGGGCACTTGGTCAGCCTTGTGGAAAGACCCACTTAGTGAGGGGGTGAGATGTCCAGTCAACAGTTATGTGGGCGGGTGTGAAATGAAAGTAGCTCCAGCTGACATCTCGATGGCCAGCTTCATTAGATCCCAAGTCATCACCATCAAGCTAAGCTTCTTCTTGACATTCAGAAACTGAGTGAGATAATAAATGTGTTTTTTAAGTCCCCCCAAAAAAAGACTTCATTTCTAAAGGAATAGTGAGAGATCTCTCTCCCACAGTTTATTGTAGGTGAGTCCAACTATCATACAGCTATTGCTGTTGCTGACTTGCCAACTTGGTAGGGGGTGCATGCACTGAGTTATCCACATTTTTCTTCTCCACTTGGTCTCGCTGGGCTTCCAAAACATGTGCAAAGTCATGTGGCACTGCCAAGGAGCCAATGGACTGTGACTCACACAGGACTGACTCACCAATCATTTATTTCATATCTGACACTTGTGGACATGCACCATATCTCTTGAGGCAGCGAATACTCTACATCATGTCACATCAGAGGCTCAACAGGACAGGGCTGGGAAACATCTAGCTAATGTTTCATCCAAATACCTTCCAAGACGGCAATAACTATCTAACAGAGAAGAACTACTGAATAGCAGTTGGCAGCCTTGAAGAGCATGTTTAGAATAACCCAGTGCCACTAACGTAGAGAAGGCAGTCTTGTCATTTGAAGGGCAGCCTAAGTCACACCTTGTTGCAAAATAAGTGTCCCTTTTGGACCCAGTGTAACATGAAAATTTCTTATGTTATCCATTTAGCATACTTTACAGTGTTAGTATGTGCATGTGTGTGTGTGTGTTTATGTTTTTATGGTAGGGATTGTTAAACATTATATTTTGGTGTTGAGGCTCTTGCTGAAATAAAATCATTATATAGAAGAGGTGACATTGTAAGCTATATCTGTCACAATCATGCTGGTTAGGACGTTTGTTTTAATGGACTTGGAGATGTTCCATTGTTTACAGACTGTGTGATAGACAGAAATAATTGGGAGCAATACTGAAACTTTAAGCAATCTCCTTGGTACATCCTCAGGTTCAAGAGCATCTTACACTCAACACACCTACACCAACACACCCTGACCAAATCCGATTGCCTTACTTAGACCCTGCTGGCTGCACCCCACCACCAGGAACCTAGGACAGAAACATCTTGGTGGTCTCTGACTCCCCCTCCCTCATTTTGCTCCTCACGGGCATTTGGTCACTGGTTCTGACATCCCACCTCTCCTTTCCTAGCCCCTCTCTGACCATACGCCTTGGTTCAGGACTAATCATTGCTCATGTAGAAATGCATTAATCTACCCATAGAGTTACTTGCGTCCAGGTTAATTAATTTGTTTATCTGCCATCTTCTCTATTAGTTGTGAATTGGTTCAGTGGTAGAAACCATGTTTTAGTCATGGCTCTGCAACTTATGATGAAACACACTGCCCAGCATCTGTATGTAAGAAATGAAGCAGGACCCTCTGGGGCCTTCCCAGGATAGACCTACCCCCCCCCCCATGTCTTCAGCCTGCCTTTTGTCTGTAGAAAAACTTTAGTAAAATAATAAATTTCATCAGAGAAGTGAGAAAATGCAGAAGCAAAGGAAAACAGTCAAATAAGACCAAGTAATAATAGTTTAGTCATTAAACAAAGGCCTTTAGCTCCTCCTCAAGGGCTATAGAAAACATTCAGAGTCATGTCCTGTGAATTGTTTTATAGATACTGAAACCGCCGCCAGATGGAAGACATTAACTACATGACGACCAGACCGTAGCCATGACATAAGCTGCCGCAGTTCCAAGGAACTGGCCTCAAAAAAATGGGAACAAACAGACCCTGGAACTGAAGATTAACTGTTCTTAAAAAACAATCAAGATGACGCTGGTCGGACCACTGCATGACCAATTTCAAGATGAGTGTCAGAGCTGACTGTGCTGTTTCTGCCTGTAGCCCCCTTCCTCAGCCTATAAAAGCTCTTGCCCACTGGTTGTCATGGGGGTGGGAGGGAGAAAGTCGAAATTTGGACAGGAGTCTACCCTCCCCACAGTTGCTGGCAACCAAAACAAAGCAAACTTTCCTTTCCACCAACCTTGCCTCCCAAGTATTGGCATTCAAGTGGCAAGAAGGCAGACCCCACTTTCAGTAACACACATGTTTGTGTTTCTGTGTATTTCTGTGGATATGCATGTATGTGCATGTGCATGTGTGTCATTCAATAAGATCCAGCATCATGAGAATAGGACCAAGTTGTAAGTCCCTGCAAGCCAGGTGACAGCATGAATGATAATAAGTACTATTCTTTGAATGCCTACACTGAGCCAGGTAATTGAGACATATTTTGTTAGATCAATCTCACAACCTTTAGAGGCAGCTATTACTAGTCATAATTTCCAGGTTACTGAATAAAGACTCAAAGTGGTTATGTAAGTGCCTGGATCCATCTGACTCCAGAACCTTTATATACCTAGAGAAAAGTGCTATAAAATGAAGAAGGGCTGTAAACAAAAATTAGGGAAGTTTTTTTTTTAATTTATTTATTTTAATTTATTTTTGGTTGTGTTGGGTCTTCATTGCTGCATGCAGACTTTCTCTAGTTGTGGCAAGCAGGGGCTACTCTTCGTTGCGGTGCACAGGCTTCTCATGGTGGTGGCTTCTCTTGTTGCGGAACACGGGCTCTAGTCATGCAGGCTTCAGTAGTTGTGGAATGCAGGCTCAGTAGTTGTGGCTCGTGGGCTCTAGAGCACAGGTTCAGTAGCTGTGGCACACGGGGCTTAGTTGCTCTGCGGCATGTGAGATCTTCCCGGACCAGGGCTCTAACCCATGTCCCCTGCACTGGCAGGCAGATTCTTAACCACTGCACAACCAGGGAAGACCCAAATTAGGGAAGTTTTGATGAGAAGCTTTGCCTGCCTTAACGTTTTTCCCAGTTCCCCAATCTGTCCACTAGATTCATTCAGGTTCAGTATCAGAGCTCATTTTTCATTATGAGAATTACATTTGAAAGAACAATAAAAGAGTACAGGGGTAGACTCCTACTACATACTTACATACCTGCATGTAAAATTACTTTCTGATTGTAGAGCTACTATTTTTAACTTGGATGTGCATAAGTGTGTGTGTATATGTGTTTTAATGTTTAGAGACCCAACATTTGGACGTCTTCAACTGATTTAACTGAAAAGTCCCCTGACAGAGGAAACTCAGTACTATATGAGGATAGCTATAACCTAGTGCAATTTGTTTATTGCATTTTGAGAATGCTGTATATCCTTTCTACACTTAACATAATCTATTAAACTGGTACCTAACGTTGATTACATGATTATATTCCAGATTATTTAAAATAGCTTCCTTGTATCTAGTTAGATGTGTAACTGTTGAGTGACAATTTAAGATTCTTACTCAGACTGGGAATTCCTTTCAGAATCAACTCATAAACACTCATGAATGACATATGCCTGAAGAGGATTTGATTATGTTACTTTGTATCACATGTTTTGGAAAAGTGTTAATGGCTGACTTACATTTGCTCTGTTGGGATTTATTTTGAAAATAGAGTTTCATTTTATAGACAGCCTCCTGTTGTGCATTAGTTGTTCTTTTTCTACTTCATTGGTTAACAAGAAACAATTCCAACCCAATCAATTTGACAACACAAGTTATAAGAATTACCCCATTTCCACAGAAAAGTTTGCTATAATTCATCCAACACCTGTTAAGAGTTTTCCATATATCATGACCTGTGCTATATGTTTTTAACTTATCTGACTGTCAATAATCCTGTGAGTTGGTATCATTATCTCTATTTGTTGGATAAGGAAGCTGAGATCCAGAAGGGCAGGCATTTAGTAATAAATGGATTCTACCCTGGGCTCTTGAGAACTGAATAGAATTGTACAGATTGTTTCCCCAAGTCTCAAAGCCTATTTGTCCTTACATATCTATGTTAGCAGTTCCTTGTGGTCTCTGAAGTATAAAGACCATGATATCCAGGACACTTTGGGAATTCAATTAAGCCAGATCCCTAGCCAGCTAAATAGACCTGAGATTTGAGTGAACCTAACGTTGTGAGTACTGATTCAGAAAACTTCGAAAAAACACAGAACATGTTTAATATGCTTCCTCAATCAATGATGAACACTAAGCCTTAGTTTCCGATGTCGTGAAAGAAAACTTTTTTATTTTAATTTCAGATCTTTTTTTTTAACATCTTTATTGGAGTATAATTGCTTTACAATGGTGTGTTAGTTTCTGCTTTATAACGAAGTGAATCAGTTATACATATACATATGTCCCCACATCTCTTCCCTCTTGCATCTCCCTCCCTCCCACCCTCCCTATCCCACCCGTCTAGGTGGTCACAAAGCACCGAGCTGATCTCCCTGTGCTATGCGGCTGCTTCCCACTAGCTATCTATTTTAGGTTTGGTAGTGTATATATCTCCATGCCTCTCTCTCACTTCGTCCCAGTTTACACTTTCCCCTCCCCGTGTCCTCAAGTCCATTCTCTAGTAGGTCTGCATCTTTATTCCTGAAAACTTTTAGCTGTGTAGCTCTCGCTGATCAATAGCTCAAACTCTAGAGCCAGAAGTTTAGCAGGTCATCCTGCCTTTAATAATTTTTAGCTTTATGACTTTATTCAAGTTTCTTCACAAATCTGTGTCTCAATTTCCTCTTGTGTACTATGGTGCTAATAACAGCGTTTACACCATAGAACAGTATAATGATTAACTGAATCCTCCTTGAGAGTTATTATTTTGATTGTTATTAGCATTTCTTTAAAACATTGAAACTATAAATGAGATGAAAAAACTTTTCTAATAGTTATTATTATATTTCAAGACACGTGATTGGAACTGAGCAAGCCACTACTTTTCCCCTGCAATTTATATCACATAGGAGATAGAATTACTCCTCATTTTGTGTTTCTCGCAATAAAACATTTATGGGTAAGTTAATGTAGAGTACTCTGCTTGTCTCTAAGGAGTATTTTGTAAACTCTTCTGAGAAGTCTGTCATTTCCTATAATTCATACAGCATTTTTAAATTTCTTGATGTGTTTTTACATAGCTGACCTTATATTTACAACAACACAGTAATGTTGGAAGGGAAATATTAACACCGTTATGTACAAAAGCAGAAAGTGAGTTTAAAAGTGAAGTTTGGGCAGAAAGCAGTATAGAGGCTCTATCTTCTAATTCTTAGTCTCCTGTGTCTTTTACTGGACCAGTCTGAGAAGAGAGGAAAGGTAACAACGTCCTGTTTGCCAGAACACTGGATTTTCCCCTCTTCAACCATCCCAGTGAAACATTGTCCCTAATGAGGACAAGAGCACACAGAAAGAAAGGACTGAGTCACCTTTAAAACAGTACCAGGAAAAAAAAGTGCTGGAACTTTTCTCTTTGTTGTTAAAGGCTTCTAGAAGCCTCTCAAGCAAACACAGAGTAGATTATAAAAGCAAGACCCCAATTTACTAATTCATTCATAATTCCTTCTCTCATTGACTAAAGATCATAGGAGAAACCAAGCCTACCAAGGAAGCCTAGAACAAATCTTCACAAACAATATAATTCCAGAGTTATCTTCAATTGCATATTTTACCTTTGCATTAAAGTTCAGCTTCAAAATTAAAAGTTAAAATACTTGAGAGGAGAACAGTTTTGGCAGATGGCTAGTTTGAGAGACTGCTACATTCTCCTGTAGAGCCTAGATGTTGTAGGTCTATACACTTAGCTTTAAAAAAATATTTGTATATGTATATATATATATATATATATATATATATATATACACAAAAAAACAAAAAATCCACAACTGTTCAACTGTCCTCACTTCCCTTTGAGCTTGGAAACAATTGTATTCTCCCCAGTAAGATATAAGCAGAAGAATTGGGGTAGAATTTATCAAGAAACCTTTTAAAAGAGAATGAAATTGCACCTGTGCTTTCTCCTTCTCTCTGTCTGAAATGCTGACAGGATGACTGGAGGTGTAACAGAAATGAGGGAACAGTTCAGAAAATCCAGGGGTCTTCAGCCAGGATACAGTTGAACCCCTGCGCCAGCCTTGAATCACCTACCTTTCAATTTCTTCTTATCACAAAATGAATGAATAAATAAGTGAAATAATTAATATATAAGTAAGGAAATGAATGAATTTCAATTTTTATTAAATTCAATATTTGGATTTCTGTTATATAAGGCCATACCCAATTTTTGGGTATGGTGAAATAACATCCGTAGACAAAAGTGGACCCTAACAGTAAGTGAGTCTCTCCCCCATGCACAGACCCACCATCTGTGCAAAAACACAACACAAAGTAAGCCCTGTCATCTGTGAACAATTCCCAAAGACATTCACAAATGTGGTTTCCCATTACAAAAGAAATACCTTTTAAAAATGTCTTCTATTCTTAAAAACACACACACACAAAACTATCTCTATAATGGCTATTTGGATTAAAGCATAGCAATTTTTTTTTAATTTTTTTTTTATTTTACAAATTTAATCAGTTATACATATACATATGTTCCCATATCCCCTCCCTTTTGCATCTCCCTCCCACCCTCCCTATCCCACCCCTCCAGGCAGTCACAAAGAACCGAGCTGATCTCCCTGTGCTATGCGGCTGCTTCCCACTAGCTATCTACCTTATGTTTGGTAGTGTATATATGTCCATGCCGCTCTTTCACTTTGTCACAGCTTACCCTTCCCCCTCCCCATATCCTCAAGTCCATGCTCTAGTAGGTCTGTGTCTTTATTCCTGTCTTACTCCTAGGTTCTTGATGACATTTTTTTTCTTAAATTCCATATATATGTGTCAACATACAGTATTTGTCTTTCTCTTTCTGACTTACTTCATAAAGCATAGCAATTTATATTTGTTTTTATTGATTTTAAATAGGATAACGTAGAGAAATGGTAAAAAAAAAAAGAAAAAAAAGTCATTTTTTATTATATTGAAGTGAAATGAAGAGAGTTTATTTGAGAAAGTCAGTCCAGGAGCCTGGATTCACATCTGATGTTTGGTAAGAGCAAAGGCTGGCTGGACCTTTGGCAGTGGAGACTTTGTTGGGGGTCCCAGCCATCCCTCTGAACTCTGCCATCCCTCATTTCAGCCCTTGTTCAATGTGCTAATCCAGAACCCATCCTTTAATTGGAGGCACACCTCACTTCCCTAAGAGACAGAAAAACTTCAAAGGATGCCTTAATTGTATCATGTTGAGCCGTTAATACTTTCCCATCTCTTCTGAGATCTCACCTTAGTAACAAATAGCTCTTACCCTCAAAGGTTTGAAATAATACTAAACTTTATCATGGATAAATCATAGAACACTATGAGAAATGACAACAGATTGAGTCTTTTGTCATCATTTCAATTAAAATGGTCTTACAAAAGACCTATTTTGTATATACAATAGATGTGGGACATAGCTCAAGATGCATCAAATTATAAAACTAGAGGTTTCTTCTGGGGGGTATTTGATCATGAAGACTGAGAACACAAATACGATGAAGTGGAAAACACTGTTCATCATTACTGATTGTCACCTTCATGGAATTGCAGCAAGTATTTTTGTGTTGCCTCTATACCCAGTGCAATATGCTAACTTTCTATTTAAAATAAATGGAGTCAGAAGTGTGAGAGGTAGAGGAGGACTTGCTTGAGGGATTAAGGTAAACAGAATAATGTCCCTTCCCAAAGATGTCTACATTTTAATTCCTGCAGCCCATGAATACCTTACTTTACATGGCAAAAGAGTCTCTGCAGATGTGATTATATTAAGGACGTTGACATGAGATGATTATCCAGGTGGGCCCAATGGAATCCCATGGGTCCCTATAAGAAGGAGGAGTAGGTCATCAGCACTGAAGATGCCTTATTACTGTCTTTGAACATGGAGAAATGCAGGTGAAACACATACATTCAATGAGCCAAAGAATGCAGGTGACCTCTAGAAGCTGGGAAAATCAAGGAAACAGGTTGCTCCCCAGGGCCTTCAGAAGAAGTGGAGCCTGTTGACACCTTGATTTTACCCCAGTAAGATGTACTGTGGCCTTCTGACCCCAGAATCGTAAAGTAATACATTTGTATTGTTTTATGGTATTGTTTTGGGAGAAATTTGTTACAACAATAGGAAACTTTTCAGTAATATAGGGTTTATATTTGGTTTGAATTTTGAGGTCAGTGGAAAGATCGGGGAGGATACGTATTCCTATTTAAGGGAACACTAAATATGAAGTGAATAAACACTAAAGCATGAAGGCTGGAAGGAGAACGATGAGGTGACCTGGATGAAATGAAGATACACGTGAGAAAGAGATGCCTGTGTGCAGGAGGGGAGCTTAGGTGATACAGGTGCCCATATCCCCAAATAAATTTATCTGCCTTTTTAAGGAATTTGAACAATAAGGAACCATGGGGAATGACTTAATTGGATTTGCATTTGGGAAGATTTAAAAAATTGCCCTCACAAGAAGCAGAGTGGGATTGAAAAGCAATGATACCAGTTAAAAACCAAGGATCGTAATACCTAATGGGAAGAGTATATAATGTGGGCAATATGTTCAGGAACACCTTGATGGAAAAGGCTGATGGTTAAGCACCAAAAGATAACTTCTAGTTCTGATTTGCATCTATAGCAACTGAGAAGACCCAGTAGGATCAGAAGAACAACTATGGTCCAAGGGGTCCCACCCCACTCCCCTCTTCTAAAGTGGACCCACAGTAAAATATTCCATAAACTGGAGACTTCACTTTGCAAAACTGGTCCTAAAAGTACCATTAACTACTATGGTTCTGGAAAACTGTACCATTTGTGATTAGAATTCATGAACATCTGCAGGCAAATTTTTAATTTTCTATTTATCCTAAACTTTTAACTTTTTGACTTGCATAGGAGGTTAATTCTCTCCATTTTTACACTAATATGTAAAAATAAGGGGGGAGAGATAAATTAGGAGCTTGGGATGAACACAAACACACTACTATATATAAAATAGATAACCAACAAGGGTCTACTGTATAACACAGGGAACTCTAGTCAATATTTTGTGATAACCTATAAGGGAAAAGAATCTGAAAATACATACATATATATATATATATATATATATATATATATATATATATATATATATATCACTTTGCTGTACACCTGAAACTAACACAACATTGTAAATCAACTATACTTCAATTTTTAAAAAGGCAAAATAAATAAACAACTAAAATATGGGGGCTTCTCATATAACATGAGGTCAATTATAAAGAAAAAAATAAATAAGCAAGACATCATTTTGACAAGTTTTTAAGTGCTGATTAGACAACACCCACCACCACTCCAAACCTCCCCAGGAAACTTTCTGTTTTATGTATGCCCCTATGCATAATAACCGGAAGTCATTTATTCTCACCATATAAGAGAGTTTGAATCTTCAACAGATTCCCTTTTGTTGAAGAAATTCAAAAGAACACGAGACACTAACACATGTCTTTTAGTCATCCTTTGTTTAAAAAAAGGAATTTCCAAATATCTTACCCACCTTTTGTTTTTCTTCACCTGAAGCCCAAATCCTTATTTTCAGTCTTTTGCTGATTTCCCCAAATGTTCTGGCATTAGAGTAAACACATGTTCAAGTCTCCCCTCAGGACTCAGGCCATGTGTCAACGTATTTGTGACAATCTGGGTGAATCCTTTACCAGCATTTTGAAAATTACTTATCAAATGTAACATATTATCTAAATATTCCAAGTTTCTCTCTTGTCTATTTAACCCATTAACCTTTCTTTTCACTCTTTTTTTTTTTTTTTTGCAGTACGTGGGCCTCTCACTGTTGTGGTCTCTCCCGTTGCGGAGCACAGGCCCAGCGGCCATGGCTCACAGGCCTAGCCGCTCCACGGCATGTGGGATCTTCCCGGACCGGGGCACGAGCCCATGTCCCCTGCATCGGCAGGCGGACTCTCAACCACTGAGCCACCAGGGAAGCCCCTTTTCACTCTTAATGGAAGTGAAGAGAAGCAATTTATTAGTTCTGACATGCCTATCAGACTTATAAAGAAGGTATCAGTGGAAATAGTGTTTAATATATCAGAAAAAAATACATATTTTTCTACTACAGATCTCTGTGAACCATTAATAAAGTTAATCCTCTCAGCATATGTTATTTACTGAAAGAAGTCACCATTTTGCATAGGCATAATGTCAGAACTATAATAAAATGAATTAAGACTTATTATGATGATTTTAACCTCATGATAAAATGATTAGGCAGAACAGAAAATTGAAATTGAAAACATGTGGAGACCATCTTTCTGGTCTCTGGATTAGTTTCAAATATTCTAGGAGTATTAATCAGCTGGTTGCCCTACTTTTTATACTCCTATTAAACTCCTTTTAGATGTGTTAAGATAAACAAACACATTCCCCCATGCAGCAGGACCAGGCTTGGTTCAGTCCTCCACTGAGAGGATACCTAGATCTGAAAAGAGCAGAGATGTGCTTGGATTTGACATAGAAGACCTTTCTGTGTGGTTTTCATGTACGAGAACAGCTGGAGTAGGCACTGGATTAAGTCTGTGTATGATGTGGAGACATAGATGAGAGATCGATAGATTGATCAATAGATGATGAATGATAGATGATAGAGATAGTTAACAGATAGATGAAAGAGATAGATACATGATAGGTAAGTAAGTAACTTTTAAAAAAAGAATTATATCCTTTAAGCCAAAAATGTAAAAATTTAAAAATAATGATGCAAAGCAGAATTATAGAAAGCAGATTATACTCGATTCTAAATATGGTAGAATTGCTAGGTGTAATAGCATTCACAATATAAAGCAAAACAAAGCAAAAAGCTTTCAAGAACCCTGTCTAAATTTTTAAAAAATCAATTCAGGTTCTGACTCTTTTAAAGAAAGAAAATACTATTTGGGAATTGTATACATCTCATAAGGATGAAGTAAAAGCAGAATGCATGTTTTGCTATTACAAAACTTCATAAGGAGAAAAACAATTTTCCAAAATGATGTAACATCTATGATAAATAATCTTTACTGAAATGTAATACAGGATATAGAGAATATGAAGCAATGGTAAAAGCATTAAAGATAAATTAGGTACTTCCTAATTGAGTTCCTAATTGTTCAGTTCAGAATTGTTCAGTTCTTAGTTCAGTTCTTAACTGAACTTACCAATGAGCATCTTTTTAGTTTCTTTTTAGTTTCACGAACAAGAGGAACAATCTATTAGCATATTGTTGAGAAATTATCTTCCCCAATAATGTCAAACTTCAAAAACTGAATCCTTAAATTTCTTAATAAAATATTATTTTTTGGATACAAATCTATATTTATTTTTGACTCCATCATAAGCTGATATTTACTTTACTCAGCTGCGGTTAATGATTCATTTTCACACTTATCCATTCATCGTTGGCTTTCAAAGCCTATTCAGAACATGTCACAGTTAAGTTTGCCCAGAGAAAGTCCCTAAAGAAAGGATTTCAATGTGGGCAACGTTTGAGAGGTGATCCCTGAAAACATGGGGAGCAGATTTGGGGAGTGAGAGCATTTTAGGTTTTATCTCAGAAGCAATCAGAAACTATTATATAGAGAAGTGGTGAAAGTAGATTTGCATTGAAACAAACAACAAAAAATGACTACCTAAGGGAGAGTGAATTTGTAGAAAGCAAACCTCAGTATGAGAAATGTTAACGGGTAGGTATTACTATAATCCGTGCTAGAAATCATGTACAAGAGCCTGTGTACATCTTGTAAGGATGAATTAAAAGCATAATGTGTGCTTTGCTTTTTAAAATATTTTATAAAGAGGAGAACGTTACAAAATTATATCACATCTATGATACAGAATCGTTTATGGAAACGTAACACAGAATATATAGAATATAAAAGAAAAGGTGAAAGGTGGGATTAAGGCTCTAGAGAGCAAGAGAGGTTGACAGGTTAGAGGATTTAGAGGTTGGATGTGGAAGGGACAGGAGCAGAATGACATCCCTGCATCTGCCATAAACACCACCTCTGGGGATGTGGTGACCAGCCCGTTGATTGTAGACCTATGAGTGGGTAATCAGACAAGACCAGCCCAGAGAAATGACTTCTGAATTAAATACGTGCTTGCTACTTAGGCCATTAAGCTTGGGATATTATTGTAGCTTATTGTGTCAATAAATAATTTATACAGAAATTGATACCTAGAAGGAATAATATCATAAAAAAACCTTAAAATATATGGCATTGGCTTTAGAACCAGGTGGCAGGAAGAAGCTGATAGAATGGCAAGAAAATTGTTAGCAAAGGCTGAAAAAAATGATTTAAAAAATGTATTAAGGCTGGAAAAGTGGAGACTCAGGCTACATAGTAGTAGAAAAATACTGTGTTAACTTGGAAATTGAAAACGAAGGACTTAGTGAACTTTTGGATTTGGTTAAGAAGACCTTCAGTTAGAATATTGAAAGTGTCAGCAAGTTGCTTCTAGCTTGCGTGATAAGATATAGAAATGGATGGGCTAAAGAAAGAACTGAGCAATTTGTAAGAAGAATTTAGAGGAAATATCAAAGACAAAAGCCTTGTTGGGTTAGAAAATAAAACTATTTTTTTTATCCCTAGCCTCTCTAGCCAGCAAAACATTCGTAAAATACAACTTGAGGAGGAGATCAAGTAAAGTGGGTGCTTATACAGTCTTTTATGATGCTTCTATGCTCTGTGCTATGAAACATTCCCATTCACAGACGGCCTTCTAACCGCTAGAAAAAAAGAACTTCTTGAAATCTTAAAGGATTCTAGAAATGCCACAAGAACTTGATATGCCCTAAATCGCTATAATTAAATCTAGAGAAAGGCTTGTCTCTTGAATTGTAGGTATAGTCTTCACCGTTAGAACTGAATGGAATCAGATTCACAGAAAACCTAAAAAGTTCTTAAAGGAGTTATGTAAGCAAAAGTGCTGCAAGACTAAAAATGAAATTATTTGAAAATCAAAAAGACAATAAAGAACTGGGAAAGTATTTTCCAGTGGAAATACTCCCCACTGCCAAAGCAGGGAATCTGGGAATATTTGTTCAACAGGATTTTGAATTGCTATGGAACAATGACTGCTATGTCTCATTTCTTACCTTTTCAAATGAGAATGATTATTAAGCGAACCATACTCCTTTTCCACCCTTGTATGTTTGGGGGATGTGAAACAGATATCTTGTCTTTTTGGTCCTTAAATCTCTGAATTGAGAGGAGCCACATCAGGACCTGATGTAGAACCCAAGATACTGAATTTTGATCCTCGGGCTGTAATTGGATAACACTTTGAGGATACGTAAGTAGGTGAAGAAATTTTGCAGGTGGAAGGAATATGAATGGTTATGGCAGAAGATATAGACTATTGCATATTGGTGATAAAATGCCCACATTTCTTCACCCTGCCCTCTATTCAGGCCCTCTGCAAGGCAATTTTACAGTAACTCCCACCAAAAGCCATGTGAATCTGGGATGGCCTTGTAATTTCCATCTATCTACATGTCTAACTTTATGTCAGTGCCACACCATCTTGATTGCTGTTGCTTTGTAGTAAGTTTTGAAATTGGGAGTATAAGTCTACCTATTTTGTTATTTTTCAAGGTTGTTTTAAATATCCAGTATTGAGTTAAAAATGAAATCAGAATCTAGTCAAGGGTATGTCTTTAGCATTGGACAAAAGTAGTGTTTGGTACTTTCCCTGTAAATAGGAAAGTGCTCAGCACAGGACTAGTTATATAACATGTGTATAATAAATGTGCATTCTCATTTAAGTATACTTTCTTTTCACACACAAGATAATATTATATTGCCTAAGATAGATTTTGGCAGCTCTTAGACATTTTCTGTGTACAGATTCCAGATAGCAGGATTTTCTATCTTCCAATGCCATCTAGAGACATCCCCTCTAATGAAAGAATTGAGATCACAAAGTTAAAACATGATAGCACGATTTTCTGTCTTCCAGTGTGGTCTAGAGACATCCCCTCTAATGAAAGAATTGAGATCACAAAGTTAAAACATGGGGATCTTGTCACAACATGGTGGAGACTTAAATCCTCAGTCTAGATGTGTGGTACCCCACAGGATATCCCAGTTCCAGATAGCCACAATGCTGAACAAGCAAGAGATGATCATATCTGACAAGCTGGCTTGCTTTCCTTGTCGATATGGAGCTCCCGAAAGAGCTGTCAAGCATTTTGTGCCCGGTGAACTGTAGAGCAGCCTGTACTTCTCTGACTGTGTTTTTCCAGCCTGGGATGTGGGGAAATAACAGACACAGAAACCCCTGGAAACTCTACTGAGTGGCCTGAAACACTGAAATTCATTGTAGACTCATTTCTGAATATTGGTCAGATTTCTTAGAGAAAAGCAAGAGCCACTCAAATCAATTAACTCTGTCTGTCAAGGGTTTTTCTTGTTCTTTAGATTCCTCCTGTCACCCCCTCTTGCTGGGTCAATATCCCTTTCTTGCATTTTCTCCTCTTTCTTTGAGGTTTACTTATCCTGAGTTCATCTTTCACTGGACTTTGTCTTGTTCTTTCTCGAGACCCTTATTACCACAAATTCCCTGGCCCTCTATTTTTCCTTCCCACCCTTGCCATACCCTCATCTAATCATCTTTTTACAAAGCCTTCCTGAAAATAGATATTTATAATGAAACCCGAGGAAGATGGTGACAATTTCAGACAATTGTAGCACACCAAATACAATTTTAACTGGCTTATTACCTTCCAGGCATTCTGTGAGCTGCTGGAGACACATCCATGGAAAGGATGGATACCTCCCTTTCCACACTATTAAACAAATGCTTATGGGTGTGTAATAAATGCTACGGAAGAGCATACGGTTCTATTAGGTGAAGCATTTGGCCAGAGATACCTAGAGGAAATTGAGACCTGAAGGACAAATAAGGGGAGGTCAAAGGAAGAAATGCCCCAGCCAAAGAAAATAATGTTCAGAAGCCCGGGAGTGGGAGAGCCTGTTTTAAGATCCTAGAGGAATCCAGTACAGCTGGAGCTTAGGAGAGACAGGAAGATAAAGATGTGTATAGAGAAAGAGGTGCTTGGAGACCGCTTGTAGAACTTGGCCCCAGTGTCTAGGGGAAGATTGTTGGTTTAATAGAAGGACAACATAACGGGAGCTGTATTTGCAAAAGATGAGTCTGTGGATTGGGAATGTATTGGAAGGGGTCAAAATGTGGTATGTACACTACCATGTGTAAAATAGATAGCTAGTGGGAACCTGCTGTATAGCACAGGGAGCTCAGCTCGGTGCTCTGTGATGACCAAGATGGGTGGGATGGAGAAGGACTGGGAGGGAGACCCAAGAGGGAGGAGATAAATGTATACATATAGCTCATTCATTTCATTGTACAGCAGAAACTAACACAACATTGTAAAGCAATTTTATCCCAACAAAAACAAAACAAAACAAAAAGATGTGGTGTGGTGAGGAGGTTATTTCTCGAGTCCAGAGGAGAAATTGTGGTGATGTATTCTTGTCATGCAAGTGAGGATAAAGAAGAAGGAGTAGATTGTTTAGCTCCCTCAGAGATAGAAATTGCAAATATAGGGGTTGTCGGAGGAGAAAGTGTCGGGGTTGTGAGAGAAAAACACACGGATTCTAACCTGAGAAAGGAGAGATATATAAAACTTAGATATGCCTTGCTGTGGAGATTCCAGAATGCCAGAGGGTATGCTTATTATCAAAGGTGGGCAGGGTCATAAACAGCTTGGGGTTTGTGAGATGCCACGACTGGAATAATACTTTACAAAGGAAAACACGCACCTTATAACATTGCTAAATATTAAAATCTGTTGAGTTTTAGCTTTAGCTAACTTTGAAATATTTTTATCTGCCTTGCCTCATCTTATACTGGACTTCAATAAAACGGATTTTTCATTTGGGTAATAAAACTCAGCCTGCGTTACTTGTAAAATTTGAACATGTATCCTCACAAGGCACAGACCAAGCAAGGAGATGGTGTGAGCCAGTGATCTTGCAGAGAATCAGAAGGTTGGTGACTGAGGCAGCCTCTGAAAAATACATTAATTCCAATTTTTACCTCCATTGGGACCTTGAAAGAGAAAGCAATGGGACCCAGGATGAGACAGATCAGTTCCTTTCTCTGACAGAGTTTGAAAGTCCTGGCCATGGACTCAATAAACCTGTCACGGTGCTGCTTATAAAAAGTTTTTTAAAATTCCAGCACAAAGTCTCTCCTCTGAGCTTCAGTTTCATCTATCCAACTGCCTACTTGACCCACTTCTACGTCTAAGGGAGAGCTTAACTTAACATGCTCCTGTCTGAACTCTGGATTTCCTCCCTCAAATTCTGCAGCTTCTTTTTGCAATCTCCTTACCTCTCAGTTAATGGTACCACTATAGCCCAGCTTCTCAAGCCAGAAAAATGGGAGTCGTATGTGGAGTCTTCCTCCCCTTCCACAACTAATCTTCCTCTTCTTTTCTTTTTTTTTCTTTTTCAGTTTCCATATATAAGGGAGACCATATGGTCTTTGTCTTTCTCTGACTTATTTCACTTACTCTCAAGGTCCATCTGTATTGTCACAAATTACAAGATTTCATTCTTTTTATGGCAGGGTAATATTCCATTATACATATATATGTATATATATATATAATGGAATAACCTCTAATCATGTTTTTATGATTTATTTTGTATGTGTGGGGACACCTTTTTAATTTAGATATGCTCGGGGATTATAAAGGTAGCAACACAGTGGTTATCACTCCAGAGCTGTTCACAGAAAGAAATTGAGAGGGACAGAGAGAAGGAAAAAAGGAGAAACAGGGCAGACACTGGACTTTAGACCACGTGACTCATTTTAGTATCTCAACTGTATTTTGGCCAAATAAGAAACTTTATTTAGGATGCTGTATCAATCGGCCTAAGCTAGATTATGCTGCTGTAATGTGTCCCCCAAAGTATCAGTGGCATAAAACAACAACAACAAAAGTTGTTCTAAATTTAAATTACATCTCCAGCATGCATTGGTTTTGGCTCTGTTTCCAACTTTCTTCATTCCTGGGCCCAGGCTTAAGGAACAGCATCTCCCAACAATGGGTCATTCTTAAGTCAAAAGCAAATAGCAATGGTAAAACCACACAAGTGCCCTTAAAACTGCTACTGAGAAACATCACACTTGGCTGCCACTCCCATTTTATTGGCCAAAGCAAAGTACACGGCCAAGTCTGAATTCAATGGAGAAAGAAGTATGATCATCTTACAAGGAGAGAGACAAACAATTAGGGATAAAAATACAATCAACTACAGGCACGTTTGTATGAAAACTGAACAAAATGTGGTGGTCCTACAGGAAAGTAAGAACCTCTGACTGCTGACATACTAGATAAAAGTTGAATCATGGCCTATGTTACCATGATTACAGATTGGGTTTCTTTATACAGAGTAAAGAAAGTAGTATTAAATGTCTTTCTAGTACAGCTATCTAACAAACTCTGCCTTATTTATATACTAGTCAAAGCAGCAAAACAACCACATTCTGTTCACTGGATTGTCCTTAAGTGTTCAACACCCTGCCAAGCCTGATCCTCATTTCGTTCAGTCTTACCTATGTTTCCTATTTGGATTATGTCTTTTTAAAAGTCAGAGTTTCATAGTTTTTTTTTTAAATTTAATTTTATTTATTTTTTTATACAGCAGGTTCTTATTAGTCATCCATATTATATATATTAGTGTATATATGTCAATCCCAATCTCCCAATTCATCACACCACCACCACCACCCCACTTTCCCCCCTTGGTGTCCATATGTTTGTTCTCTACATCTGTGTCTCTATTTCTGCCCTGCACACTGGTTCATCTATACCATTTTTCTAGGTTCTACATATATGCCTTAATATACGATATTTGTTTTTCTCTTTCTGACTTACTTCATTCTGTATGACAGTCTCTATATCCATCCATGTCTCTACAAATGACTCAGTTTCGTTCCTTTTTATGTCTGAATAATATTCCATTATATAGATGCACCACATCTTCTTTACCCATTCACCTGTCGATGGGCATTTAGGTTGCTTCCATGACCTGGCTATTGTAAATAGCCCTGCAATGAACAATGGGGTGCATGTGTCTTTTTGAATTATGGTTTTCTCTGGGTAGATGCTCAGTAGTGGGAGTTCTGGGTCATATGGTAGTTCTATTTTTAGTTTTTTAAGGAACCTCTATACTGTTCTCCATAGTGGCAGTATCAATTTACATTCCCACAAACAGTGCAAGAAGGTTCCCTTTTCTCCACATCCTCTCCAGCATTTATTGTTTGTAGATTTTCTGATGATGCCCATTCATAGCTTTTAAAATGTTTATAAAGCTCCATATTTGTTCAATAAATGTGCATGAACTTGCCTTCTTACAAAGCAATAATAAATCAGCTGCCATAGGAAGGCTAACACTTCTGCAGATGGGAGAATGTGTAACTCTTTTTGCATGTCATTATTTTATTGTTTTTCAACATTTAAGTTTCTTGGGTATCGATATCACATCTATAATACTTAAAAGACTAAAATAATTTAGGGCCTTCTAAGACTTACATTATTTAGTTGAATAACAAGGAAAAAAATGGCCTAAAGGAAAATAAACAGTTTTTCTACATATTAAAATCCAACCAATAATGGCTTTTCAATGTTTGTTGTTTTGTTTTGTTTTATAAGCAGGAAGAAACTTTTACATAAACACACTCACATGCATGCCAGAAAACATTCTTAGTAGGGCTCTTTAATATTGTTTTATTTATATATACAAAGTCTAAATCTATTTAATCCATATTAAACTATAATAACCTTTAATTAGGCAAATAAAAATTGGGACCGATCAGAAATTAACCATTTCTACAGAGCAATTCTCTAGACAAGGCAGGATTGGAGACCACCATTAGATAGTTTTGCTCCTTCCTTTCTGTCACCTGATATTTAAAAAGCCCAATTAAGAAGACTTCTTGGGGTGTACAAGTCCCATTACACCAAACTTTCTGCTGATTAAATGATTATATCACTATCTTTTCTTTCTTGCTTCATTTTTCATCCTCTTTACACATCAGCCCCTCCTGCAGATATATTTTTAAAAAATTATCAGCAGACAAAATATATTTCACCCTTTTCCTAATTTACTCATCTTCTTTCCATTTACCATGTTTTTTTTTTTTAAATAAATTTATTTATTTATTTTTGGCTGTGTTGGGTCTTCGTTTCTGTGCTAGGGCTTTCTCTAGTTGCGGCAAGTGGGGGCCACCCTTCATCGCGGTGTGTGGGCCTCTCGTTGCGGAGCACAGGCTCCAGACGCACAGGCTCAGTAGTTGTGGCTCACGGGCTCAGTCGCTCCGAGGCATGTGGGATCTTCCCAGACCAGGGCCTGAACCCGTGTCCCCTGCATTGGCAGGCAGATCCTCAACCACTGCGCCACCAGGGAAGCCCGCATTTACCATGTTTTTGGTGTTTGAAGGAGGCTGTGCATGAGGCCAAGGTCAGAGACTGACTCATTGGGAGACTTCTTCCAGTCAAACCTTTCCAACTGTTATTTCTAACAACTCTACTACGTGCCGACTTTATTGTGTTGTGATTTTACTTTCAACTTCCACATATTGATTTGTCACTTGCTGCTATTTTCAGCTGCATGATATTGGGCCAGTTATTTAAATGCCTGAGTCCCAGCTCTCATATTTGTATAATGAGGAAAATACAAGCGTCTACCTACTTGTGTCATAATGGAAATAAAATAAACTATTGCTAATAAAGCACTCGACACAGTAAGTGCTTGATAAACGTTAACTATTACCATGGGGAGGAATACATGCAAAAAATCTTGAGCTTTGGAATTTGACACCTCTGTTAATGCAGGCCTTTCCATCATTGCTTTTGAAAATAAAAATATTTCCAATAATCCAGTAAATGTATTTAACAAGTTTATTTACCAAGCACTTTTGCTTGTGACATTTTGGTAAGTTCCATGAGGGTAGAAATCTCTTCCTGTCTTGGTCATTGTGATGGGATGTATCTTGGTAACTAATTATTGACTGACTGAAGAATAGAATGATATTAATTTATCCCAGCAGGAATGGGGATATATTCTGAGTCTTGTGAAGGAATGGGAACATATTCAACCAGTTGTATTAGTTTGGTAGGGCTGTTTAACAAAGTACACAGACTGGTGGCTTAAACAACAGAAATTTATTTTCTCTCAGTTCTGAAGGCTAAACATCCAAGATCAAGGTGTTGGCAGGGTTGGTTTCTTCTGATCCTCTCTTGCTAGCTTGTGCACGGCCGCCTTCTCTGTCTTCACGTGGTCTTTCTTCTGTATGTGCCTGTGTCCTCATCTCCTATTCTTATAAGGGCACCAGGGACTTCCCTGGCGGTCCAGTGGTTAAGATTTTGCCTTCCAATGCAGGAGGTGTGAGTTCGATCCCAGGTCAAGGAGATAAGATCCCACATGCCTCACGGTCAAAAAACCAAAACAAGGCAGAAGCGATAGTGTAACAAATTCAATAAAGACTTAAAAAAATAAAAGGACACCAGTTATATTGGAGTATGGTCCACCCTACAAAAAGCCTCATTTTAAATATACTCACCTCTTAAAAGGCTCTATATCCAAACACAGTCACATTTTGAGGTATTGGGGGATGAGGACTTCAGCATATGAATTTGGGGATCACTATTCAGCCCATAATACCAGTTTCCCATGTTAGGGTCACACATAGAACCAGACTTCTTTAGTTTCTCTTCATTTCTCTTCCATCAGAATGTGCTTTATCCTTGTAGCAGGGGGTCTGGGTGGGCAAATATTCAGCAAAACAAGGCATGGAGATAAAGATGAAAAAATCTAAGTCAAAATAAAGAAATAGAGGAGGAAGAAATAATAGAAAAATTATAAATGAAGTTAGAGAAGAAAGGAGAAAGGAAGAAAACACTGCCTAGAAAAGTAATTTACCCTGTGTCTCGAGTGTTTTTTTTTTTTAAGGCTAACTCCATGCAACATAAAAGAGAAGGTTATTACAATCAGCAATCTAAGAATGAGGGGAAAAGTGAACTCTGGCCGTAACCTTTTCACCATCTTTCTCCTTGATTCTTTCAAAACCTCACTTGTTACTTTTGAAACACATTTAAATCATTTTTTTCATTATGCAGATCTTAGTCTGAAAGCACTGATGAACATTTTTTTTGATTTATATACAGCAAACCATCAAGAAGCAAACAAAACCAAAGGTGATTAGCAGGGTTTTTATTAACTGCCCTAGAACTGACTCTATTTGTGTCGGCCAGCAGCCTGTCCTAACAACCACAACTGCGGTGTCCAAATCATACAGCTGGAAGATTCAGACCTTGAAGGCATGTTCTACATGCTGCCTCTGCATTAATCCATGAACTTAATAAGCATCTGTCTCCCTGGTGGTGCCTCCGTGTCTAACTGAACTACTTATACCCTGTAAATTTGCAGTCTGTTTGACTTCTAGAAAACAAAGCAGTCAGGCTTGCCTGATCTCATCAGTTTAATCTTAGAATATCGAAGCTACTCAACAACCCATGTATCTTTATGTAAAAAAATCCCAAAAAACAAAAAAAGGAAAGAAAATTGGCACAGCAAGAGCTGTTATTAGAGACATGTGGTCCAGGTTGGAATCAGAAATCGATCCTTCGTCTTTCTGGAGGAACATGAAAATATGAATATAACATATTAAAAACGAATGTGGCTAATGAATCACTATGTGCTGTAATCACCATGGTCATCTATAGGATGACATCGTCGGGGTCTTCAGTATCAGTCAGAAAACACATTTTCTAAGGAAAATGGTTAATCACGAGAGTCATGAATCTGTCAGTGTATGTAAGTGTGTTTAATATATTAATTATGCTTGTATCTGAAAGTTTCTTAGCTCTGCTAATTTAAGTCTCAGAAGTCAGGAAACAATATATATTGATACTAACCAGGGAGGGCTTGATCCCAGAGGTGTTTAGGGACAAAACTGGATCTTTTCATGAGCTGCATCCTTAGCAGCTTGCACCTCTTGGCACCAGGCAGATGGGCACTGTTGTCATATAATGTCGCACAAAAGTGGGAAGAACCGTTCATTATAAAGAACACCTTATCAGCAGGTCTTCTTCCTGTTTTACCATTTGGACAGCACCTCACAAAACCCCTCTCTGTTTTATTCTTGGTGCAGGGAGATAGAAAGGATGTCCAGCATTTATCAAATACTTCCTCTGTTCCAACCGCTCCCAATCACACGGACTGTATAACCACGCTGTGAGTTGAGAATTCGCATCATCCCCATTTAAAACCAGAAAAAAAGGAGCTATGTAACTTTCCAAAGGGGCCATCCTCAGTGAGTAGGACATCCTGGACTTGAACTCAGGCATTTAACACCAGAACATTTAGGCTAAGCACTATGTTGTATAGCAATTGGGGGCATGAACTTCTGGATAATGAGGACCTTGGTCTCAAAGAGGAAATGTTGAAATGTCCTGCTTGTCCCACTTTGCACACAGAGTAAGCCACGTGTGAAGGGGTCTGAGTAAGACAGAGGTCAACTTCTTTCAAAGAAGAATTAACAAGAGGACTTGCTCCACGTGGGGAACTTCCTCTGTGAATGCTCCAAGCACCTTCTAAACATCAACCAAGAGTAGGGGGTGGGGGCCAGGGCCTGAATGCAATACAAGCCCTGCCTCTCTCTACCCGTGGGACACTGAGCAATTCTTTTAACCTCTCTGGGCTTCAGTTTCTTCACATTTTATTGAAGATAAAAATAGTATTTATTTATCACAATATTTATCTCCTACATTTGAAGAAGTCATAAGACTTTCTCATTTCATCTTCTCAAAAATAGGACAAATAACATTAAGAGGCACACTTTGTTAAATCCATTTGACAGGTGAGAAAAGTAGGAAGTAACAAAGTTTAAAATAAATTCAGTGATTTCTGAAGGCCATGCTTTTTCTCCTAAACCACGTAGCCTACCATAAGGCACTTTTTCTAAATTTCTGAAAACTTCAATGGATTGTTAGGTGATAACAAGTTCTCTCTCAATGGGGAGGTGCATATGTGGGCTGAAGACCATCAAGCAAGGAAGTAGTATTTTGTTGAAAAAGTAGATTTGCAATAGTCTCTTCTGAACCTGAGATTCTTGACTACATGATCACCTAAGATCTGGCCATCCATGGCTCTGACTTTCTGGAAGATTTCTGTTTCATGTAACCAGTGATTATAGTGTCTCTCTGTAGCTGGTGAACTTAGTTAGCTTAGTTTTTTGTGCTTCTAATTACACTAAATTATTGAGTCCAAAATAATATGTTTATTACACTGTGAACAAGTGAGTTCTGGGTTCTAAGACCCTGGATTAAGTCCTTAAACTCATCCAGATTCCCTGAAACACAAGTATGGATGAATTCACTCAATCCACCTCAAATTCTGGGAAACAGATGAAGATATATGTGCTACTAAAGGCAACTTGCTAGCCTTCCTATATCTTTTTTTCCAAAGGCTACTATTAATCCTTGGGTAGAACAACTCACTGCCAAAAGAGCTGCAGTTCATGGGATGTCCTTTCAGTTGCATCAGTCTGAATGTGGGATCTACTTTCCTAAAATCTGAAATAAACCTGCAATTTTCTGAATTTATCCTTAAGCTATACTTGCCCTGATAAATGAACTTATTTTTAAGCTGAACTTGTGACTAAATAAATTAATAAATAAATATAATACCCATGTTGAAACACATCTTTTGGTATAATTTACCATTCTAATACCATCTGTTGCCTTTTGCAGGCATTATGAACATGTCAGACTGAAGGTGAATTTAAGAAGAAACCAGGGCCTCCCTGGTGGCGCAGTGGTTGAGAGTCCGCCTGCCGATGCAGGGGATACGGGTTCGTGCCCCGGTCTGGGAGGATCCCATGTGCCGCGGAGCGGCTGGGCCCGTGAGCCATGGCCGCTGGGCCTGCGCATCCGGAGCCTGTGCTCCGCAACGGGAGAGGCCACAACAGTGAGAGGCACGCATACCGCAAAAAAAAAAAAAAAAAAAAAAAAAAAAAAAGAAGAAACCAGAATTCTCTTTGAAGTGTTTTATTGGAACTGTGTATTCTGCTTCCATTCGTGGTGTAGAGTTTATGTATTTAGTTTTTGAAGAGTCAGGCCTCTCATGAGAGCTTTCTTTTCTTGAATTTGAATTTATTTGTGTGTTTGTCCTTGTTATTTTTATACTCAAAGGACATGCTTAGTTATCATTTTAAATAAACAAGAAAAGATCAACTTGAATGAATTGGAACAAAGAAAAAATATGCACACACACAGCACTCAGTCACTTGCCAAGATATCGTAGCATCAACTTGGCTCTGATTTTTAAAAGAGATGAGAGTAAGGTTCTTAACAAAAAAAAAAGGGGGGGGGGAAGTAGATTTTTAGATAAATACTCATTGACATTTTCTAGTAAACAGGAATTGTAGTGACCCATGATATCAGACATAACGTCCAACAGCATGTGTGTTTCAACTTCCTCTTCCATTCACGATGGAGCACCACAATTGGACACAAGCACCCATTCACTTTTGCCACAGAAAATAATCTTAAAACTGAATAAAATATGCAAGACAACACTTTAAGGTACCAGACAACGGAAGGCAGAGGGTATGATCCTTGAGAGCAGGAAACACCAAGACTTTCCATACTCCAGTGTGAAGAGGTAGAAACCAAGTGGAGAACAGTGGTCCATTCTGCTGACAGGGGCTGAGCTCAAAGCAGGGCTGATGAGGCAGGTGGAATTCATGGGCCTAGATATCAGAAAGCAGGGAACTTGGCTGAGAGCTGGTTTGTACACACACAAGGCAGGACTCCACAGTGTAGGGTGGTGAGAGAGGCAGAGAGCTACATAGAGATATCAGATGTTGTGCAAGTATCCACTAAGCTCCTACTGTATGTGTCAGGGCACCACAGCAAGCATGAATGTGGTTTTAAACACAATATATAACATGTATAAGTATATATATATTTAATTAATAAAACATTAATATACATGCAGCACTATTTACAATAGCCAAGACATGGAAGGAAACCAAGTGCCCATCAACAGATGATTGGCTTAAGAAGATGTTGCATATATATATATATATATATATATAGATATATAGATATATAGATATATATAGATAGATATAGATGATAGATAGATAGATATGGATATAGATATAGATATGGATATAGATACAATGGAATATTACTTAAGTCATTAAAAAGGAATGAAGTTTGCAGCAACATGGATGGACCGAGAGAATATAATGCTTAGTGAAATCTGAAAAATGAAACAAATGAGTGTATGTACAAAACAGGCTCACAGATATAGAGAAGAAAGTTATGGTTACCAAAGGGGAGAAAGAGAGGGGGAGGGACAAATTAGGAGTATGGGATTAAGAGATACAAACTACTATACATAAAATAGAAAAGCAACAAGAATTTACTGTATAGCACAGGGAATTATACCCACTATCTTGTAATAATCTACAATAGAATATAATCTACAAAAAAAAAAAATCAATATGCTGTACACCTGAAACTCACACAATATTGTAAATCAACTACATTTCAATAAAAAAAGAATGAGATCAATCAATCAATCAATTTATATAATTTATAAATTTTTAAATATATATTTATTTATATATTATATATATTATAAAATTTTAACATATCTTCCTGGTATTTCCCTTTTCTCATCCATTTTTTCACTATCTGCTCACAAAACCCAAAGTCTCTCCAAGCCACCCTTTTTTTTTCTTTTTTTGAACTAACTTTCTATATTCCAACTTGAATATGATTAATCTGAGAGCACTGTTGCAAAACTGGGAATTAATGCAGCTATCAGAAAGGCAGCAGGGAAACAGCCAAAAATCATGAGTAGATCAAGCATTGTTTGTTTTGTGAATATAACCATACCTGGTTTCAGTATTCTTGTTCTAGACAGTAAGAAAGAAAGCCTTTTTCACCCAGTCTAAAGTTATGAAATGAGAAATATAAGGCTATGCTTTAACAGTATGCCAGCTTTAGGGTAACACAAGTGTGTTGACATTTTGAACTGATTAAAATTCTTACAGCCATCAAAGGGCATTTATTAAGCAGGTAAGTTCAACAGTTTATAGAGTTATTTGTTATATTCTCTTGATGTGTATAAACAGAAAAGGGACACAATGACTAGTGCTTTTCTTTGGAAGAGCTGGAAGCGTACCTTACATATCACAACAATCACATTATTTCTGTAAACATTTTCAAAGCAGATATTTTTACCATTTTACAGATGGAAAAAATAAGATTAATTTTACATTAAGTAATAACATCCAGATTTCTCAGATCTTGTCCAGAATTCACTGGCTTCCAGCGAAGTAGCTGCTTGAATTTAAAGTTTCAAAAGAGCTATTTTTTATTGGAGGCTTACATGCATCTGCTGTTGGAGAATTCCAGTAAGGCAAAAAGCTCTTTGTGTACAAGCTTCATTCTGGCAAACTATGGATTTTGCCATAAAGTGAGATGAAACGTGAAAAAAGTTGGAGTTTATTAATTTTTTATTTAATGCAATGATAAGATTTTGGGTGTGATATATTTCAAGAAAAAATAATAAAACTAAAACCACATAAAAATCAAATACATTATAAATATTTATTATTAGAAAAAATTAGTCTGTCTACTTCTTATGACACTTCCTTAAGTTTATCAAGCTTTTGTAATTTGGTGTTCTTTACAGAGATTTGCAGATTATAAGTTTTTTAGTATATGCTTAAATTAAATCACAAAAAATCAGAGTTCAGGTCTTTTGAGCATGAACTGCCCGTTCTCCTTGCTTGGCCCTACATTAAAACTTTCTCTGCTCAAAAAACAAACAAACAAAAAAATCACAAAAAACTTAACTTCTGGAAGCTATTGTATATTACTTTAGGATTCAGCCCTAAAATTTAACCAACAAAAAAAATTTCTGAGGCTGAAGTCTGATAACCTAAAATCAGCCAGTGATTCTTTCAGAAACAATCTGCCTGTGGAGAAACTCAGGAACAATTGCTTCCTGGAATTAATGATATATGGACTGAAATTAAAGTCAGATCTTTCACCGTGGAAATCCATGCAGCAGTTGGATCAGCAATCTTGAAGGACGCTGACAATGAAAATGCAGTATCTTAAGGGACAATTCCAGCAATGAGTCCTGAAAACAGAAATTTACATGTTAGACTAGAAGTTCTCAGCCAGGGGGTGAACCTGTAAC
Source organism: Mesoplodon densirostris (assembly GCF_025265405.1). NCBI lineage: Eukaryota > Metazoa > Chordata > Mammalia > Artiodactyla > Ziphiidae > Mesoplodon > Mesoplodon densirostris. The sequence continues at coordinate 189,760,767 of NC_082662.1, read as the reverse complement.
AGGGGACATTTAGCAATGTCTGGAGACATTTTTGATGTCACAACTTGGAAATCATTAAAAAACAATACAACAGGCCCAAAATGGTGTCATTTATGTCAAGCCCCTTGTCACCAAACCGAGACTTCATTACAGTTTTGGTTCTCCTGTCAATAGAACCTTTAACCTGTCAACCAGGAATCACCTGATCAGCACTAGGGAGCTCATCCACCTGATAAGCCTCTGGCATCCCCTAAAGGAAAGGAACCTCGCAATAACCAGCCTCATCTTTTGCCTAGTAGAACTTCCTTGTTCTCAGTCCCTTTGGCTTATAAAAGTATTTCATTTTACACAGCAACTTGGAGTTCCTTCCTCTCTACTAGATTGGATGCTGCTTGACGCAAATAAAATTTTGCTCAAATAAACTGAAATTCTTTTTAGTATGCCTCAGTTTATCTCTTGACAGAGTGTACCTGGCATCTAGTGGATAGAGGTCAGGGATGCTGCTAAATGTCCTACTACGTGCAGGTAAACTCCCTACAGCAAAGAAGTATCCAGCCCAAAATGTCAATATAGCAGACGTTGAGAAATTCTGAATTAAACTAGTTTTAATAGTAATCATAAAGTTTTCTTTAAAGCATTGAGATAAACCTATTCACATGTAAATAAAGTTGTTTCTTAGAAAGAGGAGATTTCTATGGCTTCTCTGCTGGTGATTGAAAATATTATCAGATACAATACAGACGTGAGGTATTTTGGAATCTTCCTCGATTGAAATGGTTGACATAAAATCAATAGACTGCCATATATTTCTTCAGCAAAGATGGGTGTGTTTGCGATCTCAGCAGAGAATTGCACTTAGGGTCTGCAAGCATGGTGAGCCACATACAAGTCCCACATGGCAAGGGAAGGAGAACCTTTTACGGAGGAGAAAGGAAGTCAGGAGGGCTATGTAAACAAAGAGGCCGTGGCTTTTCATTGGCTGAGTCCTAGCAGGAAAGAAGAATATTTCTCCTTCTTATTGGGCTCTGCTATGGTCACAGGGACTGAGCCCTCCCCTTTCTGGTCTCCTGGGGCTTCTGTTTATTCTTTTTTTTTTTACAAAATCAAAGGAGCTTTGAATAGGAACAATAACATTGTGTATTACACAGCTTAGGACTGTATTTAACTAAATTCACATAAAATTTCATAAAATTCAAATGTTTGTGCACTTTAGTATGATTTTTAAATATAAATTGCCTTTTTATGCCCTTGATTTCCCAGCTAATATGCTTTCAGGGGCCACAACCTCATTAGAAAGTGCCAGGAAATTGATGTGGATTAACCAACGCTCAAAATAAAGTATACTCGTTGATCAGGTTGGAAATGGTTTCTTGCAAAGTTTGGGCCCTGGGTAGATGCCACTCTGAGCACATTCTTTGATAACGTGCCTGGTGCAATACCCTACTCAATCCACATTTGTGAGTGAAAATAGTGTTGACGATTACGGCTGCTTATAACTTGAAAGCCACACTAAGTTATTAGTCCCAGACCAAATATTGCACATGTCAAGACAAAACCAGGGGACTTAAAAAGGTCGTGAGTGTTTTTGAAAACTGCTCTAAATTCATGCAGAATGAAGGAAGACTGATTTTGATGCTGAGGATAATAGTAATGACATGAGTAGAGATGTGAAATCCATGTAAATGACACACAGCTCAGGAATGCTGATGAGGAAAAAGCAAGATGTACTGATATCTCTCCCCTGAGCTGAATGGATGAACCCTTGCTTTTCCTTTGAGAAATTGTTTTGTAAGGACTGAGATAAATTGATAACTTGCTTTTTAATAATATAATTTTTATTCACAGAAAGCTTAAGTTACTCAGTCACCTTGATAAATTGCTGTTTTGCTCTTTATACATGGAGTGGGAATAATATTGCGACTTTCCCCAGATAATTCAGGGGTGAAAGTTATTACCTGAATGCATACTATTTATCACAAAACTGAGTCCTATAACTTTTGTGGTGATTTCATTTAGGCTTTGCTAATGGCTTTTCCATTCTTGCTGGGTAACCAGTAGAGGTAGGCAGGATCCTATAAGACCATCCAAACTGGAATAACCTAGAAAGTTTCAACCACCATGGTAAATGTGCTGGCCTAGAATCCTTCTGTGGGCCCTCTGGCTTGTGTTGATGCATCACCTTTCACTCCTAAGCTTTTACATTCAAGATCAAGTGTTTTAAATACTCTCTTTCTGAAGTGATTTCCAAAGCTCTTTGCAGTTCTAAAGTGCTGTGATTCTCTATAAATAATATTGAATCTCTTTTTCATAGCACAGTTTTCTTTCTTCTAGGAGATGCTGCCGGATAAATCACTTTCTAGCATACCATCCATATCATGATATAAATTCACTTGCATGTCATAAATTCAGGCACAAAAACTTCAGGATAGACTCCACAGGATGGAGTTATCAAAGGGATGTGTAAAACCAGGAGAGCACATGATTTTAAATGTTCAAAAAGAGTTAAGATAATGCATTTGTGATGTCTTAGTCTATTTTAGTTTATTTTTTACTGAAGTATAGTTGATTTACAATGTTGTGTAGTTTCAGGTGTACAGCAAAGTGATTCAATTATAATTACATAGATACCTATTTTTGTGTGTGTGTGATGTCTTTTTAAAATTTTCCTAACGTGAGAGTTAATTTGTGAAAGAACATGTTAAGAAACCATAACCATGAAAACTGAAGTTATTTAGAAATATGCTTTCTAATGAACATATGCTCTGTTCTAGGGCAATTTAGACCATTTAGAAACTCCCAGACTGGAGGAGTACATGGTGACTGAATTTCACTGTATCTGTGTTTTTACTCAGAATCTAAAGATATTTTCATGATTTCTTGAGAGTTTAGAGAACTCTTCACCATCAAAGATGGATTTTATTCCAGTACTTGCTTTGGAGAATGGAGGGTATTAGATATACTTCTAAATAACTTGTTTGATTAAAACTATTTCAGTTCAACAAAAAAAAAAAAAAAAAAAAAAAGGAAAAAACAAGAGAAGAAAAAAATAAGAAAAAGCCACGTGGAAAAGTGGGGAAAAGAGCAGCAGCCACTCAGAAATATTCATTGACTGTGGAGAAATCTGCAGGGCTCTGCTTTTAATACTCAACATCTGTCTTTAAAAACATATCAATCACATGATCAGTAACAGCTGTTGCATTAGAATTTTAATCAGCCATGATTTTCAAAAGGGAGAAAGAATGCCTTTGGATCAGTTGATGGAAAGTTATAACTTAGAATGCACCAGCTTTGGACTGGCAACCAATTCTAAATTTAAAGAGACAAAACTACCAAGCACCGTAAACACTATTCGAGTACAAAGTGCTTTGTTACGACCAGCATAAATGCTCCCACAAATCTGGAGGCCTGAAGAAAACAATGCAGGTCATGCCATGTGTTTAAAATGATACATTTAATGTGATATGAAGTGTATGAAAATAATTTAAAAACAGCTTTTACATTCATAACAAGGCAGAAAAACATAAAAGCATGATACATTTTAATCACAATAAATACTGAACCGTATTCGGGGAGGCTATTCCTTTGTAAGTATGTGCAACTCTCACTCATGCTATTGGAAATTAATAATCCATGTGGGAGTGAGAAATTCAGGATGGCAGCAATTTTACATATATTGGGGAAGAGGTTACTCCTGTTTTGAATTAACTTCCAGCTTTCTAGGAAACGACTTATCAGGTCTGTGTCATTTACCATTCATGCTATGATATAATGGCAACACTCTAAAAATTCTTGCATTGAAGTAGGGCATGTTTTTCCAAATTAAAGGGGAAAATATACTTACTTCCAGCACAGAATATTTCTTAGTTCATCAACCATTTGCTGCTAGAGGTGGTCACAGAGGAATCAGGGGTGTCCAATGAGATTGAAAGAGAATTAAATTTACATGTGACTCTGGCATAATAACTCTGTTACACTCCAGGAATATGTAGAATGGGAGTCATATTCATTGAGACTGTGATGGAGATAATGTCTCACTTGTGATGGTTAAAATAAATTGCAACTGAGTTCCTTTTGAAGACATAGATTTCCAATCAGAAGGGTTGGATGGTCAAATGAACTTAAATGACCAATACAATGAATATATCTTTCCTCTGATTTACAGTAAGTCCCCTACATACAAACCTTCAAGTTGCAAATTTTCAAAGATGCAAACGTGCATTTGCATGTCCAAACATGTAAGTTAGTTCACGGGTCTGGCATACACTGTCATGTGCATGCATCCTCTACAAGTGGTTGTGCTTTTGTGTACTTTACTGCACAGTACTGTATAGAGTACAGTAGTATAGTATCTTTATTCCAAGCCCAGGATGTCTAGAAGCAAGCGAAAAAGCAGTAGTGATGTAGCTGGTACTGCTACCAGCCTCAGTATGCCAGCTGTTGTACTGAACTACTGTACTTTTCAAGGTACTGTACTATAATTTTAAGAATGTTTTCTTGGGGTTTCCCTGGTGGCACAGTGGTTGAGAGTCAGCCTGCCGATGCAGGGGACAGGGGTTCGTGCCCTGGTCTGGGAAGATCCCACATGCCGCAGAGCAGCTAGGCCCGTGAACCATGGCCACTGAGCCTGCACGTCCAGAGCCTGTGCTCCGCAGCGGGAGAGGCCACAACAGTGAGAGGCCCGCGTATCGCAAGAAAAAAAAAAAAGAATGTTTTCTTTATTTTTTGTGTTTGTTTTTATGTATTATTTGTGTGAAAAGTATTATAAACCTATTACAGTACAGTAATTACATAGCTGATTGTGTTAGTTGGGTACCTAGGCTAACTTTGTTGGACTTAAGAATGTGCTGTTGGAACGGAACTCATTCATATGTAGGGGACTTACTGTATTATAAATAAAAGGCATAGAATAATTACAGGTGTGACTATTGCACAGTACTTAATTTCTTTGTCATAGTAGGAGATTATTCCTTGTAATGATTCTAAATTATATTCTACAAGATTTATGAGGATAATCATGATGGCTAACCATTCTATCTTGCTCTAGAGCACAGTGAACATTTATTACCAACACGTGTCCATATTCTATATTTAAAAATGATGATATACAAACGTATACAAGGACATGGGCTTGCTTTCATAGAGTTCAGTCCTAGAATAAACATATGGCAATTTTGACTGGGATGCAAACAGAGATTAAGATAAAATGAATACCTCCATCTTGGGGTGATGGGAGTCCTGGGATGAGAAGCCGAGAGAGCTGTCCTGGTGACAGGGTACAAGTGCTGGGCTCAGTGGTGTGTGCCCAGGGCATCCTAAGGAGAGGAAAGTACACACTTGGTAACATAAGAGTTCACTGTGAGCAGCCAGGTGGCTCCAGGATGAACTCACTTCCACAGAAGGAAAGAAAGAGTCAAGACATGAAACTGAACACCTAAATTGGAGCTGGAAGATGATGAGTCATCAGTGCCATGCTGTCAGATTTGTATCTCTTTTTTAATGAACACTGAGACTCCATCTGATTAAGTCATCTTCAAACTCTGAGAAGCCATAGGTTTTACCAGCACATCCATCAGACACTGCCACATGGGTCGAAGAAGGGGACTGAGTACCAGGATCCCAGTCCCCGCTCAGAGTTCAGCCAGAGATGAGCCTCATTTATGTACAAAATGTTATTAAGGAAAGGGTTCTCTTGCATAAGGAAAACTACACTAATTAAAGAAGGAAGAAGTTTACAAATTAAGTATTTTGAAATGGGAAAACCAAGATACACAATGTCTTGGTTAGTTGGTTGGTGGGTTGGCTGGTGGGTTGGGTGGGTTTTAAAGTCACTCTGACAGTTGTCTGAAGAATGGGTTTGAAGGAGGCAGACCACTTACCAAGTCAATAAACATAACAGAAGATAAAAATAGGCCAATAGAAAAAGGAAGAAAAGAGAACAGGTTTTAGAGGTAAGTTGGGGGCAGGCACTCAGAGTAAATTGGAAGGGGAAGGGGAGATGGTTTGGAGGAGGTGGTGTACTGCAGGGCTACTCAAAGTGTGGTCAGTGGCAGCATCAGCATCACCTGGGGTCACTCCCCACCCCAGACTTCCTCAATCAGAATCGCTGGGATGGAGGAAGTGGGGAGTGGCAAACTTCAGTGTTATAAGTCTGTTGGATGATGTGTATTCGTGCCAAAGCTGTAGAAGCCCTTGTAGAGAGGATGAGCCAAAATCCCTAGGTTGGTAAGTAGTGTGGGTGGTGATTAAAAATGAGAAAGATAAGTTTGGAGTCCAAAATAATTATTTCAGTTCTGGATATGCTGTGTTTGATACAAGCAGACAAGAGATATTTAGAAATCCAGGTCTGGAGCTCAAGGCAGGTGTTGGCTGGGTTATTGGTTAATGTAGTACATACTATTCTAAGACCATCACCTCCTACATTTCAATGTCTTAACCTGCAGGCATTTATTTTTGGCTCATGTAAAGTCCCAAACAGGGTTTTTTGTTGTTGTTGTTGTTTTTATTGAAGTATAATTTATTGAAAGTATTGTATTAGTTTCAGGTGTACAACAGAGTGATTTGATATTTTTACAGATTATACTCCATATAAAGTTATTATAAAATAGGTTCTTGATCAATAGGTTTTTGAAGCCTTCTCTCTCTGACAGGTGGCTTCATCAGCCTCAGGCTACAGAAGAGGAAGGGCATGGAGGACCATGCATGGCCAGCAAGGAAGATGTGCTGTCGCTTGCACTCCTGTTCAGATGGGAGAATGCAATCTTTTGGTCACATCTTACTTACAAGGGAGGCAAAGAGATACATATGTACATATAAGGGAGTCTATCGGGGATGCCAGGAAGCAGGTTCGATGAGAAATGGGCCTGTCTTGGCCACTCCTAAAGAGAGCAATTTGGAGATCAGAGGTACATGAAGTGTTCTCTTAGACACGGAAGGGGACAGGATTGCTCATGTAACATGTATTTTGCTGATAAGCATCATAAATAACACAGTAAGACATATTGATATGCTGGTCAACTGATGAGACATACTGCCTAATTATGAAAAATAAGTTCAAAACACTTTCAGAAACAAATGTAGACATATATACAGTGGAATATTCCTCAGCCATAAAAAAAAGAAGGAAATAATGCCATTGATAGCAACATGGATGGACCTAGAGATGATCATACTAAGTGAAGAAAGTCAGACAAAGACAAATATCACATGATATCACTTATATGTGGAATCTCAAAAAAATGATACAAATGAACTTATTTACAGAACAGAAAGAGGCTCACAGACTTAGAAAACAAACTTACAGTTCCCAAAGGGGAAAGAGCGGGGGAGGGATCAATCAGGAGTTCGAGATTAACAGATACACACTATTATATATAACATAGATAATCAACAAGGACCTAGTGTAGAGCACAGGGAGCTCTACTCAGTATTCTGTAATAACCTAAATGGGAAAAGAATCTGAAAAAGAATACATATATGTATATGTATAACTGAATCACTTTGTGTATATCTGAAACTAACACAACACTAAAATCAACTGTACTCCAATATAAAATAAAAATTTTAAAAACTGAATTGGAAACTTTTAAAAAATGAATAAAATTTCACCTTTCTGAAAAAAAAAGAAACAAATGGAGAAAGTTAGGAAAATTAAGTAGTGATATTCAGGTTGACAGCTTTGTTTTGTATTAAGGAAGACAGCTTGTTTAGCTAGAGATTGGTCATAGTTCCTTGAAATTGAAGTAAGTACATCTAGTCTTTAAGATATTCCATTCTTATCCTAAAAAGAGAATATTGTAAAATAAGTACATCCTACTTTGAATAGATATATTTTTTGAGATATGCATTTTCATAGTATTATTTATGTTTTGACTCTCCTACAAGTGCTTATTCTACCTGGTAGCTAGGAGGGTAGATGGTTTGAAAGGTGATAGAATAAGGGCTTAGCTGAAAATGGTTTTTATCCAAAGGTACAAGATAAGTGCAAATCAGTCGAATTCATATGGAAGGGGATTGAGAGTCCCAGTACTGATCAAATTTGGTAGCTGAAAACCATGATCCACAGAGCACTATGTTGCCTTCAGAAGACCTTCTGCTTTGTGGTGAGCAGGACACTAAGGGATCTAAAATAATTCCTTTACATGGTATGCAGAGCGTTTTGCCTTTTAATTTTCATCTGTCTTTGCAGACTTACTCACTTTTGTAACTTCTGGACCACTGGTTTTTCCCTGGCATTCTCCCACCCGTCTCCCGTGGCCCCGTCAGGATTTGAGTCGGAGTGGGAGGCTTCAAGGCATTCAGAGGACTCTGCAGAGAGCACATTTGAAAAGGACGGATCCAGACAGGAAACCAGGCAGAGATGAGACACGCAGGCTGGACTTGGGAAATATGTTTGAAATGTTTCTCCATAACTTTTCCTCATAAGCCAGGTGTCCAGAGTGGTTTATTCCACGTACATATTGAATGTGTCTATTTGAATATATTATATTTGTTGTATTTGAAGATCACTTCACTCGAAGCCCTCTCCCCTACAGGGGATAATAATATTACATTCAGATGTGTGTTGTAAGAGATAAAAGACATAACAACTGCCTGAGATACAAGAACTCGATAGAGACCAAAAATTACTACTATTGTATTATTTTTTGTCTCTCAGGACATCACTAGGTGAAATCCCCAGAAGAGGGAGGTCGATTGGGGGTTTACCCTGCCCTCTACCATGGAGACAGGCCACACAGCCAGCTGGGGGTAGGGCTGCTATGGTTATCTTCAGAGGAGGAGGGTGCTGCTGAACTGAGAGGGAACAGTGACAGCTGCTGCAATGTGGAGGGGCCTTTAACCCCTATAAACTTTTGTGAAAATGGTTTCCTTTGTGACAGCTTGAAATATTACACGGCTTAGTTTCGTGTCGCCAGTGAATATCATGAGGTCAATCAGGTCTCCTTAGATGGAGCAGGGCCAGACTTGTGTGTGTCTTCAATACATTACCCAGGCAACCAGAGGGAGGCCACAGCTACTGAGAGGCACAGGGCATCCCAGCGACCTTTGGTCTAGAATGCACTTCCCTCCCTTGCAGAGAAAATTCTAAGCATATCTCCAATGTTGCTCCTTTCCTGAAGTTAGCCCTGCTCCTTCCCCCATGCCCTCCATGGCAGAAAAAGGGCTTCCTACTCACTCTTCCTATTGGGTTTTACTCCAATTTGCAAGCATGAAAATAACCACCTTGAGCTACAGTGGGAGAAAGCGTGGCTTCATAGTGTTGTAAATTTAGTGTCACCACATCTTTGTGTCTCTAACTCAAATGGGCACCTGTTCTTCCCAAAAAAACCCATTCCAATGAAAGTGCGGGCCATACGAATGCGAGGGGGCAAAAGATACAAAGCAGAGAGGCAGGGCCATGCAAATAGAAAGGCCATTCCAGGGTTGATAATTAACCAGGGGCAGGCCTTTAGAAGATAAAATGGAAGAAGATAACTCAGTTACATACAATGAGTAAATAAACTGAATGGGCAAGTCTCTGCAGATAACCACAATGCTCCTAAAATAAGGAACTGACATTTCAATCCAGATTCACATGCGTCCAGAAAAGGTTAGGATCTTGCATGTCAAAGAAAAAGAAAACTCTTGATTGACCAGAAAATGAACAGTCTCTTTAGCCATGAATGCAAGTGTTTTCTTTTTGTTTTCTTGTTTGTTTTAGCTTTGTTACTATTGTTTTAGTTCTTCTTCAATGTCTAGTAAGGAAAATAAGATTAATAGCTGATGTTTATTGAAAGCTTACGATGTGCCAGATACTGTGCTAGGGGCTTTATATATATATATATATATATATATACTAATTTAGTCCTCACACCACGCATAAAACTAAGTATGTTTATTATTGATAGTTTACAGATGGTGTGACTGAGACCTGGATAGGTAAGTTACTGGCTGAAAGTGACCGAGTGAGGTTGGTGATGAGAGCTAAGCTTGAAACCTGGGAAGCACCATCACACTCTGTCCTGAGGACTTTCATAGGATCATCTATAATACCATTTGCCATCATTGGTACCCTGGGTGGAGGAGATGCTAGGAGCAAGGACCAGAGCCAAAGATACTTCAAAACAATGGAATCCCTGTTGGAGCAACGTCCCCAAAGGGAGAGTAGTGGATGGCACAAGAGGAGGATGAGTCAACAAGGGACCAGAGGATCTTCTAATTCCTATGGGTGGCAGTGAAATCAGTGCTTCCTACAAGCAGGGGTTTAGGGCCCTTACATCAGGCGTGCTACCCACAAAGCCAGAGCCCTTTGCCTCCAGGTGCATAGGTGAAAGAGAGGAAGAGTATGGAGAAGACACAACTGCTGTTAATTAAGTTGGCAGGGATGCTCACTCACAGGCTATTGGCAAGGATTGTTCACATGACCCTCATTCATATGTGAGGGGGAGAAGAACACATCAAAATTTGACAAGACCCAACAGTCTTTAACAAACTCACTAGTGGGTTGTCATCCAGCATTTGATTTATTTTCTACCATTTCCTCCAGCCTCAATTCAGCCAAACTGGGCTTCTCTGACTCTCGTTTATGACCCCAGGATTCCACTCTACAAAGGGACTTACCACACACAGTTTTCCTTCCCCTTTTTAAGTAGCTAACCCCTCTGTATCCTTCAGAGTGTCCTTTAATCATATCTTCAGAAAAGCCTTCTTGGTCATCCTAATCTAGATCAAATCCTGAGTCAAGCTCTCATGGCAACCTTTACTATTTTTTTGTCGCAGGGTTGATTTTTTATTTTGTGATTGACTAATTTTTATTTTCTGCCCTCCCTCATAGACTGCCATTTGAATAGAGGCTCTCTTTCAGTTCATTACTTTATGTCCCAAGATTTACAATAGCAGATACTCAGTAAATGCTAGTTGATTGACTGGCTGGCTGGATGGCTGAATAAATCAATATCCAGTATTTCTGACAGAAATTCTCTATCATGAGAAGAATTTGGAGACTGGAAAACTGCTTGTTGAGAATAAAGGTGTTGGTATTTGAACGCAATGGATTATTCATTTATTCACCCAGTACATATATATATATATATATATATATATATATATATATATATATATATATATATATATTGAGTGTCTGTTATGTACCAGGGGCCATTAGGTACCAGACACCAATCTAGGATTTAGTGATACTTTCCATGAGTTGCCGTAATTGCCCTCATTTATCTTTGCACACTCCACCTTCTGCCTGAGCACTCTTTCACTCTACCTTTTATCTTACTAATCCCTAAACATCCTAAGAGTCCCAGCTTAAATGAGTTTCATCCAGGTCAACTTCCATGGCCCCCAAAGTCTGTGTTAAAGGCATAGTCGCTATTCATCACGTATCACTGAAACATCATGGAGATTCTAGAATGGCCGACAAGAGATTTAGCAGATGACTTCTGGTCGCCCAATATCCATTCTTCTCCACTTATGCATGGCAGACTTTTAGCTGACCCAGAGCTGCCAGGTTAAAGACTACATTTCCTATTCTTCTTACAGCCAGTTGAGGTATGTGTCTCCCCTCTCATCTAAGGCATTTGAGCAGATAGATGTATGATCTTTTCAGGACTTTTCCTCATATACGATTGTCCATGAACTTTCCTGTTCTTTTCCCATGAGTTCTCCTTTATATTGGCTGGATTATGGCAAATACTGGAACAGACATGTTGGGTTTGTAAGTGTTAAGGAGAGCCTGACTGGTCGATATACTGGTACAGGAAAGAAATAAACATTTTGTTATTTGTTTTTCTATACTTCAGGGTCTCTTCGTTATAGAAGCTTGTCCTGTACCTTAGTAGTAGAACAGAGTTCATACTTGTATAGTTTATTTTGTATCCCCAGCTGTTTCACTGGATCTGGCATATAGTAGGCACTTAATATTTATTTATTGAATAAATGAACGAGTAATTTGGTATTACCAAAAGAAGTGGTATGATGATTCAGGCTGGGGAGTGGCCAATAATGGGGTGATGTCTGAACCAAGAAATAATGATTAAGTTTAGTTATTTCCTGAAAAGACAGACATATAACCTGGAAATTAAATACACACATAGAGATACAGATGTATAGATAGATACAGATATATAGACATAACTTATATGTACCTATATGTATAATTTTCCCTAGAGGATATCAGTTAATTATTTAATGTTGAGAGATAAGTGGGAATAATTGAAATGTATAGGTCCAAAGTGGGAGCAAAACACAGAGTTTAGCAAGTTACTGAAGTTTTAATGTTTTGTTATATTTTTCTTTTTAATATCTAAACTCATATTTGAGTAAGATCAATCTGCAAATCTTGAGAGTAACCAATGAGGTTCCTTTCTTCTGTAGATAATTTGGGTTTCCTTTGCCCTATCTGAGGCTCTTGGCTCCACCCTGAGTTCTGTATTTACCTTCCCAGCTTGTTAGTGGGACCTTGGACCTTGTCTTAGACTCCCTAAACTAGGGCCACATTTGGGCATTGTCACATGCCATCAAAACAATGCCAAATTCCTTCATTCAGCTTCCTTCCATTTTTATTTAGATTTTGTTCATTTTTCAATTGTCCTCTATTCCTCACTTCTGAGCCCAATAATCTTTTCATGCATATGCAGGCTTATCCAAGATCTGGTAACTGTAGCAGGAAGGACCTCCACAATATCTTACTCTTCAGGTTACTTTTGACCCTCTAAATATAGATTATTCATTCTCATCACTTTTTTTTTTCTTTATCTTTAGTGGCGTTATTCTCTCTGATGGTGGTCACTACCATCTCTGTGATGTTCATTCATGTATCATTCAACCCATTTATTCGTTGGACAGAAATCTTAACATGATTATTCAGATCTGGGCAGGGGATTCCTGCAATGTGATGAAAATTAGGGTAAAAATATTCACAGTTCCCTGTAGATGCCAAGCATTAGGAAAATCCTTACTCTTCCTGGAGAGGTCAGGAAAGGAAATCTTCCCTGAAGTGGAATTATTTTACCTGAAGTGAAAGCCATTAGGACTCTTAAGAGCTGGGCTTAGAAATGCCTGATCCTCACCTCCACCACAAGGTATTGGTAGAAGCCAGGCACAAGGTCAGTGAAGGGTAAACACCCTCCACCTCTCGGTGTGAGCAGTGGCATGTGCATGGTGCAGAAGGTGGGTAGTGCCTCATCATCACCAACTGTTTATCGCAGACAGCAGACCCTAGAAATCCAGAAATTTATCTCCCAGTATTTCAGAAAAATATGCTTGAATATTCATTCTCCTCCATTACCCTCTTTATTAACCATGTTCTTGTGTCTGTTGGATCCCGTTGTCTACTTTCTATAACTATTATTTTTTCCTATTAAATTATTTTAAAGTATATATTTTTTAACTTTTGTTTTTCTTTCTTACAATTTTCCTCTCTGTTCCTAATTAGATTGTCAACTTCTTTTCTATATTGCTTTTTCATGGCTTTATTTCCCTCCTTTACTTACTTTCTGACATCTGCCAATTAAACATTTTAAATGTCATTTTCTTCTTTAAGCGCTACTTTAACTTACTTTAAACAGTAGTTCTAATAAACTTTTCATATATCATTTTAGGTTATTGGGGAATATCTTGGAACATAGAATCCACCCATTTCTTAGTGGAGGTACTTTTCGCATCTGTGTTCATCAATGACCACTTTCTTTTACCATCCCTTTTTTCTCTTTTGGGGGTAATGTTTATGTGTACATTCTGTGTAGTTTCCTCTTTGAGTATTTGAATGAACCATCATTTTTTTTTTTTAAGCTTCAACCATTCTTTTCAATTTACTTGATATAAAGGAACACATCTGGTTTAGGGTATGTGTTCAGAATACAGACTATCTGTGAAGCAGGCATGATGCTGGTACCTAGGAAGACAGAATCTCTTTTTTCTTTGCTGGAACTGCCATTAGGAGGTTGCTGGCAGCTTTTAGTTTGGAGAGGCTGAGAAAGCTCTCAGAATTTCTGGAACCGATTCCTTTTGTTTTTGGAAAATTACCAGCTCTAGATACACATTTAGGCAAAACATTTCTCACCCTCTTCAAGGGCATGTTTCTGGCTGAAGACACCCAGTTACATCACTGGACAGAATACTTGGCATCTTAATCTGCAGCATCAGCATCCAGATTTATGGTGACTTCACTGCAATGGCCAAGGACGATGGGTGGGGACTTGCTTTATATTTATATAACTACAGAGCCAATCCTGAACCATCAATTTTTGGAAGAAAGTTGTGAGAGAGGAGTCAGGGCATCAGGAAATTGACTCTGCTCTTAGTAGAATGTTCTCTAATTCAAGGCTTTATGTTCGTGTAACATATTTAAAGCCAAGTGTTTGTCAAAGTGGGTGTAGCAAGGTGCACCCCAATCAGAGGTCTCCCTGTCCACCATGAGCATTCCATTCATACTCTTTTCATTTTCCTTATTAACAAAAAGGCTAAATATCTTCTCCCATGTTTAGAAGCCATCTATTTTCTGTTCACTACTGAATAAAACCTGCCCAACTTCTTAATTATTTTTTATTTTTTTATAGAATGTGTAAATACGCATGTTTGTATGAGTGTGTATTTGCATATTAATTCTACGTTGTTCATATATGTTACATGTAAACACTTCAAGCTTGTGACTTGTCTTTTCACTCTTAACATGGTTCATTTCAATGAGCAGAAGATCTTACTTTGAAAGTAATGAAATGTACCAATTTTTTCCTACATTTCCTACACCATCCTATAAGGATGGTGTTGTTTGTGTCTTGTTAAAAAATCCTTCTCTTTCCTACGTATGCAAATTATTCTCGTATTTGTTTATTTAAACGTTTAAGTTTTTTTCCTTTTGGTTTTAAATCTCTAAACTAAATGGAATTAGCGTGTGTGTGGGATATGGGATGGGAATGCAATTTCATTCTTTTTCGTATCGCTAATCAGATGCCTCTGTAGTTTGTCCCCTGTTCTGATTGCTGGATCCACCTTGAATTACATTCCCTATATGCTCACAGGTCTGTTCTACTGATCTATTCCTGGTGTGGCCACACTCTGTTAAACTGAGTATTTTTATATCTGGTAGTAGAGGTTGTCTTGGTGTCTCTGCTGAGCATACACCTCCCTTGCTGTGGTCCTTCTCTCCTTTCTCCTCAACTCAGTCCTATCATCTGTCTCCCTTTTCTCCCCCTCCCACCACATCTTCTTTTCCCTTCTCTTTCCTCCCCAAAGTTCTTTCTCCTTATTTCTCCCTCTCCCTCTTTCCCCTGCCTCTTTCCTCTTTATTCCCATCTTCTCGTTCCATTAATTTATTCTTGAAATAAAGAAGAACTCATTTGCCTCCCAAAGAAACTTGCCTCTCAAAGAACTGAGGATGGGAGATAAAAACATGAGTGGGATTTAAGTTGAGGGAGAAATTACTTCCAAGAGCAATAAATCCAAAAGAAGGATGTAAACAGGGATCCAGAAATGATTCTTAGAGTAGGTAGCATTTGAGTTGAGACTTAATGTGACAGCGACCTTTTACAGTGCTGTCTCTGGGGTCAAGTCCTTCCAAGTAGGTGGAACACATTAAAATAAGTTCCAGGAACACAAAGAGTAGATGATAGTGAGCATGCAGTTAGTAGAGCAGGTTAGCTCGTGCATAGGGTAAGTTGCATATCGTGGAGGGGCTGGGTCTCAGGTCAGCAAGGGAGAGTAACCTTTGCTTGCGAGCCATGGGAAAATCACAGAGAGATAATGTTATGATCAGAGATGCACTATAAGAAAGTTATTTGACAGCAATGTGTTGGATAAACCAAAGATGAGAGCATTCAGAGTCCAGTCCGGGAGACCCTGAGCTTGTATTAAAATAGTCTAATCAAAAGGTAGGAAGGGCTTATACTAGGGCCTTGGCTGCAGGTATCAAAATAATGGACACCTGCCAGACCCTTTGAAAAATGGAATCAATCCATTTTTATGATCATGGGTCCTGGAAGGGATGAAAGAAAACACTGAAGCCTTGATCCCAGGACACTGGGCAGTTATCAATTCCGTTTACCAGGACTAGATGGGAGTTTCCAAGAAGTGAATGAAAATGTGTGTCTGCTCCCTCAAAGGAGGAGCTGATGCCATACTTTTTGGTCTGGAAGCTATCTATATAAACAAGATACAAATGGCACCAACCACAAAAGAAAAAAATGCATACATTTCTTTATATTAAAAGTAAGAACTTCTGGGATTTCCCTGCTCGTCTAGTGGTTAAGATGCCATGCTTCCACTGCAGGGGGCATGGATTTGATCCCTGGTTGTCAGGGAGCTAAGTTTCCACATGTAAGAACTTCTGTTCATTGAAATATATGTATGATGCTAAGAGTAAAACTATATTGTAGAGGAAGCTAAGGAGAAATTTACCACATCAATGAATGTAATCAAAATTGGAGTCATCATCCTACAATTAGGAACAGGCCTGCAGGGCCTTTTGTCCTTGGGGAAACTAGTGTCCTTCTAGATCCAAGGCTTGATGCCAGGGCAGGGCATCAAGGAACGTGCAGTGGGCTGCCCATGTCTCTAGTCCTGGGTTAACGGCCAACTGGGAGGATCAGTGTGTCTAGTGTCACCTATTACAGAAGTCAATTCACAGGAGGAATAAAAAAGAATCACTAAATTTGATAATCCAGAGTTTATCATTAAATATAGAAAGACTAGTGTCAGGTGTCTCTTTGGGGATAAATGTTAGATTTCAAAGGTGAAGATTTCAAAAGATTTGAAAAGTGAGTATGGAATGAGGCAATGTAGCATCTGACGTACATGACTCTTTTGAGAATTTGAAGGTGATACAGAGGCAGCTAGGATGGGACAAGCTGGGGGAATGGCAATATAGTCATCGTTTTGAGAATGGGGGGAAACATGTTTGTAGGTCAGATGATCGGAAGATGAAACGAATTTGAAGAAGAGGGTGGTAAAGTTGAGGAGGGGGTGTGAGGCTGTGGAACCAAGAACACAGGTGGGGCCTAGTGTAACAAAAGAGGGGGAGAAGGAGACCCAGCGGAGGAAGGAGGCCTGAAGGAGGAAGACACAGATGGACCCCGAGTTCGGGAGAAGCTGACCAAGGAGACACATGGAATTATCTTGCTCTCAGTGAAGCAGAAGGAAGAGTCATCTGCAGAAATAGTGAGGAGTGGAGTGGGCTGGGCCACTGAGAATCACAGAGGATTGGCAAACAATAGTTTGCAAAATGTGACAGAGATTTAATCACCCACCTGTGGCAGAACCCAGAAGAACCTGTTTATTTCTCTTTTCTTCCTGTCGTTGTTGTGTCCTGTTATTGCTTTGTTTTTGCATAGTTTCAGATTTACTTTCCTAATAATATTAGCACTGAATAGCTGAGGGAAAGATTTTCGTTTTTGGCCTCACTGCTTATAAAATACATTAATAGGCAAAGATAGAAATCAAAGCCATCTTTTTTTTTTTATGTGAAATTACAGAGTACGTGTTTAAAAAACAAGTTTTCCTTTAACTCCAGACTCAGACCAAAATCTTTAGGGGTATAAAAAAGGTTTCACATGGGAAGCTGGATTTTTAAGCTAATGAATGCAACTCTATTTTTGATACTATGCTGTGTGTTTATATAAAATAGAGGAGCATTTTAGGCCAATTAGTGGCTTGCAAACCCTATACTTTTTCCAGCAAGGGCTAAGCTTGACGAACTTGAGAAGTTAATACAGAAAAGTGTTGGCAGTGAAATCGTGCGGTCGGGTTGATTCGAGGCAACAAAGCTTGAGCATAAATTAGTTTTTATTTGTTAAAAGAAAAACAAACTCTGTTTGTTTTTGTAATACAGTTTGTTAGTTCTTTTAATTTGGGGGAAAACTTGGGGAATTCCAGTTCTCAGAGAAAGTGAGAGGCTCAGGCCAGGGTGAGCCAGGCCCCAGCTCCCAGGCCTGTGTAAACAGCCACATGCGTCTCCCTAAATATACCTCGGTCAGAGGCAGCAGGGCGGGCCTGTTATGCCTGGACCTCGGCTGAACCGAGAGAGCCAGGCAGGCAATGACTGTGGTGGGGGCCACACTGGATTATTCAGACCACCAAAGGGAGCACCTGGCACGGTCCCTGTCCCCCGTCCGTCTTACGTAGTGGCTGTGGAAACCCAGATTTAGAGGATGATGTTGCACGATAGAATTTGGAGATCCTGGAGTCCTTTCCCTTCATTTTGCAGATAAAAAAAGTCAAGATGAGACCTGTAGTTTGTCATCATCAAAGCAGATCCGTGCAACTCAAGACAGACTCAATCCCCAAGTCCAAGGCTCTTTGACATAAACTGTGCCATCAGCAGCCTTCTTTGTGTGGTCGGCCACATGAGGACGGGAGGGGTTCTTCGAGCCCGGATCTAGAAAAAATGCATACATGAAAATCAAATGACTTGTAGCCCAGCTAATGGTAAACCCCTGTACATTCAGAATCCATATCATCGTTGAGCCCTTCACCCAGGCCTCAGCTGCAAGTACCAGCTGAAATGAAGCTACCCTAACCTTAACTCTATCCCTAACTTTAACCCTAATCTTGGGGAAACTTTATGTGGTTCTTGCTCCATCTTACTTACTTTTATGAGTTGGTAAAAAATCTCAGGATTTGTGGTGTAAGAGTTTCTTTAGAAGAAGTCTGCAGCTAGGGTTAGTTCAGTGTTGTTGTTGGATTTTTTTTTTTTCCTTAGGGCTCACAAAGCACTCTCACATTTACAAAGCCCTGGAGACTCATGACAATACTGTAAAGTGATGTGGTGGAAATTGCTAGTGGTTCCCAAAGTCTATTTTCTTTTTTCTACAACAGTAGAATTCCTGGATTAATTAGTCAGGGTCCTCCAGAGAAACAGAACCCATCGGATATAGAGAAAGATATATAAGAATAGATTTATTATAGGAATTGCTTCACAAGGTTATGGAGGTCAAGACACCCCATGGTCTGCTGTCTGTGGGCTGGAGACCCAGGAGAGCTGCTGGTGTAATTCAGTCCAAGTCTGAAGGCCTGAGAACCAGGAGTTCTGATATCTGAGGGCAGGAAAAGATGGACCTCCCAGCTCAAGAAGAGAGAGGGAAAGAATTCACTCTTCCCTTCCCTTTAGTTCCACCTGGGCCTTCCATATACTGGGCAAAGCCACCCACACTGGTAAGGGAAGATCTCTTTACTCAGTCTACTGAATCAAATACTAATCTCTTCCAGAAACACCCTCACAGGCACCCCCAGAAATAATGTTTTATTGGCTATCTGGAATCCCTTAGCCTAGTCAAGTTGACACATAAAATGAACCAACACAATCCCTGATTTTTAAATGGATACAAAAGAAAGGCACACATCCCAGGCTTCCTTGCCACTAGCTGTGACCCTATAGCTAAGTTCTGGCCAATGGGATGAGAGGGGAGGTAATAAAATGTAGGCAGACAATGTGTGCTACTTCTATGTTATGCCATTGAAAGGCAATGGCAGTAAAGCAACTACACTCCAACAAAAATTAATTTAACAAAAGAGTCATGGCAAACCCTTTCTCCCTTTCCACTTCCCACGAGAATATACCTAGACTAGTATTGAGGTGGAGAAACCTTGTTCTAGGTGATTCAGATAAATCAGTAAAGAATAAATGCAAAAGATTGTGATTTTTATAAATGTTAATGATTGTGTGACCTTGGGTACATTATGTAATCATTTGAAGTCTGTTTCCTCAATTTAAATTTGAGAGACAAATAGTTGCCTTGAGGAATATAACGCCGATTAGAGGGGTGTTGTCATTGTTATCTTCAACAGCAAGCTGAGCCTGGTTTTGGGAGCTGCAGAGGGGGAAGGACTGTATGTGGAAGGTGGAGAAGCTAGTGAGGGAGGGGGTGGGATTCAGAGACCGTGGTCAGCATCACCGCAAGGTTTTCCTCTTCTTTGTGAGACCACTGCAGGGGTTTCCTTAGTGAACAGACAGGACCCTGTGGTTAGTGCTGGAACTCTTTGTCCTGAATTCACAGTAACAGGAAGAGTGACTCAGTCTCCAGCCTCAAAGGATGAAGAGGCTGAGTCTGCTTTGGAACTTCCTCCCTTAAGTCAGGATTGGTCTGGGAACTACAATAATAAAGCTGAGTGTTGGGATGATTCATAGACATCAGTGGGCCCAGCGAAGGCAGGGTGGGTGGGAGTGAGGCAAAGGCAAAAAGAGGATTCTGGCAACAGCAATTTTTATTAGCCTGGTGGTTTGAGCTAAGTTTTAAAAGCCAATGGACCTAAGCATGAATACCAGGTCTGCTAGTTTATTGGAACCAATTTCCACATCCTTAAAGGGGATAATAGCTACCTGTTGAGGACTGTTAATAGCCATCATCGACTGAGTTCCGATTATGTGTCAGTCACTCTTGTAACTATTTTTTGCACATTATTTGGGTAATCTTCCCAGCAACCCTTGGGAGGTAAGAACTCTCGTGATTTCTGGGTTACAGATGAGAAAACTGGGGCTTGAACAGGTCAGAAAATGGACCCACCTTCAAACTCTACTGCTGGGTTGCTTTTCCAATTAGGATTAAATGAGAAAACCTAACATGCTAGTGTAGTGCCTGGGTTATTGCCTTGAATAAACGGTAATTTTTAAATATTATCCCAATTTTAGAGATGAAAAAATTGAAGCTAAGAATGGCATAGTAACTCTCCCCAAATTGTACACCGTGCTGGTACAACTAGACTCAGACTTTCAGTTCTAAAGGATTTTCTAACCCTGCATCTGCCTTGGCACCACAAGGGATGTTTGAAAGCAACCTGCTCACCCAGGATGGAGTGGAAGGTTCACCCAGCTCTCAGAGGTCAAGAGAATGCCCCAGCTCTTAAGGACATGGCCTCATGCTTCTCAGAGAGGATGTTTTCGTTGTGGGATGCATCTTAAAACAGCAGCCAAGAGCAGCCTCCATCCCACCACTCTGCCTGCCCCTCCTTTCTAGGGACTACTGGAGCCACATGGTCTCTCACTCACTTCTGTTTATGGAGTTTCTCAGCCAGGAGAAAAACCATTAGGTGTCTAGTTGCAAGTAGGAAGCATCCAAAAAGCTGCCTATTCCAGTGGAAATTCCTGCCAAGAACCTTAAATAAACTTGGTGGAGGGAAGATGTCTAAACCCATTCTGTATGCAGTATATTTCACTTGTTAGATTAATATGCAGAACTTGATTTCATCTAATTAATTAATTTGGGATCTAAAAGCAGAGGAAAAGGGTGGGCTTTTTTTCTTCCCACTTCTGATTCTCTTTGTGGGTTTCTTTTGGGCAAAGAAGCAAGTCAGTACATTATTGAGGATAAAAGAAAAATCTCTCTGAAGAGTTAAGCAACTCTTTATTTATATTTTTAGCCAAAGGTGAGAGGTAAGGTCAACAATTTCTCTATGATCAGTGGCTATGCCCAGCAGTAGTATGGACAGAAAGGAAGACTTGAGCATGTAAGAGGAAAAAGTCATACAGTTAAAAACTATAATGAAACATGTAAGATGCTTTGCCTCTATCTTAAAAAAAAAAAGTCTATTGTGTCTGCAATACTTTCAGAAGGAAACTGAATCATTTTATCCTCTTTTAAAATATATACATATAATAAGGTAGAATCCCCTTATGTTTTACATGACAATGAATTTCATGCCACTTGACGGATGCCCCACCACAAGGTACATTAATATAAATGACTCTCACTAAGCAGGCTGACATTGCTCGCCCTGCAAAGTGCCCCCTTAAAGATAAGAGGACGGGCAGGAGTCAGGCCAGTCCTGGCTCCTCACAGCCGAGATAGGGGAGAGTTGGCCGGGAAGTAGAGGGGAGTGCGGTGTGACACCTTACCTTTATGCAAAATTTCTTTTTGCAGAATACAATGCACACCAGAGAGAGAGCAGACCTCCTCTCTACACGTTTATTGAAACGCTCCTGGAATAATTTTTGGAAGAAGCTGGGTCGAGTTCAAGGCAGATTTTGAGATTGTCTGGAAAACCAGAAAGTAGTAAGAGATCATCCTGTAAGGAAGGGTCAGATAGACCAAAAGGAGACGCCCCAAGAAGACAAGGCAACAGTTAAAATTTAAAGAAAGAAGCAAACACAAAAGAAGTAGACGGTTGGAGATCTAAAGGGTGAGATGTTAGTGTATGGAGTCAAGACAAAAGCAGTGGACAGTTATCTGAGTGGAAAATTGGAAAGATTCAGGAGGGCAAATAAAACCCTAAATTAAGCGGCAGAAAAGTTACAAACACAGAAGCAGTGAAAGGTCCAAAATCCAAACTGTGAAACCAGTAGGTTCCAAGTGCCAGTCACGAATAATGCATCAAAGAAACTTACAGTACTTACAGCTGATAAAATGAATCCCCTTCTCCTGGGACAGCGGCAGTTTAAAGAAGAGAAAATGCATCTGTATAAAAATCAAGGTCATTTTGCCTCTTGGCACAAAGCTGCGGAAAAAGGGAGAATGCTTGTGAAAGAAAAAAAGAAAGAAGAAAAGAGACCATTCAAGACAAACGTCTCCCTCTCTGGGGCACGTTTTTCCTGGTGGCAACCTCCTTCCCACCAGTCCTGGGTGAAATAAACAGTCCTCAGCACACGGAGTGGAGAAGCCAGAGGTTCTAAAACAGAGGATCTGCATCTTTGGGTTCTATAAATCATAGGCCACAGGTATGCAATAGTGAGTCTGAAGTCAATACAGGTCATTAGGACAGATGGATGGATCCTGCTCTGCAGACCACCGACACTTGACCCACGTGACAAGTGACCACGTGGACAAGGAGCCCCGTCTCTGGTCAGATCGAGCTTCCCAGCGTGTTCATCTCATGAGCTCAGAGTGAATCGAAGTATTAAAAGGCAACCGTGATGAATAGTAAACCGAAGAAGCTGTAGTCTGCACAGGCTTCCTTATCCCTGTGGGTGACCAGCCTCGAGGCTCTGTGGCCTCAGGACCCTGTGAGGACAATGGGGGTCAATGTCAAGGCATGCCAAGGTGTCCACCTCACCTGGTTGGGAAGCTTTGCCTTAGGGGATGGTTTGAGATCTCCTGAGATAATTACCCTCAGAGGCAGATGACCACACAGTGAAAGCAATGGATCTAAACAAATGTCAAACTTAAGTAAAAAGCCCTGGAAACTACTGTATAGAGACTGAGACCAGCACAGAGTAAGGTGATGTTTCAAGTGAAAAGTATAACAGAGCGAAAGAAGTCATTGTTTCCCTGAGTAGTACAAAGACCTTCCTCTGCCCTCTCCCCCTCCCCTCCCCCTCCCCCTCATCCTATTCAGTGGTGGAAGTTACAGTGTATAAATGTAAAGAAACAGAGGCAGATGAAGCAAAGAGCAACCTAACAGACCAGCAGCAACAGTTTCCTGGGACAGAAACAGGACCGGTAACTGTAGCACAGAAATGGTGTAAAGCTCAGGCTGCTGGGGTGTTTTCTCAGGCCAGAGCCATGTTTTAAAAATAATTAAATTTGAGTGCTTTTAGGGGTATGCATTTTCCATGTTTTTGAAACTGCCACCCTTAATATTTTATTAACCTTTTTCATTCCCTCTTGTTATTTTCCTAACCTCTGAAGGTATTAGAGTTTGCAAACTCCAGCTCCTGAGCAGTGTTGGGAAGATCTTGAGGCCAGCATTTTTAGAGGCATAACCTCCTAAGATGATCAGCCCAGCGGAGATAAGCTTGGGCCCAAGAGAAGGAATGTACAAAATCAAGACCACAACTAGCATGGAGACAGAAACAATTCCTGGGAAAGAAATACTGTTACTATGAGCTACCATACAGTTTCAAATTTTTTAGGATTAAAACTCACAGAGATTTATGCATACATATTTTCTAAAAACTATACTTTCTAAATTATCTTTATTGGACATGTTGCTCATTTACCATGTTGTTTTGTTCTCCTCAATGACAAATTATTTTGTTCCAAAATGTGTCCAAAGAGGATGTTCAAGTTGAAATACCTAACTTACATGAACTTAACATACCAACCTGATAAAGGTCTAACAAAGTCATAGCCTAAGTAGGCAGAAAAGACCCTTGACTGAGTCTTCCAAGTAGCCAAAATGCATTGCACAGAAGGGCTTCCGTGCACATGTTTCTGTATCTGAGATACTAAGCCTTTTGCAACACTGTTCTGATTTGGGGCAAAGAAAAATATGACCAACCTAGAGCTCCTTTTCTGCTTTTTGCCTAAAAGGAGCTGGTGTTGATGTGGGATAGATGAAAGGATATACTTGGAAAGATTAAAGGCTTGGGATCTACCACTGGAAGCTCTGACCCCCAAAGAGAACTCCATTCCCAGGGGTTCCTGCTGTCAGAGCAGTGAGATAGGAGTAGATTTCTGTAATGGGTGAGTGGAGATGTCAGACTGGACCACTCTGGGGAGGTTGTATGGAAGATAGTCTAGGAAAAACATCATTCTCCACAGAAAGAATATGATTGATTTACCTAGTAGTGCCATTCTTAAGTAAATGTGGGTGAACTCAATGATGTAAGATATCAGCACACATGGAAACTTGTAAAGCAGGCGTGTATAAATGCACCATCGAGTTTACTGACATAACAGGCATATAAATTTTAGCGTTTAGAAGGCATTCACCCCTCTCCACCCCAGCCTCGAGCAGAATAAAACCATTGCAAAGGTTTTAGCACAACCTGGTGGTCATTCTATGGTGTAAAATGAGATGGGGAAAATAATTCAAGTACATCCATGTAAAAACACTTCAGTGTGACAAAAATTATCCCAGAGAAAATACAAATCATTCCCATGAAATTTACTGTTTGGCATTACCTAATAATAAAATATGAGTCTACATCAGTAAAATAAAACATACAATTTCTCAAATTTGTTTTTATTCAGCACTCATTCTGAAAGGAAATACACATTTTGGATGAAAAAGTGTCCTGAATTGAAAATGGATTCTTCACAGTCTTTTTTTTTTTTCTTTTACTCAGAGAGTTATTTCCATAGAATTAATTTTTAAAAATATTTTTTAAGTTAATAATTTGGCCTTCATCAAAAAAAAAATAAGAAGTTGGAGTTTAAAAATAAGTTAATGATTTTTTTAATAGAGAGAATGTCTTAGGAAGTCCAAATTTAAACACTGACTATTGATATATTGTTTTACTAATAAATGAACATTCCTCTTAGAACGATTTAAAAAACTATAAAGTAATTCTATAACTTATTGGCCTCGTTTTCTCACCCTAGAACAGAAAGCCCACTGAATTCATTTATATTGTATATGTTTATAAGTTTTTTTTTTTTTTTTTGGCACGTTACATGATGTCTTTATTTTTACATGTTGATCTGGCAAAATTTTGTATACTGATTTTTTTAAATTTTCATTTTATATTGGAGCATAGTTAACAATGTTGTGTTAGTTTCAGGTGTACAACAAAGTGACTCAGTTATACATATTCATGTACCTATTGTTTTTCAAACTCTTTCCCAGTTAGGTTGTCACAGAGTATTGAGAGGAATTCCCTGTGCTGTACAGTAGGTCCTTGTTGGTTATCTATTTTAAATAAGCTTTATCAAAGCATTTTCTAGTTCTCATAAAGCAAGTGCTAGAAGGGCTGATTTGACTGAGATACAGATCAGGCTACCAGCTCAAAGATTTATTTTCCAGGGAACATTTAGGGACTTATTTCCTCTGAGACTTTAGATTATAAGTTATTGGGGTCAGAACTGTTTAAGTCTAAGAATTTTAAATCTTCATTAAGATTTTTTAATAGTTTTTGAAGAAAGTTTTTATCAAGAGAATATATAAACAAAACAAAGAATTTCCATATTCCAATTATTAAGAACCCATAGCCGTATGTCTTTGGTGATCTTTACATTTTCTTTAATGATGGCATGATTTTTAAAGCGTTAAATACCACTTTTATTTCTAAATTAATGAATTAGTATTACTTTTTGAGTCAGTTATCTGTTAAGAATTACTATTGAAGTATGACTATTTTGATAACTGAAATATGACTATTTTATTGAAACTGGAATGGAATATTTACTTAGCTCTCTGTAATAGGCCCAGTGATGAAGAGCTACACACAATGGGAAAAAAATGTAAAAGCTTGTTTAATACTACAAAAAATATATATACTTTCCATTGGTAAAACTTAGTTATTTGGGAGGTTATTTGCATTTGTATAATTTATGCACATTCATGTGTATAAGTGCTTCATTTATTAAAAATACAGATTCTCATGAAAAAATTCACCAATGTTTTAGATGTCTATTCAGTAGTAAAATCACTTCACCCAGACCCTGTAAAATGTATGACACATTGCATTATCTGTACTATATATTGCACTGCTAGGATAATAGCTGTTCTGTTAAAGTGGAATTGCTAAACATGCACTCCAATGAAAGTTAATCACATGCTTATTTTTGCACATGTCTGATGGAAAAAAAAAAAAACCAAAAACCTCCAATTATGACTTCTGGGGCATTGTTTTTCATTAGCTGTTTCAAAACAATCCCCATCTCTTATCTTAAAACTTGGTAGGTACAGTGTGAAATTAATTTTAGGTGAAGTAAGAAAACCAAGGAGAGAGGGCCTAGAACCGGATGTTTCCCTCCAATACAGCAATGTCCAACCAAGAGGCCCCCGAAAGGGCCATGCTGAGTATATTTAGATTCTTGCGGTCCTTCCTCCGAGTTCGTCTCTGAATTCCCCTCACTGACCCCTCCCCTTCCTGTCCAATGGCGGGAAGGCCTCCCCAGGCTGCAGTCTCAGTGCCGCATGAGCAGCTAGCTCTGCTTTCTGCCTGTGTTTGTGGCAGACCACAGAGACCCCCCGCCACAAATTTGCTTCCTTCCCGTTAATAACACTTGCATTAAAACGTCCCCAGAGACTACCATGTGTCAGGCGCTTGAAATACAAGAGACAAGCTCACTGGGGCATGAGCTCTGTCAAGGTGAGCCCTGATGAAAGCAACACACAGGGGTGAAAGGACACCATGGAGTGGGTGGCCGACATCATCCATGGGGGAGGAGAGTTCCCGAAGCTGGGGAGAATAGCACAACTTTTGTTCTTCAAGGTAGGTGACTTGGATGAGAAAACATGGTAATGAAGTTAAGGATTATCTATTTCATCATCAAGTCAATATTTTACTTGAGGTTGATATAAATTTATACAGGCAAACCTCTGAGATATTGTGGCTTCAGTTCCAAACCACTGTCATAAAACAAATATGCCAATAAAGGGAGTCACATGCATGTTTTTGGTTTCCCAGTGCATATAAAATTTGTTTACACTAGACTGTAGTCTATTAAGGGTGCAACAGTGTTATGTCTGAAAACATGTACATTTCTTAATTTAAAAATACATTATTGATAAAAATTGCTATCATCTGACAAACCAGTGTTGCCACAAACCTTCCATTTGTAAACAGTGCGGTATTTGCAAAGTGTAATAAAGCAAATCACAATAAAAAAAAGTACATCTCTACATAAGTAAAAGATGACAGCATTTAAAACACTTAGTGACCACTCCAATGTTCTCACTACTGCAGGTTTCTACAGAAAATGTACATAAATAGATTCAGACACTGTTCTTCATTTTGAGGAGTTAGGTTTCCTGAAAGAGACACTTGTATAAAAGTTATGATGGGATATGACACATAAAAACTGTGCAGTGAGAGTAAGATGAGGGGTGATAAACTCTAACTGATGTAATAAGAAGATACTTACAGATTTAGTGATATTTGGGATGTGTCTTAAAGGCATAGAAGTTCACCAATCAGTGAAAATAACTTATTAGGTCACCAAGAAAGGACAAAAGTCTAGAGTTGGACAAAGGAAAAATAGATAAAGACAGACAATATTAGGAATAGGACAAAATGGTAATTAATATGCTCAGAGAACTTTTCCCATCATAAAGTATCAACATGAGGTGATTAAAAATGAATATCCTGAGAATAAATTAATTGATAAAATTCTTGTTAATAAAATGGTATTTTAGAGGGAATAATCAATGTAAGATAGAAAATGAAGACTCTCAGAGAAGAGACCAAAAAGACAATGAGATTAAAAAAAAAAAAAAAGATAAGGGCTATGGGCAGTTTCTTTTGTCAAATGAACAACAGATCTGCTTCTTTCAGATAACTAAAAAAAAACCCCAGAGTTAGATTACACCAAAGGAGGAAAACAAACAAACAAACAAACAAACAAACAAAAAACTACTGATTTTAAACATTAGCTATTAGGTGTTAGAAAATTATTCTGAATTCTTCAATTCAGCAGGGCTCTGGATTGCTCACCTATGAAAGAGCAATGCAGTGAAAACTGCATGACCTATTTTTTTTGAACTTTTTATTTAAAAATAATTTTAGTAATACACAGATTGCAAAATAGTAGAATCCCCGTGTAACTTTCACTCACTTTCCCCTAATGCTAACGTCTTACATAGTATAGTATAGTAAATTGATTGTAACCAGGAAACTAACACTGATATAAAACTGTTAACTTGGACTTCCCTGGTGGCGCAGTGGTTGAGAGTCCGCCTGCCAATTCAGGGGACACGGGTTCGTGCCCCGGTCTGGGAAGATTGCACATGCCATGGAGCGGCTGGGCCCATGAGCCATGGCCACTGAGCCTGTGCGTCCGGAGCCTGTGCTCCACAACGGGAGAGGCCACAGTGGTGAGAGGCCCGCATACCCCCCCAAAAAAAAAAAAATACAATGAGATTTTTTTAAATAGCAAAGTAAATAAAAGAAAATTAGAGAATTTGTAAATTCAATACAAAAAGAAGGTAATTGTCACCCCGTCTTTCCCCCGCCCTCCACAAAAAAAGAAGAATCAGATGAGGGAGGATGGGGAAGAGAGAGACAGAGAGAGACTGAGAATTAAAGAGAGAATGAAAAGGAGGAAGGGAGGAAATCAACAAAGACATAATTTAGGGAAATGTCCCCAGACAGAAAAATATTAGTTTCCATATGAATGAGCCTCTCAAGTGACTAAAACAGTGACATTAAAAAGCAAACAAGCAAAATAAAACCTGCCCACATCATGGCACCTTATTGTGAATAATAGACCCTAAAATATCTCAGGAAGGAAAACAAGAAACCTCTGAAGCCAGGTTATCAGGAACCAAGTGGCATCAGACTTCTCAGAAGCAAGAGCCAATGCTGGGGAAAAAAAAGGGTGATACCTTTAAAAATCTGAAGGAATCTAATGGATGTAGAAGTTTGAATGAGCATCCCTAAAAGAAACCAAATATATGGAAGAGAAAGTCAAATACACAGTAAATGAAAAACATCATGAAAGAGTAAAATCTATATATAAAAGTTGAAAGTGCAGAGAGCCCAGAAATAAGCCCACACATATATGGTCAATTAATATATGACAAAGGAACCAAGAATATGCAATGGGGAAAAAACAGTCCCTTCAATAAATTGTGTTGGGAGAACTGGACAGCCACAAGCAAAAGAGTGAAACTGGATGGCTGTTGTATGCCATACACAAATATTAACTCAAAATGGATTAGAGACTTGAACAAAAGACCTGAAACGGTAAAACTCCAACAGAAAACTATAGGGGTAAGTTCCTTGATGTCTGATCTGTCTTAGCAATGATTTTTTTTTTTAATTTGACACAAAAAGCAAAGGCGACAAAAGCAAAAATAAACAAGTGAGACTACACCAAACTAAAAGCTTCTGCACAGCAAAGAAAATCATCAACAAAATGAAACGGCAACCTACTGAAAAAGGGTAAATATTTGCAAATCATATATATTCTTGCTGTCTTTCTAGTATACAGTTAACTTTGGACAGTCTCAAGGATCAGGTC
Organism: Mesoplodon densirostris; assembly: GCF_025265405.1. Lineage (NCBI taxonomy): Eukaryota > Metazoa > Chordata > Mammalia > Artiodactyla > Ziphiidae > Mesoplodon > Mesoplodon densirostris. Next base: position 189,731,032 of record NC_082662.1, on the reverse strand, counting down.
AGAGGGAAACAACATCATAAAGAATATCTGATAAGACCCACTTGACAATGAAACCAAACCAGTTAAAGATTAATCAAAATAAGAAATTCAGGAGTGGGAAAGCCCTCAAAAGGACTCTAGACCCTTATGCAATTTAAATACAGGTCTAATGCAGTTCTTGCAGGCTTGATATTGTGAAATTAGCAATACAAATAGGAAAAACACTGAGAGGTGGAGAGAGACAAAGTTGAAGGTAATGTGGATATGAGAACTCATTATCTTGAAAAGCAAGAAGACAAAGAACAGTAAATGGTGTTAAAACATTTTGAAGGTTTTATGATCCTTCTTTGCCTTAAGTTAACATGAAGTCATTTAAATTAATATATACAGTAAAAAGAAGATAATTTAGGTGTAGGTTAAAAATTTTATCAACTCATTAAAATTCCATTTTTTCAGTAAATTTAACTGGATTAAACATAATCCTTTGTTTAAAAAATTTAAAAAATCTATATTTTGATTCGTATTTTCAAATCTTTATGTTTTTCTAAATTGTTCTACATTTTTTCTAATGTAAAGAACATCCTTATTTATTTTGGCCTTCTTCCCTCCTTCCCTCCTTCCTTCCTTCCCTTTCTCCTTCCCTCTCTTGGTAACTTCTATATATACGGAGAAATGACTAGCATAATATTCACCAAAATATAATGTTCACTTTGAAAGTACTTTTGGAGACTTTTAAAAATTTAACTGTTTTTCAACTAGGTAACAGATTCACAGTCTAAAATTCAAACAGTTATGCTAAGACACACAAGATCCTACCCATGTTACCATTCCCCCACCAGCCCCAACAGGTAAATACATAACATTCCATTGAAAGGGAGCACCTTAGGTTATTCCAGAAGCCTATAGATGGACACTTGGGTTCCTTCTAATAATTTCCATTTCATAGGAAAATGCATTAATTTGTACATGTGACACCTTGTAACTGTATAGCTATTTCTGGAAAGAAATCCGGAGATGTGGGGTTTCTAGGTAGAAATGGAAATGCATCTGTAAATTTGATAGATGTTGCCACATTGCCCACAGTAGGGCTGGTGAAATCGTGAGAGTCCTCAGTCCCCAGACCTCCTGTGTATCTCCTATTAAGAACGGTTATGTCAATGTTGTCTTGATGTGCATCTTTCTCATACGAGTGAGAATGTGAATCTCCTGTGTTTAGGCCTTTTGTAGTTCTTGTTCTGTGAACTCTCATTCTCCTTTGACCAATTTTCGATTGGATTTGGGGTGATGTTTATTTTTATTCGTGCTTTTCTGTATTACTTGCTTTTATATAATAAGAATGTGTCAATTTTATAAAACAAAACTTACTGTAAAAAAGCATAAGACCACAGAGGAAGAGTTTGGCTTGGTAAAGTGTAGAAAAACCCTTTCTGAGATAGGATACAAGCGGGAGAGTGAGTAAGGTAAGGATAGAAATATATTTTTAAATGCATAAGAAGAAATTTAGGTGAGTGGCTTTTATTTTTGTTTCTATTTTTTTAGTAAATGAGTCAGTGGCATTTGATGGAAGTAGCAGCTATGGAGATGCCCAAGTTGGAAAGAGCACCAAGGCGGCTGGTAAAGGAAAATAATCCACTCACCATATTGTGGTCCTGAATCAAGTTTGGAATCACACATATTTAATGATGTCAATAGGTAAGTTTTTTTTTAATTAAAGTATAGTTGATTTACAATGTTTTGTTAGTTTCAGGTGCACAGCAAAGTGATTCAGTGATATATATATATATATATATATATTCCTTTTCAGATTCTTTTCCATTATAGGTTATGACAAAATATTCAGTATAGTTCCATGTGCTATACAGTAGGTCCTTGTTGGTTATCTATTTGATATATATGTGTGTATATGTTAATCCCAAACTCCTAATTTATCACCCCCGCCCCTTTCCCCTTTGGTAACCGTGTTTGTTTTCTATGTCTGTGGGTCTATTTCTGTTTTGTATGTAAGTTCATTTGTATCATTTTTTGGGTTCCACATTTAAGTGATATATGTATTTGTCTTTCTGTGTATGGCTTACTTCACTTAGTATGATAATCTCTAGATCCATCCATGTTACTGCAAATGGCATTATTTCACTCTTTTTTATGGCTGAGTAATATTCCATTGTATATATGTACCACATCTTCTTTATCCATTCCTATGTCAATGGACATTTAGGTTGTTGCTTCCATGTCTTAGCTATTGTAAATAGTGCTGCAATGAACATTGGGGTGTATGTATCTTTTCGGATTATGGTTTTCTCTGGACATGTCCAGAAGTGAGATTGCAGGATCATATGGTAACTCTATTTTTAACTTTTTAAGAAACATCCATACTGCTCTCCATAGTGGCTGTACCAATTTGTATTGCTAATCATTAGAGAAATGCAAATCAGAACTACAATGAGGTACCACCTCACACCAGTCAGAATAGCCATGATCACAAAGTCTACAAATAATAAATACTGGAGAGGATGTGGAGAAAAAGGAACCCTCCTATGCTGTTGGTAGTAAGTTTTTTAAAATAATATTAGTTCCAAGCAGAGAAGCTACAGGTGTGGAAGTGGGAACAGAGATAGGAGAAATCTGACCAATGCAGACTTAATTGTCAGTAGGGTAGGAGGGCTGGTGATCAAGGTGGTGGCAGGAACTGCAGATGCTACTGACAAGTATGTGAAGTGAGTGCACAAAAAGGAGAAAAGGATCAAGACGGGAAGGAGGACTAGAGTTCTCCATGGGGTAACTAGAAATTCCAGGCCATACCCAGTTATCTTTTCTTTTTGTTTCCTTTTGTAAAAATTCATATAAAAGCATGTCTTTCACTTGTAACCATTTCAGCTGCTACATAAAAAACAAATCTCAGATAATATTCCCAGAAAGATATCTTATTAGTAAATCTCCATATGTAAATATGTAAATTTAGAATTACATTAACTGATGAATTGCCTACAAAGTGCATCATCTTGCAGTGATAAATAAATTTAATCTCTTCCTTTAACATTGTATAAATGTAGGGCTGATTTTATTTCTCAAATTCACATATTCTCTGAAAGACTGCAGGACATTGAATTAAAACATACTATAAAATCTGTAGGGAGAAAGTGTGGATTTTAGTAATTTGACTAAACTTGTCATTGATTTGACTGATTTTAACTTTTTTTAACTTCCTGCATTTAAATTATGAATAAATATTTTGCTACCTCTTACAAGAACAAATAGTTTATTTACTACTGACTCTCATCAAAGAGAAATTTGACTTCCATGATTTAATGCTACTTTAAACAAAGAGAAAACTGCCAAAGCCTGTTTTATTTACAAAAATAACTTGTTTTGTTTAAGAAGTCATTTTATAAAAGTAAAACTGACTGTGAGCTTAGATGAGGAACATTAGACTGTCTGAGGGGAAACCCACATACTTGCACACACACTGAAAAATCCAGACTAAAGTATACTGCATTTATATCACTGATATGTATTTTCTCTCATAATTCACATGACTCTACCTATTGAAAAAAAGTGCTCCTTGGATGTTGAACTAACTGTGATCCCTTATGGTGTACTTGTGTCCTCCAAGATGGATACAGAGTTCTTTAGGATTATTAGACATTGCAAGATAGTATGGGAGAAACGTCAAGATGAAGATTCTAGGTCCTAGGACAAAGATTGGATGGATTATTAAGACTTGTAACCTAATCAGAGTGTGTCTGCTGGAAAATAATAGTGTAAGGGAGAGAAAAACACATGTTTTTAAAAGATGATGTAGGGCTTCCCTGGTGGCGCAATGGTTGGGAGTCCGCCTGCCGATGCAGGGGACGCGGGTCCGTGACCCGGTCTGGGAAGATCCCACGTGCTGCAGAGCGGCTGGGCCCGTGAGCCATGGCTGCTGGGCCTGCGCGTCTGGAGCCTTTGCTCCGCAACGGGAGAGGCCCGCGTACCGCAAAAAAAAAAAAAAAAAAAAAAAAAAAAAGATGATGTAAAAATAACCATTGCTAAAATGTTCCACAGAGTGTTACCTTAAATAGCTAGCTAACTGTTCTTTGCTATTATCTATGAAGACCCACTGCAATGTATGAGAAACAATGGGAGATTTATCCCCCAAGTCAGTTCAAAGTAACTCAAAGCAGATACTAGATGGCCAATGAGCAAGTTTAGCTTTTATTTCTGTTAATTATGATGAAATTATCCAAACTTTTAGTTTTAAATCTTCTGCATATTCTTTGTTTTCCAGCCCTGTCTTTAGGTTAAGTTGTCAATGAAATGAAAGCAAATAATTATTAAATATAAATGGAAACCCCTTTATAAAGGGATTTACTACATGTCAATTTCTTATAAATGTAATAATTCAATTCTCTCCTTTGTATTGTATAACTTATAACATATGACAAAAGTCATGCAATGTAATTCATGAGGGATGATTTAGTCTGAACTAAGGAAAAATCTCAATTATGGATTACCAGGAAAAATTCTCAGTGCACAGTTATCTAACATCTTGAGGAAACCCCTTCATTGAGCCTGTGTTAACCAATGACGGACAAGTTCTGTGGGTAACTCAACTCCATCCCATCTTTCATCCCAAATATTGACAACTTTCATCCCCACCTCACAGAGTGTCCATGGTAAGATTACACAATGCATAAAAATTCAAGAGCATATTTTTATTCTTTGACAGGTCATCAGCCTCTACTTGTGGGATTTGCCTCTTATATCTAAGAGTTACCATTGAGTCCAACAAGTTCTCCTTTCCTGGAAAATTAAATATAATATCCCAGAGGTCCAACTTTTACTAAGGTAAAAAGGTGCATATGAGTCAAGAAAGCCCTGGTTTTTCTAGAGAGAAATACCTGTGTTCTTTTACATAGGAAGTTCACTTCCAGGTCCCTGGCATCCTAAGTTTGGGGACAGCTAAATCAGAAGAACTGAGCTCCCTTGGACTCACTCTCTAGAGATAGAGAATGAGTCATACTCTCCATAAATGTGGTTTGCATTTTATGGTGCCCTGTTAACGTGTTTTAAAAGCTGATTGATGGGTACTCTGACAAACATACTGAAATGTGATCTAAACAGAAAGAACATGTTCTGATTACCAAACTGAGAGACAATGGAACAATGATATTTGTGATTTATTGTTGGGTTTTATTTCCTGGCACTCACTTTGGTGATGAGGTGATCTTTGTTTCTATGCATTATGGGAACAAACCTTCCGCAGGGATGTTTAAGAGTGTGTTTATTTTTGTAAAATAACTTGAATGTTGTGAGTTCAGCTAAGCCTACTACATCATACAGCGTTGTTGAGAGCCTATATTACACGTGGTTTTGTTTTTGTTTTTGTTTTAATCACGGGATAAAGAAAAGACAGAAAATAAGTTTACACTATTTTTTCCACTAATTTTTCAAAACACATGAACAAAGTTGATACTCAGAAAGGCAGAAGAGCAGAAGGTTATAAACACAGCCTATGGTGGCAGGAAGAGCTGGTTCAAATCCTGAGTCTGTCACTTACCAGATGTGTTGGAAGATGCCAGGCACCAAACTTTTCCAAGACTCACTTCCTCATCTATAAAATAGAGATATAAGTGTATAAAATTTGTCTTGAGAAACAAATGCAGATAAAATAAATAAAATGCCTGGCATGAATTATGCCTCAATAAATGTTAGTTATTATAGTAATAGTATTTTTATTTATTACGAAATGATACAGGGACTTCCCTGGTGGCTCAAGTGGTTAAGAATCTGCTGACACGGGTTTGAGCCCCGGTCCAGGAAGATCCCACATGCCGTGGAGCAACTAAGCCCGTGCGCCAGAACTACTGAGCCTGCGCTCTAGAGCCCGCGAGCCACAACTCCCGAAGCCCACATGCCTAGAGCCCATGTGCCACAACAAGAGAAGCCACCGCAGTGAGAGGTCCGCACACCGCAACAAAGAGTAGCCCCCGCTCGCCGCAACTAGAGAAAGCCCCCGCGCAACAACGAAGACCCAACGCAGCCAAACATAAATAAATAAATTTATTTAAAAAAAAAGAAAATAAAGAAATGATACAGGTTGTATACCCTTTGATTGGGTTAGTATTGATCCAAGAAAATGTAAAGAGAAATGTAAAGATGTTTACAAAAGAACGATTACAGTAAATGGACCTTTAGCAGAATAAATCTTTTCACCCTAAATAGGAAATGAAAAAATCCCAATTTTGAACTTGTCTCTTTGAAGAAACTTCAGGTCCTTCCAACTGTAAAATCTGTATAAGAGGACGAAAGCACAGCCTTTTCTACTCATTTGAACATATATTCTTTTAAGTTGTGCATTTTGAAGGTCTTCATATCAAGAAACATGTTGCAATTAGCCAGGGCAATTACCACTCACTTACTTAGACCTAATATAGTGCTATGAGAACAATTTTTAACAAGTCTCCAGTGTAAATTAAAAATTAAGATCAGTCCTAGTTAGTTATAAGAACTAATAAACTTCATATTCAGTATTTTAGCAGGAAAAGAGCAAATATAGATATGGAAATATCACTGTATAAGTATTAGAGCTCTGAGTAAAAGCTAAAAGCTTACATTTTAAAAATTATCATTGCAAAGACATTTTGCTAATCACTTTATACAGTTTTACCATTGCAGAGAGATATTAAAATGTATATTTTTTTTCTGCAAATATTCATTTGTTATATGTAAAATATTAATGTCTTGGGAGCTCAATTTTGAGAATACTGAGTATTTATATCTTTTACTCCCAATAAATTCTGGTACCAGAAATAAAATAAACAAACTCTAAAAGAAACATAACATAGTTTCTTTCTGTCTAATATATATATAATGGAATCCAAGCCTTATCCCTACAATGGACCAGGCTTTATTAAGTTGGAACTTTTTGCTTAATTTTTCTGTCTTGGCATTACTAATGGCAGTGCCAAGCTTTATAAATTGAATTTTTTATATAACATGAGAGATTCCCTAGGAATGCAAACTGTAGTCATAGACATAGGTCTATAATTCACATATTATTTTATTTTTTAAGATAAAAATCATAGACATATGATTCCACTTTCTAATGCAGTGGACCCCAACTTCTGAGTGATACATATTCTCACAGAGTAATGGACCTTCTGACTGGCCTCTCCTCCAGCACTTCCTTTATTACCACTTCTCACGTGCAGAAGAAAAAAATGTTTCTAGCTTGCTCCTGTTAAACTGATAGAAATTACCATTGCTCTACTATCTAAGTATTTATTTTGTGTCTTCTCAAAAGGATAAACTCCAGTGACAAATACACATTTAAAACACACAACATCCACATTTGTAGATAAACAAGGACTTACTGTATAGCACAGGGAACTATACTCAATATCTTGTAATAACCTATAAGGGAAAAGAATCTAAAAATATATATATATATAATATGTGTGTATATATATATATATATATATATATATATATATATATATATATATATATATAATTTGCTGTACACACCTGAAACTAACACAACATTGTAAATCCACTATATTTAAATAAATTTTTTTTGAACTTTAGAACTTTTGCTGTTTACACTTTGAAGCAGTTCACAGAAAAAATAGACACATATGACGCTAGTCTACTGAATTTGAGAACTCTAAATTTTAACTACATTGTCTAGTAAATGGCGACTGATCAAGTTTCCGTTGGAGAAACCGATGCACATTGTTTGAATGAGTAATGAGAGAAATGAAAGCAAGTTTTCTTTCTTTCTGGAGCTCGTAGCACATGATTCCCAACCCCCCTTTTTTTCATTAGTAAGTAAAGAGATATAAGTAAACAATGTAAGTTAGAAACTACTGCTTCATTCTAAAATTCACATCTTTTAATATGTTAACGGCAAGGTATTATACAAATATGTAAAGACTTATTCTAATTTTGTGTGTATAATAAAAGGATTAGAAGGATGAACACAAAACAAATGTGAGTTGAATGAAAAACAATTGATAATGTATTGTTGAGATATTTAAACTCAATCAGGAGAGTGAAGATGTAGAGAACCAAGCCAACTTAGAGGCAGTGTGTGACTAATGTAATAAACTGATGTAAATTCGATAAAAGTTTTCTTTATTACCTTTTCTTGAATTTTTTCTAGCTCCCAAACAATTATTAGACTATAGATCTTTAAAAAAATAAAATCTATAGAGTTGTTCTACAAATGTTAATTGCATAAGCCTTTATTTCAATATCTGCTTACATAATTCATGTATGAACATGTGAACACTTATGTACAAGAAAAGATAATGATTGGATTTCATTGTTGTTGTTATCAATTCCTGGTAAAAGCAGTATAAACATTTGAGAAATTCAAAGTAAATGCACTTCAGTGAAAGGCAAGGACAAATTTTACCATAAAAATATTAATATGCAATATTATATATCTCATATCAATGTCTTATTCCATAAAAATAGCTACGTTAGGCTTTGTATGTAAATATTTAAAACAAATACATTTGCATGACTCAATTTTTGTCCTAAGGATTGAATACAAATTGCATTTGTTTAAAGATGTTTATTTAAGTTCAATTGTAACAAACATATAATTTTGGGTCAAAAGTATCAAGCAATGAATTTCACATATTATACAGAGAATAATCCATGTTGCAAAATCGTAAACACCACATGAAGATAACAAGATAGGCTTTCTTGAAATTTTAAATTAGATTAAATAAGCTTGAAATATTGTACTAAATGCTAACATACGGAATATAAGATTTCCGAATGTTAATTTAGTTAACTTTCTTATAGTAACTATACACACCTACTATTTTATGTCTATTTCTAGAAGTAACATAGTAAACTATAAGATATATTTCAGTAGAACAAGGAGGCCATCTTGAGGTCATTCTAGAAATGTACATGTTATTCTTACACAGATCCCACACACAATTTATGATTTAAAAAAATACAACCTTTGAGCAAAGTTAATATTTTCCGTATAAAATGTTATGTTTCTTAAAAAAAAAAACAAAAAAAAGCAAAGTTTCTCAAGAGCACTTAGATTTACTTGAAAGCATCCTCTCTCTCTCTCTCTCTCTCTCTTTCTCTGCCTCTTTGTTTCTGTCTGTCTGTCTGCCTCACACACACACACACACGCACACGCACACACACACAAAGACTACAAAGAAGTTGTTTTTTGCTGAATGATGGATAAAATTTAAAATAAGTATAAGACTGTACAAAATGCTTCAGCTAAACTGTCTTAAATATTTTGCTACAGTTGTAAAAGAGAAACTTCCCACAAATATTGGTCCATGCACTTCATTAATCCATTGCATATCTATTTTGTCTTTCTAGTTCTAGAAAAAATAGAAATAACATTTATTGTGAGCCTTTGAGTTGCCCCATGTTTGTCTCTTCCTATGCACTTTGAGTTAAAACTGGACTCGCTGGACCATTGGCGGAATGTTCTGGCCCCTCAGCACCACTTGCAGGTTTGGAACTTTCATCCTCTTTATTTCCTTCAGGGGTCTTATCCTGGGCACCAGGTGGACTCACACAGTTAGCATCCTGCTTTGACTTGTCCACTTCATTATCAAATTCAATTTTATCTTCTTGTTGGTTGTTTTTCTTCACCTGCCCATTCTGGGCAGGGAAGGTGCTAGCGATGACGTCATACAGGAATTGATATTGCTCCTAATAAAGGGAAGAAGGAAGGAATTACACAAAAGAGGTTTATGTCATTACTTTTACATCAGATGAAAATTAGCAAGACATAATCATTTACTTGGGGAAGACCTGGGTATCAGAAAACAATTCTCATGTGTTTTCATAAAAAGAACATTTTAAGTGGTTTACCCTCCTTACAGTTCTAAAGGACTGACTGCAGGGCAATCTTCAGAATTTACCTTGTAGCCACACCAGACTGGTGTTCGGCCCCCTCGCAGGCCATGTGGGGTGTCTGATTCCCAAGCTTTTGCAAAGGAAGCCAATTTTGGTGCCCACCCTCTTGGTTCATTCCTACATATCATTTAGCATCAGATCAGGAGTCACCTGCTTCAGGAAGCCAATCTGATCCCCTTGGGTTAAATTCAGTGCCCTCATTCATATCCTTCTAATAATTTCTTGTCATTTCACTTACTACATTGTTTAATAAATGTCTGCATTTTCCTCACACTAAACAATAAGTCTCTTAATGGTAAAACACATAGCAGGCACTCAATATACTTTTAACATCAATACATGCAAGCTCAAGGTCATACATAAGTAAAAGCTGCCTATATTTGAGTGAGTAGTTAAGTTTACTTTGTTACTAATTCCCAGACCATCATCTGTGGTCACTACCACTTACAAGGGACACAGCTTAAATTGATTACAACAATGCTCACTCATTATCCTCTCTGTATCCACACGTCTTTGCAAGGTGACTTTGCAGGCCCTTTGGACAAAGGTTGAGTCTATGACCCCATCCCTACACCTGAGCTGGCCTTGTGAATTGTTAAAATGCAGACGAAGGCATGTTCCAGTCCCAAGTCTGGCCTCCAAGGGGTCTTATTCTGCCCCTATGAACCCTGCTGTCTTTATGGGAATGTGTCGGGCTAGGCTTCTGGATGAGGAGAGACATGCGATACACTCATCCTTATTGCCACAGCTAAATGCCAGCCAACTGCCAGCCTAGTGGCAGTCAAGGTCTTTTTGGACAAGCCAAATTGCAGTGGACACATCAGCGACAGCACACATAGCCGTGAGCCTGGTCCAGGTTGGCTAAGCCTAATGTGATCAGCAGGACTCTTCAGCTGACCAAACATATTATTGAATTATAATAAACGTTATTTTTTTTTCAGTCTCTAAATTTTGGGGTGATTTGCTACGCAGCAACACAAATGGATACAGGATTAAAGGTGGGGGAACTGAAGGAATCCATGAGCTTTTAAAAACATGTTCTTCAAGAACCACCACCACAAAGTGTTGGCAAACTCCAGTTAGGTCTCTTATTTATACTAATAATAATTCAATGTGAATTATCATGTAAAATGGAATTTAAAAGAGAAGACTAGAAAAGTAAATAGAAAAGAAGTAATGGAAAGGAGAGGATCAGAAGAGGGGGAGGGGAGGGAAGGGGAGAGAAGAAATTGTCAAAATAATAATGTAAAACATGTTAAAAGCAATGATGAGGTATACTTACAAATGTGGGAACCATTCCTGGCCTAGCTTTGCGTAGAGATTTTACTGCTTGAAAAACATCTATCACTTCTTCTGTTTCTGCACTTTCCAAGAGATTTAACAAAGCACAAAATATTCCTGTTTGTTGAGATCCATCCCTAAAAAAGAAAGAATAGATTAAAATAAAATTCTACATTATATGGAGAAAGTGACATTGGAATAAAAATTGAAAGAGAGAGACAAGAATACATGCTTCCACTTCATGTTTACTGTAATTATTTTATTCCAATCTCTTAAGAAAAAAGCATTTCTGCTAAGTGCATGTTTTATGCAAACGTTTTTCAATTTGAGAATATAATAGTCCTTTAGTTTAAAAAATATTTGTCGTAAGGTTTAAAAATATACTTTCTTCTATTAGTACTTTACCAATTATAATGCACTTTAATTTACATCTGAAGTTGTAAAGACAAATATTATAATATCCGCCAGATAGATGAGGATACTGTGATTTAAGGAAGATAAAGTAATGGCTAGAAGCTGATGAAACCAGAAATACTGGACCTGATATTTTGTAAATTACTAAACCACATGCTTTTTCTCCTCTCTTCTGCCTCTCCAGTGTTTTTTACAAATGTTAACACTTCTGCACCAATAGAAAATTGATACCTAGTGAAGTTACTAATTAAAGAGAGGGCAAACAAATTACTTACCAAACTGTGAGAGGTATGTTACATTATAATAAAAATTCAATTTAAAGAATTTCTTAATAGCAGAACTTTATTTATTGTACATAACAAGGAACATATAGTAGGTATTCCACCATTCCCTAAGAAACACATACAGTTTTAAAGCCTAAACTTCCCTTCTTATTTTTCTTTCCATGTAAGTTTTACCTTTGAAAACTCAAATAAATGCCAAAAAGTAATATCTGTCTAAGGTCCTGATTATAGTGTATACAATTCTAATAATAATAATGAAGGTTTCTCAAAAATTCTAAAAGCCCTTTGCTAGATTTACAATTCTCATTTTACTTTACTATTTTTCATTTCTAATTTACTTTACCATTTTTTATGCAAACATTTTATATCACACACACTTCTTTCAATATATCTTATTTAAGGTGTATATTTATCACAGATGAAAGTAAGGGTCTGCATAACAGAAGTTAATCAATTCAAGTATTATTATGTATATTATTAAAATCTTTGCCTTTGGGGTCCATTTAGAGAGTCAGGTGATGGGTTTCAAATCGAAGCTGCTAAACATTGAGATTTCAGTTTAATAAATAGCTTAAGATATGTTTATTGGAGGCAAAACATTCAGTCTTCTGGATTTTACTGATGCCTAATAGCGTGGCTCAATGCACTTAGGCAGAAATTAAATGCAACATCCATCCATCCGTCTGTCCTTGCATCCTTCCATTCATTCATTCATTCAGGACATGTGACATTCCAGGTTCATAGCCTAACAACTTTGCACTAAAATATAATTATTTCTACTGTATTTCTATAATAGTTATGCTGTGGGAGCACATGGGAGAGAGTGACCGACTCCCTAAGAGGCTTCCACTGCAGTCATGCATTTTTATCTGTTAGGAGAAATAGAATTTAACAGAAAGTGCAAACCAAGAGGTCAAGAAGGATGCTGATTTTTAGAGCACATCCCATCAAATCCCACCCACCTGCAGTGAATGAGGAGAGGCACATTCCTGTGAAACTTATTCCCTTCGGTGGAATTCTTGGGAAGTTTCTGTTTGAGATTCTGAATCATTAAGATTAATTCTTTGGGCTCCACAGGCAGTTCTTCTCCATTCCAGTTATTAAATTGGTACTGGTACACAGTTCGTGGATCTTTCCTCTAAAACAAGAAGGGAGGGGAACATGAACTCGAGTGAAGCTCAGACCATCTGATAAGTTGATAGTCATGTTTTCCTCACAGTTACTTTCATTTAAATCATTTAAAAATTGTATTCTGAGAACATTATAGAAAGAGTTGCTTTGTGTTCATAGAATGGTTTTTATTAGCTTTTCAACCAGATCAGTTGTCCCAAAGATACATACTCCTGAAATTGTTTGTATACCTTGGAATGTCTCAGTTCAAATGCACGGATGGTATAGGCTGAAGATTTATTGGTGTCCTTCATATGAACTTCTATGTCTCCATATGTTTGCTTTCCTTCCCCCCAGTACTGAGAACAGGCTTCCTAGAGAAGAAAGAACATGATTCAACATCATCTGCCCAAGGGTTCTGTTTGTTTTTAAATGCCCTCAGAGTACCTCTCTCTGTCTTTGCTCTATCCCTGTCCTCTTTCTCTTTTCTTCCCTCTGTTCTATTAAATTTGAAATTACAACTTGTGCTCTAAAATTGAATCTTAATCATAAAGATCTAAAATCTATTTGAAGTATGTTGGACATCCATTCAACAAATACATGGTGTTGCTTTGTGCAAATCAAGGGAACCTAGGGATACCTGAGGTGGCCAGGTCACCACAGGAATGGCTCTGCCATCCCTGGTGTAGATCTCAGATTTGTTTTTCCCTTCCTTCCCTGTCCTCACCATCACCTTTTCAAAATGTTTGGATTGACCTGATGTTGGTCATGACCCCTGAAATAACTTAAGTCTCTCTGTTCCTCCAGGGGTCCTTGGGGAAGGAGGTTACACCTCTTGGAGCTTTGTCTCTATCTTGTCTAAGTCAGTTGATTGAATATCCAAGGAAAGGGTTAGATTGAAGAACAGGTGGATCACAAGGGTATTTCCTCCTTCTTCAAATGGTTCTCCACCAACTACAGTCCCACAGTTGCTGACCATGATAGGCATTCCTGCCCACAATCCCGTTCCATTTCCTGACTTTCCCAATTTAGATGAAGGAAAAGATTGCTAGAATTCCACGTTGAAAATCTGAACATAGATTTCTTTTTTAAAAAAGAAAAAACAGAAAGATTAAAAAAAAACCTATTTTCTATGTACAAGGGTACATAGGGAAAAAAGAGAGAGAAAAAGAAGGCATATAGTATAATGCGTACTTATGAGAATATTTATTAAATAAGCTTTAACATATGTCAGATGATGTGTTAGGTGCTAAAATTAAGATGTACTGCCAGGTAAATTTTGATAACTTGAGGTATTCGGAAAGGCTCAAATACATGTAACAGGCATTAGGCAGAAGATCAAATTAGATTTCAGGTTCACCTCCAACTATAGAATTTTATGACAATAAATATTACATGGATATAAAGAAGACAAGATTTAGATAAATTTTCCAGAGTTTTATCGTTCTAGAAGAACGGGATCAAAATGGGAAGAGAAGGCACATTTAGATACATAGAATGTCAGAAAATCAAGTCAATGATGAGAACACAAATGAAGTGTTAAGATCCAGTCAGTAAATCTACTTGTCCAGGGTGGAAAGTATGGAAAACATAAATATATGAGGAAAACGGAAAGATACATAGGGCTTAATTATTGAGGGTCATAAATATCAGACTGAGGAGTTTGGTTTCTATCCTGATTAAAAAAAAAAAAAAGGAAAATGTGACTGTTTGTTGTTTTTAGCAGAGGGTGACACTGGGATTGCTGTGCCTCATATGATCCGTGAGCAGTAGGCAGGGCTGGTGAGGAGCAAACAGGAGAGAGGGTCAGAACCCGAATGCAAAACTTTGGAGGCCAGTGCTTGGATGGAAAACGGGGAGAATGAACAAATGGAATTGTGTGACAGACAGATCAAAAGGACTCAGGTATAGTGATCAAGTAAGTAATCCAAGAATGAAGAATCAGATTTTAGGGCAGAAAGACTTAAAAGCTTCTTAAAAGTACAAACCTGGTCTCCATTCTTTAGCTCTGTCAGCATAATAATCACCTTGACTTTTCTTTGGAATATCATTTGCCAAAAGTCACCAATGGTCTCTTTCAGTGGTCCCTGAGCTGCAATCATCACTTCAGGTTTCCAATAACTCTTTAAAAAAAATAAAGGTGAGACTTAGTTACTAGTGCTGGAGAGCAAACAGTGTATGCTTAAAATAACTGTTTGAAAGTATAGTCACTTAATTTGATATCAATGCTGTTACCTAATATTAAGATGCTTAGGTCCAATCCTGTGATAAACCATAGTGGAAAACATATTAAAAAAGATTATATATATATATATGAATCACTTTGCTGTACAGCAGAAATTAACATGACATGGCAAAGCAACTATACTTTAATTTTTTAAAAGTGAAAAAAAAGATTCTTAGGTCCAAAAAACAATGTGATATGTATATATAAGATCTTTACTTAGTTAATGATAATACCTAATAGTGTGAAATCAAGTTTAGAAGATATTATTTTAGAAAACTAAAAATTTTTCCTTCCAAAAATACCATTTTTTTCCACTGGAAAGCTTACTGTGATGGTAAAAAGAAAAAAAAAAGCATAAGCATTTCAAGTTATCTTCATCATGTCTCTAATTTATATTTATATATTCTTCTGCTATCTTATAATTAACATTCTATGAATACATATCAATATTTTGAGAAAACTGAGAAAAGAAATAAATTCAACTTAGTGTACGTGCAAAAAGTATTTACTGAATTACTAAAAGTTCTTTGTTTGAATTCTCAGTGTATCAAAAAATATATATGTGACGCAGACCCATTTAAATATTCAGAAAATCGGAATGAAAAGTCTTTAACTATACAAATATGCAAATTTAGGTTTGCTTACAATTTGGGTATATGAGTAAGTATAAACATTTTCAAATACTTGCTTTTGCCGAAATGTCATTATTTTTCAAATTATATTATAGTCATGTTTGTCATAAACTGTAACTAATAGCATTGTTTTGTTTTGTATCGACTCATTAGGTTTTAACATCTGAGTGTTGCAATAAGTAAAGATATAGCATTAAAAGGGGAAACTCTCATGTCAATCAATACATAGTTATGGTCAAGCTCATCATTCTTTTATAGAATCACTTAATGCATGGCCATAATAACATACATATATTTTTTAGAGTTGGACCTTGGGTTTTGGAAGCATAAGGACCTACCATTACAAAGGAGGCATTGATGTATTTGCTCGTCTCTTCTGAGTCACTGTCATCATCAGAGGACTCATCTGAGTCGTGCTCACTCTCCTTGCTCATCTCCAGTTCATGTTTAAGTGTCACTCTGTTAAAGTCATCTACGCAAAACAAAGTAGCAGTCAGTCTTCCTTTAAAGGCCCCTAATCTCTGGTTGATCGTCATGTGGAAATTAGAAAGTCACTTAGAAGTGACAGATAACATGATGTACATGTATTGATCTACAAGGAATGAGATGCTGCTCCATTTTTATTGATCAACAAATTAATTTTTAAAAGCCTAATAGAAAGATCCCAAGAAAGTTCCAGGAAAAAATATAGACCATAACTCTATGTCATAATGTTCCATACGATTATGCAATCTTTGATATATATACTATAGCTTTCCATGGAATATCATCATGCTGATGGATAAAAGTTTTAAATATATATATATATGTTAATAAAATACATAGCTTAAGTAAAATCCTAATTTCTCAATTATATCATATTAACATTCAATTAACAATCTTAATTAAATTGGTACCTCAGATAATTATTTCAACAAGAAAAGTATTTAGTCCATAATTTCTTACTGTTTCTCAATTTCTTTCATTTATAATAACCTGATCAAATGATCTGATTAGCTACATCACCATCAATTCCATATTTTAAACTATATTCATAATGACCTCTTCTGTAATTAACTAGGTCAGCCATGCATTGATCCGATTTATTTGGTTGTTCAGCCTATTACCTTGGGTTATATTTTCTCCATGCTAGTTTTAGTGTAGGCAACTGAATAAAATTATAGTTGTACCAGGCATGGTCCTATTAATATACTTAAGTAGCAAAATTCAAGTCTTGAAAATGATGCTTATTTTGATCTGTTAAATTTGATGATTTATAGTATATTTCCCGTCTACTTTTAACCTCCTTGGTGTAAGGAAGTGATAAACAGAAAACATAAAGGGAACAAAAAGGATGTAATTTTGCTATTTGGCAATTACCCTGGAGTAAATAACTGCAATAAACTGAAGATGAGCGAAAACTGATAAAGAGGAGTTGGCTTTTTTCCCTCAGCTTCAGAAGTTACGTCTTTCTGAAAACCCATTTCTGAACTAACTGGCACAAAGAAAACATGGAATATTGTCTGTCCTCCGAAGTCCATTGTAAATGTTTGGGGTTCAATGTATTTGCTACAACTAAAATTCAAATACCCTATAACTATTCTCTACTGTCAAGCAAATATTGAAAACTTGCTTCCAAATGGTTTGTGTGTGTGTGTCTCACATTAAACAAATTCAAAGAGAGCTTCACTTTATCTGATACAAAAAATAAAGTAAGCTGCATACATGGAATGACGTTAGAATTCCTGTTTTTACTCTTATTTTCTTCTTGATTCCCAATGTGCTGTGTCCTCCAGCTCCTATATGAAGGAAGTCTCTGAGGGGAAAAAAGAAAAAAGAAACAGAAAGGAAAACTCCTTTAAAAATTTATGTATTGGCTTAGTTTATTATTGTAGCGCAAGTTGCACCCTAAAGAAAAGAGGTTCACCAGGTTTTGTGAAATTTGCATACGTTCCTTAAGGGCACAATTTTTAAGTTTGCCTCTGAATTTTTCTTTATAATTGCTCAGGTATTAAGTACTTTGACATGGCGAATTTGAACATATACGATTATATAACAGAATATGTTTCCCGGTTAAGAGGTGCTGGATAGCAAAATAGTATGGTTTATTCTTGTATAAGTTGAAAGCACCGCATAGATGTTGATTATTCTCCATATTGCAAAAGCAATGGTAAGTTATTTTAAATGATCCAAAGTAAATTCTCCAGATGAAGCATTTGCCGAAGACTAGGCTCACACTTCAAATAATCAATATCTCATTTCTTTAAGCCCTCCAGACTATTTCCCTCTCCCTCGCGGTAGCTAATCAGTCGGCAAGACCTATCATTTCTCCAGGTGGAGCTCTCAGATCCTTCTGCTTTTCTCTGTTCCTACTTAGTCCAATCTGCTTTCATTTCTCACTTGAAAACATCAGCAGTTTTTTCACTGGCCTCTTTGTCTTCAATCTCACTTGCTCTAATCCTTCTAAAACACAAAACAGAGCAGGTCCCCCCTCAGGTTTTTGGCAGCTTCCCATCTTTGTTAGGAAGGATTCAGCATCCGTACAGCACAGAAAGCCTGTCGGGAGATGCCCTTGACTGTCTCTGCAGCCTCACCTCCTGCTGCGACCCTCTGCACTGCAGCCAAACCTACTTCCTCCAGCCTTGGAAGGGGCTAAGCTGCCCTTTAACTCTTAGCAGATTCTCAGGTGTGTTTTCTGCCTGGACTATCCTTGCCCCTTTTTCTCACTCTACTAACCTCTACTCGCCCTTTAGATATCTGTTTACAGGTCAATCTGTACTGGAAGATCTCCCTGCCTGCAGCCTTTTCTTCCCAATAAATAACTTAACTAAATATTTGTCAAGTGGATGAATAACCTAAACTGAGAGAGCTCATCATACAAAGTTCAGGAAGATTATACACATATATGTGTGTGTATATATAGGTATGTGTGAATATGTATTATATATAAATGTTTCAAAAACTATGGTGTCTTCTTTCAAACTAAATATGGAACCTTGTTTCAAATCACACTCCAGCCTCTTCATTCCTTAGCCTCTTCACCTCCTATAATATTCCTCCTCTCTTCAGCCATCCACATTCCCCACTCCACTTTTGTAGGTAGGTTTCATTCTAAAGATTGCATCACTTTAAAAATTATGACTTCAACCATCCTTCCTATGGAAAATTACCTCTATTCTTCCTAGTCATTTATTGTAGTACCTCCAATCCAGCAATCTGCAATCCTATCAAAACCTTTATCATATTGTTTTTACTCCTTTCTTTTTTTCCCTCATGTCTTTCTGTGGCCAATACGCTCTTTATCATCCACACTGTATCATTCCTTTGCAAACACCTTTAGTGCCTTTGCCTCCCAACTTTCAATTATTCACTTTAAAAAATTCTAGATGGGTTTAATCCAACTATACACAGCTCTAACCCCAATGTTACTGTAGGAAACAAAAACAAAAGAAAACAAAAAAATGACTGGCTCTCTTTAATTTCATGACCATAAATTTCAAATGATCCAACAGTAATTTTGGCACCCCTACCACCTTTGCCTGGGAGATTGCTTTCCTACTTTGATAGAACTATTTCATATGCTTTTCTCTTTCTCAAGCATAAGCCCTTCTTTGCCCTACTCACTTCTGTCCCCCTAAACTCCCAAGCAATGATCTTACTTCATATTCTCTTGAGAAAAATAAGGCAATTAGACAAGAACTGCCTCAACTTCCCGTCACTAATCTACAAACCAACCTCCATCTCTACCCTCATTTTCTGTCTCCCTTTCTGCTCAGATGGAATAATTTCACTGTTTCTATGAGAGCTGTGGTCACTACCTGTCTGGATCACACCCACTCCCCATGACCGCATACAAATCACTTTGATTCTTGTGCCTAGAATTGTACTCGGTACAGAGCACAGACTCAATCACATTTGTTCAGCCAAAGAATTTACCCTTTTATTTAAGTGACCTTACATATGAATGTTTAAATTAAATGTATAAGTGTTTTAAACAGTGTCTGTCTATATGCAGTATAGTGGGGTTAGTGTATTAAAGGCAGTCAATTTATCAGCTAAAAGAGCAAGAATAAGAAAACACCCCTCTATCGAAGACCATGCCGGTAGCCTACTAGCTTTTCCATCATGGTGATTAGCTCAAGCTCCACTCCCACTCCAGCCCCACTCTGATCCAAAACATTGAACGATTCTGCATCTGATTAAAAGCACGTTCCTGGTCTTGCTGTGAAACTCTCTGAATTGACAAGTTTGGTAGTTTATGGAAAGATTCAATAAACTGAAAATCATAGGTGAAAGAGAAAAGTTACAAAACATTTTTTTGACAACTGAGCAATTTGGAGATAGCTATGCCAACTCTCTGAAATCACAGTGAGCTACATCTTAGGTTAGTTTTCAGAGTAACTGCCTGATAAATAGGTTAGGACACAAATATTTATCCTTTAGTTTCTGTCTACCCTCTCCAGTCAGTTCATGTTCCTAAGTGGTCATAAACTCCTCTAACTATTTCCTTTACAAACCAAAACCAGATGTAGTTTTTAAAGGTGAGATGCTACATTGCCTTTGGCGGGCCAATTTTGTGGCCATATACTATTATTATGACACTTTATTTTATACCAACTTAATGAAGAATGGTTAAAATATTGGCTGTAGAATCAGATTTCTTGGTTTAAACAAGTTTCCTATGGAATAGCTGTGTGCTTTCAGGCATTTCTCTTAAACTCTGTGTGTCTTAGTTCTCTCATTTCTTGCCATTTCATGGCAAGGCCCAAATACAAGAACTATGTCAATTACCTAGGACAGCACTGGAAAAGAGAGACAGAGGTTCAAGTTATCTGTAATGGTGCTCTTGTTATCATTATTGTTACCTGGAATTCAGCCTCCAGTGGGGAAGGCTCACTGGGTGGATCTCTTTTCTTCATGTTAGACAGATATGGATGTAACTCAGACAAGCTCACTTCTGTTTCCCCAAACTGATTGTATTCCACCAAGGCCTGATGGATCAAGATGTACTGTGCCTACAATTTCAGGGAAGAATATAGATAATTAATTGATAACTTAAAGTTCTATAAATCACATTTAAATAAATTCTACATTCCCATAATTTTGCTCATATGGAGACAATGTATGGAGAAGAAAACTGATATCTGTAAAATTTAAGTAATCTGGAATTTAGCTCTCATGGTTCTATGGGATCTAAGCAAATTCCATCTCAGATTTTTTTTCCAGAAAAAAAAAATATAGCTTGGTAAATAGATGAGGCATCTACAAGGTAGGGCATAACTTATATCTCATTCCTAACAGTTAAAAAACATTATCTGTTACTTCCTTCTGTGACTAGTATTGAGTCAGTAAGTTAAATTACTAATATATAAAACTATAATAAGTTTCACACTATATCTGGGAAAAAAAACAGGTTGATATTCCATAGAACACATTTTTTAAAAGAGTTTCCTAGAACCTTTTAATAGAGAAAATTATTCTAAAAATCACAATAGGCCAAACCCATATTTAACAGCTCTTAACCTTTTATCATATTTGAATCCACCATTTTTAAATAAATGACATATTTCTGATAAAATTCAAGCCTCTTTAACACCACCTCTAGTCCCCTGAGTTTGGCTATAGTATCCTTCCCCTCTATTGAGTTTTTCCACAGGAAATAATTTCTTTTTTTTTCCTTGTGTACGATCTGTTTTCATACTTCTACACTAATATCTATGTATTTATAACATTGTACATTTTTGTGTCCTTTCTTAACAATGACATAAATTGAATTGTATACGTTTCATCTGGTGACTATATTCACTCATTGTTTTCATCTGAGCATCTACCTACACAGAGAGCTATAGACCTAGATTATTCCTGTCAATCGCAGCAGAGCATGTGTTTACAAAGGTTCCATATGTCCACATTCTGTTTGTTCATTCCCATATTGATATATATTTAAGGTTTTCCATTTTTTTTTGTTATTCTAACAATGCTGAACACAATGAACATTCTTGAACATGTTTCTAGTTGCACACATTTGCAAATGCTTCTCTCAGTTATATACATACATGTAGAATTGCTGGGTCAAATGCAGACAATTTTGATAATAACCATTGCTTACAATTACTGACTACATGCATCTTCCAAGAGCTTGTCTAAGTGCTTACTTGGGTTATCCTTTGTGTCTTAACTCTATAAGGTAAATACTATCATTATCTCCACTTTACATATGACTTAACTGAGGCACAGGGACATTAAACACGGGTAAAATAGTGCACAATATTAAGAATAACAAGCACGATTTGAAACTACTACATCTAGTTCCCAAAGCCAGGCTCTTAACCACTGTACCGTCCTATTCTTGTCTCCCCAGTTTTAATTTTATGAGATGCTGTCAAACTGGGTTTTGGCATTTTAAAAATTTTCCCAATCTGATATGTGTAAGTGCTATTTCATTATTTTTTAAAATACATTTTATAGTCATCCTCCTTCCACAGTACTCTCAGCCACTAATGCAAAATGCTTCTAACTTCAATTGGTGCTTTATTTTTCAGGAAATTAAAAGAAAAAATATTTTCACCCACTGTTCGAGGTTGAGAAGAATTTGGATTTCCTTTAAGATCACTACTCCCACCACAAAAAAGATTTAAGCCAAAAGGCATAAATAAAGATAGTGACTGTAGCCTGGAACATACCTCCACCTGAACCATCAGGCATCTCTGTCGCCTTAGCTTGACGACATAGCCATAGACATCCACCTTGCTCTCTGCCTCCAGGCCTTCTAACATGGCATCAATTCCAATATAGGTGCCTGTGCGTCCAACACCAGCACTGACAAAACAAATGAAAAGGTTGAAGGTATGATTGATCATGGTAGGAAAACTAATGGAAAAGCCAGCAAGGGTGAAACAGGGTAAACAATGTCAGTTTCTCCTCATAGATTGTTTCTCAAAGTAGCAATTGCCAAAGGGGAGGGTGGCCCTAACACCCCAAGGAGTGAAAATTTGAATGGTCCTTGTGCTTTTGGTGGGGGTCTTTATTTACCTGCAGTGCACCACGACAGGGCCACTGAAGAAGTTGCTGAAAGCATTCACTCTCCTGCGCAGCTTGAGGAGCAAGTGAGGGTCTTCAGGGACCCCATGGTCTGGCCAGCTGGTGAATTGAATGTGGGTCACTTCTCTTCCAGTTGCTTTTTCTTTTCTCTAGCCAGGGGATAATATATTTTTTAGATGATTTTTTTTTCTCAACGCAAACCATGGGACATAAGTAAGTGGAAGGGAGGAACAGTACAAAAAACTCCTCGTGCAAGTTCTTTTTCATTCAAGATTAAACTCCTTTCCAATGAATAACTAGGAATTGAGACATCACGCAGGACTGGCATGCACCAACCACTAAGCAATTACTTACCAGGAAGGTAAGTAACATATGGTTAAGTGTAGCTGAAACCACTAGGAACTTTCATGCTGTGAAGTCAAAAACAAACAAACAAAATAAAAACACAAAAACACACAAAACAAGGGGATTGGTGTGTGGGTGTGAAAAGATACAAAGTAAAAGCCATTCTCACAGCTGTTTGAAATACTTCTGCTTGTTAGGAAGACAAACAGGACTATTGTCATATGAAGAAAGTCTGATTAATTATTTGATTAATACTATATTTCTCATATTAGAAGTGTCAGCTCGACTGTAGAGAGAGAACTGAGGAAAGTCAGCTCCAGATTACAGCTCATGTTTCTCCCAGTTTCAAGGTAAACACTAGAAGATGCATAACTCATAATTCTCTGACCAAGTATGAAGAACTACCTACATTTAGATAATAGAAGAAACAAATAAACAAACAAACAAACTTGGTTGGTTCTAATTTTCAGATAGGAAATAACTGAGTTAATGAAGAATAGTAATGTCAGACTAGTCAACATAACCAGAATGGTATTGGCCTCTACATTCCTGGCTTTAGTGCATCATGTCTTTGGCCATGAACCACTGGTAGGATTGTTCCACAGCCTTCCAAGGACATAGTTGTTAGTGATGCCACAGGGCTTTAGAAGGCCTTGGGAGAAATAGGCAACTTGTATATTTTTCTTTCACAAAATGTATCTGGATCATATGGAAATACAATTTAGATTACTGAGAAAATCTCCAATAAATGGAATTCAGAGAAAATTTCAACCTTATCTATAAAGACTTCCATATTTTAACATCTTTATTAAGATATTTTCACATTTCTTTAAAGTGCAAATGTTTTCATTATATTCACAGAGTTGTAAACCATCATCACTGGCTAATTATAGGGCATTTTCATACCCCCCCAAAATAAACCCATACAGATTAGCAGTCACCTCTATTCCTGCTCCACCCACCTCAGTCCCAAGCAATCACTAACCAACTTTCTGTCTCTATAAATTTGACTATTGTAGACTTTTCATATGAGCAGAATCATATAATATGTGAGAAGACCACCATTTTAACTATTATTTAAGGCCACACTGACAATTTTCTTTTCGGAACTAAACATTTTATCTCACCTACAGAGTTAGAATTTTAAACTTCTTACAGTAGTCTCTGTGCCATTTGTATATATTTTCCATAATGGTAATAAACCCATTGAGATGAGGGACCATTTTATCATTCATTCAATAATGCAGTCATTCATTTAACACAATTGATGAGCTTTTTATACTTCAAGGGTCACAGCATTATAAACACTTTTGATTTGATGTGGACAAACACTATTTTCACTAGTGACTTAACTTGACCCTGTTGGCTTGTGTTATTGTTCTAACCCAACTCTTCCTCCTGCAGTTCATTAAAAAAATAAATTTCCAGATATATTTCAATGTCTCACATTTAATATTCCATAATTATATTTTTAGACAAACAGGATGAAAATTAAAATTATGTCATAAAGCAAACTCACATTTGAAATGGTCAACTTCTGAATGATGTAATCCGGGCATCTTTTGTGTTCATTGATCTCTACAATCACATCTCCAAAAACCCGGCTGCCCTCTTCCATCAACGGCCAGTATAATGCACACTTGTTCTATATTTTAAAAAATCATTAATGATTCCAGTTTTTCATGTAAATGGATTTGTTTATTAAACATTCTTTGTAAAACAAAAGAAACAAAAATGTATTCTTTGAAAGTCTCAAGACATTTTTATAGTCTCCCATAAACTATGATGCTTGGAAAGTATTCCATTTCCCATTAAGTGCCCTGAAGTATTTCCTTCATACGACCCAGCAGAAGAAGGATGATCTTCCCAGGCTTAGCTGCATATTAAATGAGGACGTGCTTGGTGGTCAGCAGAAATGGTGTGGTTATGTGCGGTTAATTTCAGGCTGGGGGATGGGGAGGATTTCACGCTTCCTAAAGTCACATTACATGAATTTTCACCTATCTGCCCAAGGTCTGTGTGTTTCAAGTATTAACAAGTACTTGTGAAATCAGCCCACAGAAGTGTACTGAACTTAAAATAATACTGCAACAAACTAGGAATCACATAGAAGTACAGCAATGAAACAGAAACATTTAAATTTTATACTTATATACAAATATTTATATATGTGCATATTTAATTTTTCTACAAGTATGAAATTTTAAATCAAGTGTTATACTAATTCAAACAGAGAATGATCTGTTTTGTCATCAAGCACATACATATGTGACTTTTCAAAATACAGTTCAACACTGTCTTTTCCTAACATCCAGCCTCCACCCTGTGAGTCCTGGACCTTCACCCTATGAACCTTCTGGCTCCTTACCTTGTTCCCTTCTTCACATCGAGTGACCATGACAATAACCGTGGCTTTCTGTTCCCAGATCATCCTCCAGAAATCATCAACAGTTTCATCCCTGGGACCTAGGGGGTAAACAAATAAAAACTGGTAAGAAATATCTTCTTTAAAGTGCTATAAAATAATTTTTCAAAAAGAATGTTGGACTTTCAGATAAATTACCTTGTGCAGCAATGTATTTCCTGGGTTCTTTGAAACCCTGTTCAAAACACACACAGAGGTATATCATTTACTGAGCGCTCAGTTATATATTTACATGCAAAAGTGTGAGATAGGGAAGTTGCCTTAGATCTGCCATTTCTTGGTTGTGTATTTCCCTGGGCAGTTTCAAATTAAAAGGGGGGTTTTATTAACTCAATGGCAGTTAACTGTGTCAAATATGTTAGTCAACATTTACAAACAATATTCATGACCTTCATGGGTCTTTGCTATATACCCTAAACAATTTTTAAAACTAGATAGACTTTATCTTCATGTGGGAAGGTGCAGCAATTTATAAGCATAATACAGGCACTCCTATATTTTAGATCTTGCCAGCCTTTATAGCACCATCTGCCAGAATTCAAACCTCCTTACCAGCCATAGAGATACTTTGGGGATTTTTACTCAATTTCTTTCAATAAATCATCCTGAGGTTAGCTCCATACTTCTACCTCTTAACGAGTGCTGGGATATACCGCTGATTGCCTAGAATCCTTTTCTGCCACTCTAGATAAGAGATACAATAACTTTCATTTTATTACCTACAATGTCTGCTTTCTCCACTCTGGTTACCAAGGCAAAGAAGGAATAGAGACAGGTGAGACACTGTGCTAGTTTCTTCCAAATTATCTCCTACTCCTCAAACTTACCTCAGTGATCAGAAAAGCCCTTCAGAGAGATAACCTTTGCCCTTAGATGAAATTCAGTCACGTGGGCCACAATAATTCATGTTTAATTTTAGTAACTTCTTGAAACTTCTATTTCATGATATAGTATTATTCATACATTTATTTATTCAACAAGTATTCATTGAGTGGCTACAGTCTGTCAAGTACCTATCTAAAATCTGGAGACATATTCTTTCCATGAGCTCCCAGGTCTGTTGGAGAAAAGTAAGTGTAACTCGATACTATAATTACCATATTTATTTGAAAAGAAAATATTTTTTTTCCCTAGAGGCTATCTAAGTCCTTATAAAATCTGCTCTCAATGACTTTACTTTGAAGAACAAGTTATTGTTTGGAAAAGACACTATACACAAATAAATTTGTTCAATGCTAATTGTGAAGGCCTGCAGTGGTCACCTACAGAATCAGTTAAAATAGAGGCCAAAATTATGACACAATCTTAGTAATTATTTTTGGACTATGAACTCACATTTGAAAGTGTTAGTTGCCACTGTAAACAAGCCTTTTGAATATCATATGAACAAGAAATTGAATCGTGGATACCAAGAGCACATGTCAGGGCAAGAGGTATGTGTTGCTTGGGATAGAATTTACAGGGACAACATGAAACAAAAATATAAAAACTTTTTTTGTTGGGTTTTTTTTGTTGTTTATTTGTTTTTATTTCTACTGCCTTGGGAGACTGACCTAAGAAAACATTGGTATGAATTATGTCAGAGAACGTTTTTCCTATGCTCCCTTAAAGGAGTTTTTGATGTCATGTATTATGTTTAAGTCTTTAAGCCACTTTGAGTTTATTTTTGTGTATGGTGAGAGGGTGTGTTCTTTTTTTTTCTTTTAATACAGCAGGTTCTTATTAGTTATCTATTTTATACATATTAGTGTATATATGTCAATCCCAATCTCCCTACAAAAACTCTTATGCATCAAACAAAGTTGATGGGAAGTAGGACATTGTACAGGTTAGAGGGTTAGACAGATTACTTGAGAAAAAACATCCTAGCTTTGCTTCTACTAGCAAAATTGGGAACACCTCAGAGTTGTTGTGAGAGTTCATTGAATCAATATATGTAAAGTACTTAAATTCATGACTGATAAATAGCAAATGTATAATAAGTTGTATTATTATTATTATTATTATTATTATTATACAGTTATCATAATCATTAAGGTCAAGAATTTTGCTCTGGAAAATCATCAGCTATCTCACAAAAGGACACAGAAGTTGCAGATGATTGTTTCATGAACAATCCAAGTAAAAAAGTTTTTTTTCATTATTATATAATTTTACATAAGTTGTGTGTAGTGGACTGAATAATGTTCCCAAAAAAACTCATGTCCTCCCAGAATCTCAGAATGTCACCTTATTTGGAAATAGGGTCTTTGTGGAAGATGGGGTCATACTGGATGAAGACGGGCTCTAAATCCAACGACTGGTGTATAAGAGAAAGGACACACAGTGACACAGAGACACACAGGGAAGAAGGCAACGTGATGACAGAGCCACAGAACAGGGTGATACAGCTACCAGCCAAGAAACGCCAAGGATGGCCAGAAACCACTATAAGTTGGAAGAGGCAAGGAAGGATTTTTCCCCAGACCCTTCAGAGGAAGCATGGCTCTGCTCACACCTTAATTTCAGACCTCCAGCCTCCAGAACTGTGAGATAACACATCTTTCTTGTTTTAAGTCACTCAGTTTGTGATTTTTTTTTTATGTCCACTCTGGGGAATTAATACACTGTCTAAATAAATAAATGAATAGATAGATAGAATTTGAACATTTTACTTTCTTCACTGAAAGTTTGTGAAAGCTTATATAATCATGTAGATCAAAAGAAACAAACTAAACCTCAATTTCAATTGTTTTTTCTTTGAGAAAAATTTGAAATTACCTCATAAACCAGCATGGATGATAGTATGAGACAGTTTGTCAACTGTTTGATTGTCAAAAACAATTTTCAATAGTCACTGTTTTGGCAGACTGTGTGGAAATAAGCACTCATACTTTGCTGGTGGAACATATACGGGTACAACCCCAGTGGAGGACAATTTGGAAATGTCTTTTAAAATTACAAATGCATATTCTCTTTGAGCCGGCAGTTCTTCTTTGAGGAATTTATCCTACAGATATGCTGAAACTCATTGAGAAATAATATGAGTCAAGATTATTCATTAAGCCATTGTTTGTAATAATAGATTAGAAACCATATTTAACGCTTGTTACTATAGGAACTGATTAAATACATCACAATGCTGCTATGCCAAGAATTACTCTTAAAATATTAAAGAAAGATGTTGAAATGTTCTGTGTTCAGAGCCAGCAACCTACAGCCTGTGGGTCAAATCAGCATGGCCTGATTTTGTAAATGCAGTTTGTTTTACAGAACAGCTGCATTATGTATAGTTTATAGAAGTGTAGTCACTGGGCTTCAGAGCTGAGTAGCTGTGGCAGAGATGGTATGTCCTGCAAAACCCCAAATATTTGTTATCTGGCCCCTTACAGAGAAACCTTGCCAGTCCCTGCCTTTTACAGTGATATTTTATGTATCCAAGATATATATTTTAAATAAATGGAACATTATACAGAACAGTGTGAATATTATGTTAACATTTTTGGATAAAGGAGAGGGTAACAAATGTTGGTGTTTTCTTTTTTGTGTATTAAAAAACTCCCGCTGGATAAATAGTAAACAACATAGAGGTTATCTTTTAAGGTAGGTGGAGGGACTGGGTAAGTGGTAGATTGAGTAGGAGGAATTTTGTCTCTCTGTGTTTTTATACTGCTTATTATTTTTTTTAATTCATGTGATGCATTACTTACTGAACAATTGTTTAATAAATTACATTTTAAAACATTTTAGATAAATTAACCATGCACTATATCCTCAGACTGTTACTAATTGAAAAAGGGCAGGGACTTCCCTGGTGGCACAGTGGTTAAGAATCCGCCTGCCAGTGTAGGGGACACGGGTTCCAGACCTGATCCGGGAAGATCCCACATGCCACAGAGCAAATAAGCCCGTGAGCCACAAATACTGAGCCTGTGCTCTAGAACCTGTGAGCCACAACTACTGAGTGCATGAGCCACAACTACTGAAACCCACGAGCCTAGAGCCTGTGCTCTGCAACAAGAGAAGCCACCGCAGTGAGAAGCCTGTGCACCACAATGAAGAGTAGCCCCTGCTCGCCGCAACTAGAGAAAGCCCGCATGCAGCAACGAAGACCCAACACAGCCAAAAATAATAAATAAATAAATTTACTAAAAACAAAA
Source organism: Mesoplodon densirostris (assembly GCF_025265405.1). Lineage (NCBI taxonomy): Eukaryota > Metazoa > Chordata > Mammalia > Artiodactyla > Ziphiidae > Mesoplodon > Mesoplodon densirostris. The sequence goes on along the minus strand of NC_082662.1, from coordinate 189,701,285 downwards.
ATTAATAAATAAATAAAAAAGAAAAAGGGCAAAAGTACCAAATTAACCAGAGCCTCCCAGTTTTCTCCTCTATGGTGAGGGGCAAAGACGGGGCTCTTATGAGAAATACACACATAGATAATTTAGATAATATCCATCGTATAACAGGTACAAGAGTATTTTAATTCTTAGTTATCATTCTGTTTGGAAAGAAAAATCCTATATTACCTAGCACCAATAACAAATAATAAATAACTATTCTTGCAAATATTAGTGATTTTGTTGTTTATATCAATGGCATTTATGAACTTCCTTCAAATCATTTCAAGTAATATTTCTAAAAATTTTCCATGAGAGGATATATGTATAACTGATTCACTTTGTTGTACACCTGAAACTAACACAACAGTGTAAATCAACTATACTCCAATAAAATTTTTTAAAAATAAAAAATTTAAACAAATAAAAATTTGCCATGACAAAGAAGGAGCTGAACAGAATGCATAGATACCAGAAAAATGAAAATGGTCAGAGACAATATGATGAAGATATAAAACCATCTGGCTGTTATGCATTTTTTTACTCACATCAATATAGCTGGCATTGATATAGTTGGACCCTGCATCTCCGTTTATGTCAGAGAGTTCAACACGGTTATAATCATCTGTTCAAAGAAAAGAAATATTAAATAAGTGAAATCATGAATAATCAAGCAGCCTAAATGTATGGAAATCCAGTTCTTGATGAGCACTTACAAGGAAGGATGTCAACATAGCGGTTTTTATTCTGGTTAAAGGGTTTTCGAGCATCCTTGATAGAAAACTTGCCAAATACCCTCGGAATGCTCTGAAAGACACAAAGATCCTTTGGGTCACATTCAAGAAAAACCATTTCCCCTTGCCGCTTATCCTTTTGAGCAAGTGACACCTCCTGGAACGTATTTCCTTTACACTGATGAACAAGTTGCATATGGTAATTGAAATGAACATTATTAGGAATTATGCAAAAAACACTCTTTAAGAAAAATGAATGATAGGCTACTTGGAAAATAAATCCCATGAGGGAGAGCAAATTTAGAAGTTATTGCTCTGCCACTTTACAATTCACTGAAAAACACACTTGGATGATTACCTAGAGCACAAGGACAAAATCAGTCAAATGCGTTTCGAGATACAGCTTCATAACTAGTATTCATACAACGAGGCAGCATTATCTTGAAATGTTGACTAGTTTTATGATGATGATCTTCTGGTCTGCAATTATCTGCTAATAAATAACTGCTTTGACTCCGTTGCACTATTACGTGGGATAAACTATCAAGGCAAATGGTTATAAAATACATTTAAGGTGAATTACATTGATAACAGAGTAAACTTTCTCATCATGTATCGAGAAGAGCACACACCTGGAATTCAGCCAGGAAGAGTCTCCCTTCATCAGCAATCTTTCTCTTGTAAGTTTCCAACAAAACATCTGCATGGATGGGCTCCACATTCATCAGTTGCTTCTCATCATCTTTAAATGTAGTAAAGATTCACGACTAGTGTTAATGTCTCTCTTTCCCTTGTTCATGCAAATTTCGTTAAACATATACCTTGGATTCAGTCCTTAGTGTTTTTCCTTCTCATACACTTTCCACCTGGAAAATCTCACTCACACATAAAGATTCACCTGTAAACCTATGACGTCTAAATCTTGGGCTCCAGCCCCCTTCTGGCCTTTGTATTAATATTTCCCTCTTATTCTCAGATTTTCCACCCAGTTATTCCATAGGGACCTCAAAGTCAAGATGTTCAAAGTAATTTTCCCTTTATTCTAGTATCTCAAATCTTGGCAAACAGGACCACCATTCACAAAGTCATTCAAGACGGAAACTTCCAGGTGATCCACGATTTCTCCCTCTGTCCCCGTATCCAACAGGTCGCCGTGTACTTTCCATCCTTTCTGCCTGTGGTCACGCTCAGGACGCCTCCTCATTCACGTAAGGACATCTTCCCAACTCCTCTCCCTGACTCCAGCCTGTCCCCAAGCTGATTTATCTTTTAAACTGCCACAAATTCATCTTCTGAAATACAAATACGAGCATGCAGCTCTGCTTGTTGAAAAAAAAAACCTCACACTATTGTTTGTGCTCCATAGCCTAAAGGTTAAAGTTTTAATGTCTAATGTGATATATGATCCCTTTTTATCATCTCACCTGACCCATCTCAACCACACTGTTTCCTACACTTGCTTTACATCTTAGGCGTGAATGTTCTCCAAGTGCCTCACACACTTTCTTGTCCTCATGTTTCTGTACACACTGTTCTGTCTACATAGAATGTCCTTCCTCATTTTCTATTTATGAACAGATTCCAGACCAAATATCACCACCGTGAGGATATATACATTTTTTTGTTGGATTAAAAGCATTTTATGGCAATAACAATATTCATCTATATTGTATTTTTTTTCTTTTTATTGTATCTATTTTAACTTGTGAAATACTGTAAGCATATAAATAAGAGAATATGATGAATACTCTATACCCGGGACTCATCTTAATGTGATAATCTCTAGAGTTGACTATGAACAGATTGTGTTAATATTTTATGCCACCAGAGTGAAACTCATTATATGTTAGGCTTGTGAAATAACTTATTAAATAACAAAATACATATTAATGTAAATAGCTGTAAATGTATATGAATACTGGAACAACTCCTACTATCCAAGGTATATCTGACAGTATTTTTTCAGTATTCATGTTAACTTCCCCTATTTATTAGATGGAGAAAGAAGATGTCCATTAGGGGTGTACATTTATCTTTTTGTCCATTGAAATTTTCTATCCAATCATAACTATCAAACTGTCCATGTATGGTTGCTTCTTTGGGTGGCTGGAGATTTCCAGCATTCATTCATTCTGACCTAGGGCCACCTTTGGGGTTTTATGGAGTTTGGGTAAGTTCTAACCACTCCAAGGAACAATCAGTGTCAGCTTTGAGATAAATGCTCCTTGACCCCTGGCAACGGTCCTCCTCCTGTCTTAGGTGCCTGTCACTCTTGTGATCTTCATCCATCCCTCAGCCCACCTCTAAAAACTAACCCTCAGGACAATTTATCTCCCACTTTAACTTATTCATTGACACGTATTTAATCCACGTGCCCACCCAGGTACTGGGGATAAAGCACTAAATGGGAAAGGAAAGGCTCCCTGCTGCCCCACAGCCCACATTCTAGACAAGGGAGGAAGATTAACAAACAAGCGGAATATAAAATACAGTGTCAGGAAGACTCTGCAATGGAAAATAAAGTCTATTGGGGAGCTTCAAGGAACCTGCCCCAAAGCTTCTGCTTATAGATTCGGGACCTGCCCTGGCAGAGGGAAACCCTTCCGAGACAAGTTAAAACCAGATAGAGGAGTTCTGAAATGTTTCCTGTCTTGAGTATGAAAAAAACAAACCATTTCCTATATTATAAACATGATATCAACTTCTTTATCTCCTGCCCTTTAAATGGACCAAAAATCACACTTTTAAAGAGAAATGAAAGAAGTACTGTAAAAGATTTTAAGAGAGAAAAAGGGAATATGTTTTCATTTCCTAAGTCAAATTGCAATCTTGTGTCATGTCCATCATTGTGCTTTTAGTGGGAACCGCCAGTGTCCCACCCTTGCAGGGATGTGCATACACTTGCACTCCTCATTTGTGTGGCTTTCCATCTGCTCCTTCCTCAATGTTTCCCCACAATCTTAGAAGACCCATATTCCTGCCTTCTCCACAATCAGCTTTCCATCTTCCATTTTTCTATAGCACCACACACAGTCCACGACGATGGTATCTATCAAATCTGTCATATTTGTCCACATGTCTCTCTTCCTCTGTTAGATTCTAAACCTTTAAAAGCAGAGTCTGTGGCTTGTCACTGATGTATTTTCAGTGCTGGCACAATATTTGGCATACTCTGGGAAATGCATAGATCCTTGCTGGTTGAATAAACACATAACTTAAGTTTCATCATTGTATCCACAGGGGAAGTCCAGGTTAGATTTTTTAAAATATTGAATTATTATTTCAAATGAGTAGATTCAAATGGGAGGGGGATAATCACCAGTAAAAAATGTGCATACTTACCCCTTTCAACAAGTTCCTGCTGTTCATCTAAATTGCTGTGAAAATAAGAAATGTAAGTTTGCATACTCTTAAGAAACATAGAATTAAATTGGCAATCAATTTATGTTTAATGAATGTCTTGAAGGAAGGAGGGAGTGGAGGTGGGGAAGAAAAAAAGGAAAAGGGCAGGGGATGGGAGGGGATGATGGGGGGGAGAAAAAGTCGGGAGGAAGAAACCAATTACGGGTGGTCAGCCAAACTCGGATAACTGACCACATTATTTTATTTGGAAACTCTTGGTTTTTGTAAAATGTAGTTGTTCCTGGACAGAGGAATGCACATCCTTCCTTAGATACTTCTCTCCTTTGTCATTTCTAGATCTCTCTGACCACTTTGTACAAAAAGAAAAGACATTCTTTCATTGGTTATTATTAAAGGAAATCCGTCCAATTATTAGTGAATGTAGAAAATATTAATATTTAATATAAACCAATAAGACCATGTGAAAGTCTTTGATCAAAAGGTCAGTGATGTCCTGGACTTTGTGCTGTCGTCTCTGAATTCACATTTTTCACTTAATTGGTTCCAAACTGGCCTCATAGGTGGGTTTTCATCATTATTACTACTATTATTATTTTTTCATCTTAAAATCAACTCTTACCTGGATCTTTTCTTTTGCAGATCATAGATTTTATAGAGAACAACAAGCAGGGCTATTGATGTCACAATAATCAGAAATACCAGAAATATGATCAGTGCATTAGAATTATCTGGAAATGAAAAGGAACACATAAAGAGAGCTTATTATGTCAAATATTTTGCTGGATTCTTTGAAAAAATCACCTTACAGTTTAACGTTTTCATTTCTTCTGAAGTTTTCAAAAATACAATTTTTAGAATGAGATCAAAGACAATACATTCCTGATTTTGTAAATCTTGCCTATATTGTTCAGAACCAATAAAACATTTCATATTTTAAGAGCGATAGAGCATAGAAGAGCAATTATCTTCCTTCCTATCAAATAATGTCCTTTTATGAGATACTATCATTTAAATTTAATTCTCTTTCTTTCAGTCACTCCATTTTGAAGGGATCGAAGAGGTAATCTAGTTACAATTCTCAGAGAGAACCTCCTATAGTTTAACTTTATATGCAGAAGTAGATAGCCTCTTAAGGGGATGAGAAAGGTCTCTGCCCCACAGAGATAAACCTGCTCATTGAGGTATACAGTCAGTTAACCAAGGGACAAAATTATTTCATTCTACAGTTGGGATTAGACTTACCCTGACATGTATTTTCACTAAGGTTTAATGTGAAATCACACCCTTTCTTGGAGGAAGGACAGAGAAAAGAGAGTGTATTGGAAATATCCTTTGCCCTGAATAAGTAGGTCATACTGTTTTTCTGCAGTGAAAGTGCAGTAAAGTACCACAGAGGCATTAGGGAGCCAGACTTAGCTCCACCACTTCCTAGTTGGGACCTTGGCCCAAATCTTTATTATCTTTGTGTCTCCATCCCTAATTCCTAAAATGAGGCTAAGTGAGTTTGATTCACTGTAAACATTTAACACCATGCCTGGAGCATAATCAGTACTAATTATTCACAATTCACACAAAGTATTTTGAGTCTTTAGTGTGTGTCAAACACTGATTTAGGTACTTAAGATGTCTCAGAGAACAAAACAGACAAAGACCCCTGTCCTCATGGTACTGATGTTCTGGGACGTAAGACAGACAGTTAAGAATATACACAATAAGTAAGCAAATGGTAAAGTAGGCTGGAAGATGATAAAGACTGGGAAGGTAAGGAGTTAGCTAAGGAGGTACTGACGGATGCTTGTTCTAGGCACAGTTGTAGTTAGGTGAGAGCCTGGGGGCAGGAGCATGCCCCGTGTCCAAGGAGCAGCAAGAATCCAGAATCCAGAGAGGCTGAAGTGGAGGGAGGGAGAGATGGGCCCAGGAGATGCCATTTGAGAATATGGCCAGGAGTCGGCGGAGGATGAGGGTCAGGTTAGAGGGCCTTGTAAATCATTTTAAGGTTACATTGTTTTGTTGTTGTTGTTTTTTGTTTTGTTTTGTTTTGTTTTTGCTTCACTGCATACCTTGTAGGATCTTAGTTCCCCAACCAGGGTTCTAACCCAGGCCCACTGCAGTGATAGTGCAGAGTCTTCACCACAGGACTACCAGGGAATTCCCAGTTACACGGGTTTTGGAGTTAAAGGCGTAGCACTTGCAGGATTTTGAGTAGAGGAGTAACAAACTCTAAGGTGTGCATTATACAGATCCTTACGACCACTTATTGAAAATGCCATAGCCCAGGCAAAATATGACAGTGGTTCAGATGAGGTTGACGGCTCTGGAGTTAGGGGAAGTAGTCATCCAGTGCTATAGTGAACAGAGATCATGAAGGCTGTGGGCAGAGCAGCCTTCTGAGGGGAACAGAAGCTCAGTTTTGGATTTGAGAGTCTGAAAGAACAATTAGATGTCCAAGTGGAGGTGCCAAGTAGGAAACTGGATATGCAGATATGAGGCTCTCCTACTATAAATCTCACGAGAAAGGGGCTGGGACTGGACATTAATTTAAGAGTCTTCAATACAGAGCTGTTACTTAAAGCTATGAGATTAACTAATTCACCAGGAAATTAAAATTGGATAGAGAGGAAAGAAATCCCAAGACTGAGTCCTGAGACACTCCAGTATTCAAAAGTTGGAGGAGAAAGATGGAACCTTCAAAGGGACTCACAAGTGAAATAGGATGAAATGAGCTTTACTGTTAGGAGGTGCAGGGGGTAAAGAAATAGGGTGACAGGCAAAGAGGAAATAGGGTCAAAAGAAATATTGTGGTTGTTGCCGTCTTTTGTTGTTTTTTTAACAACTGCATCTTGATGAGATCCATCCAGCACAGAGGGGAAATCATGATGCAGGAGAGAAAGAAGAAAACTGTTACATCAGGGGTTTTGGTTGACAGGATCAAGGGATTCAAGAGTAATTGCAAGAGAGTGATTATGGATTATAGATTATGGATTAATGGTTAATCCATAATGATGGATTATAAATTGACATTGTACACAGAGGGAGTGGAGGACCCAAGGGGATGAGGGGCAGTCCATCAGGGTTCACTACCATGACTATGGTTCATGAAGATAGGGAGAGACTTAGTGCTCTTACTATTTTCAGTGAGGAAACAAATTCAACCCTCTTCAGTCATGTTTCTAAGGCAATACAGAAATTGTACGTTTTAGGCAGGGGTAGGCTGAGAAGACTGGGTGTTTTGAAGGAAATATATGGTGAACAGAATTCCAAGATACAGTGCCCAAGATTTCCAGGTCCTGGTTACTTCAGAAAATACTAATCTAGATACTGCTGCAAAGCGATTGTGCAGAGAGAATTCAAGCATCGAGTCAGTTGGGACTGGAAGACATGGAAATTGTTCTGGGTGAGCCCAAACTAATCATGAGTTCTTTAAAAGCAGAAGTCAGAGATCTGAAGCACCAGGATCACTCACACTGCTCTGGCCTGAAGATGGAGGAGGCCAGGTGGAAAGAACGTGAGGGGCCTCTGGGAGGTTAGTGCAAGCCCTGGCCTGCAGCCCGCAAGGAAATCGGGTCATCGGTACCACAACAGCAAGAAACAGGACTCCGTCAACCTGGAATGATCTCGGAAATATTTTTCTGCATATTCTCCAGATAAAAACTCATTCTGGCCAACATCTAGATTTCAGCTTTGAGCGGAAAACCTGGTCACATGGAGCCAGAATTCTGACCTACGGAATTGTGAGCTAACGAACAGGTGTGGTGTAAAGCCACTGAGCATGCAGTGATTTGTTGGACAGCAAGAGAAAACTAATACAAAACATTACCTCCCTGTGATTTTGCCTGGAGACAGTCCGTATAGTTCAGTGTGGTTGAAGCAACAACCTCCTCCCCTCCCTTGCTTCCTTCCTTCCTGCTTGTGGCTGACACTGGTTGACTCTTAAGCACACCTCTTTTCTCTTCCTTCTGGACCAGCTTTCCTTTCTGTTAAGTGTGTCCAGGTAACTGAGATAAGGGTAGAAGGCACATAAGCCTCTTCTGGGTCTGGTGCTTACCCCCTCTGAAGAGACCCTTCACCACCTCTCTTCTCCAAACTGCTGGCTGGATGGTGGTTGTCATCACAAATTCAGAAGCCATGTGTGGGAGAGGTCAGCCCCTGTATCAGCCTGGAGTTTTGAATGGTGTGTGGAGCAGAACCCCACCCTCTACATGCCCACAAACATCCCCAATTGTTGTGGAGTAAGAAATAAATGCCGGGCTTCCCTGGTGGTGCAGTGGTTGAGAGTCTGTCTGCTAATGCAGGGGACACGGGTTCGAGCCCTGGTCTGGGAAGATTCCACATGCCGCGGAGTAACTAGGCCCGTGAGCCACAACTACTGAGCCTGCGTGTCTGGAGCCTGTGCTCCGCAACAAGAGAGGCCGCGATAGTGAGAGGCCCGCGCACCGCGATGAAGAGTGGCCCCTGCTTGCCACAACTAGAGAAAGCCCTTGCACAGAAACGAAGACCCAACACAGCCAAAAGTAAATAAATAAATTTTAAAAAAGTAACAAATGTTCAAGTACAATTGATGTCTTTAAAAAAAAAAGACACTATGCTGTCTCTCAAATAATAGGCATCGAATAAAATTAAATTTAAAAAAAAGAAATAAATGTTTTGTTATTTCACTGGGATTTGGGGGCTTATCTGTTATAGCATCCATCATTGCCTTAATTAATTGGTACCCCTCTTCATCCCATACTGACTGAGCAAATGCTACATGTCCTAAAACTGTGACGGTCTCTGGGGATATGGCAGCAAATAGGGCATAAAAATGTACCAGTTCTGAGGGAATTTTCCTTATCTTTGGGGGAAAACAAAGGTTAGACAGGTAAATAAAATAATTATACATTTTCCTTATATTTAAAGGAAAAAATAGAGTGGTAAGAAAGTAAGGGGAACCTATTTTCTATAAGGTCCGTGGAAGACTTCCTGAGCATGAGACATTTCTCCTACAACCAGAAAGATGGAGTGACTCAGCCAGGCCAATGGCTCTGCAAACAGCGTGTCTCATGCTCCAGATGTCTCTAACTGGAAATTCATAAAAACAGGAACATAGAAAATTAATTTCAGATGGAGATTGTCAGATGTCAGAGCTGAGTCTGCATCCTGGCTCTGACATTTCTTTGACTCTTAACACGGGCAAACTGATTAAATTGTCCGAGTTTAAATTTTCTCATCTATAAAATGGGAATGATTTGATCTCCTTTAGAAAGGTGAGGTGAGGATATCTATATATGTGTCGTGTCTGTGTCTATATCTATATCTATATTTATGTCTATATGTATGTCTATCTATCGAGTGGAAAAGAGAAGGCCAGAAGCACATACTAGACATTTTTCAAAAAAAACGCACCAAATGATGTTGAGTGAACATTGCAATCCATAGCAATTAATTAGGGCTGTTGGTTCTATAGAAACATCATGTAGCATCAGATGTGCCTCCATAAATGTATTAATAATAGAACAACCAAGGCTTCAAATATGTCTCGTGGCCTAAGACTTGCTCTTCTCCCTTCTCTCTAGGAGCCCCTGTAACACTGACCAGGGTGAAGATCCATGATGGCAGACAGGATGGGAGACGGGGAGCCACAGGTTGAGAGATTTCGGCAAGTTTTGGAAGGTAGGAAGCAAAGGAGAGGAAACCACAACCAGAGAAGCATATGGTGATGAGGGACACACACCTTCCCGAGAACACCTGGGCCTCAAGCTCCCATGTGCCATGGACAGTGGAAACCAATCAAAAGACCAAAATGGCACAATCGGGTGTCTACTTACAGAAAAATCAGGCATCTCTTGAAAGACACAACAGGGAGGAGACACAAGGCTACTCTTTGGAAAAACTGAATGGAAGAGGTAAGAGTCTAGAGGTAAAATCAGGCTCTGAGTAGAGAAGGGAGGAAACCCAGCACTTAAGTGAAGCAGGAAAAACAAGTGTCTGCATGTGGAATGGCTGGACACTGGCTCTGTGCCCTCCCTTGAGGGACCATCCCGCACCCTCCACCTTAAGACGAGGACTAGTCGTGGACTCATTTCTGGAGATTATGAATGATGCCAGAGAAAATAAATCAGTAAAAGCACAGAGAATCTCCTCAGTCAATACGGCCCCGTAAGGACCACAGAACTTCTAATCACCTTCTCCCCTGTGTCACTGTAACTATGGTCAGACTGCCCATGAGAATGGAACTCTCAAAGAAACCCTCAACACAAAAGGCAGATGTCAAAATAATACATCAACTAATGATTCCAAAATGTGACTAAGACGAGCTCCAAAAAGACTGCAAAAAGACAGTGGAACAAAGAAAACTTCCCAGAGATACAAGTCTCCAGGTCATGAAAGCCAGTAGCATCCAGGAAAATAAGTGAAAATGACCCATGTAAGACCAAGAATAAAGAGGAAATCCTAAAAGTTCTAGAGAGAAAATAAAATGAGGGAACATACGAAAAGAATGAGAAGCAGGATGGCATTAGAAAGAATAACTGTATGCAGGGGAACAAAACAGAAATACTTTAAATTCTATAGTTTTAAACTTAGAATCTATGCCACCGCAAAATATTGATTATGTTAGAATAGAATAGAGATATTTTCATGCCTGCAGAAATTAGAATATTTTATTCTTACACTAGAAGATATAAACCAGTAAAATTAAAACAAAACAAACAAAACAAAACAAAAAACCATGAGATTCAAATACAGCAATTCTAAAATGGGAAACTGATAAAGGAAAATTTTATGATGGTACCGTCAGAGAGTTCCAGAAGAAAAGGACCGCAGGAGTTCAATTGGGAATGTTGTCAAAATACAGATGATGGAATGTGATACCAGAGAAACTCAGTAATACATTTCTAGCAGTTGTGCTTTTGCAATTCGAAACCCAAGACCTCCCCTGGAGTAGTATTAAAATGTGAAGACATTAAAATGTATCTTAAAATTAAGACAGTATTAAAATGTGAAGACATTATTTATCTCTTATGAAAATGCTATTGTTAGCAAAGAGTTAATACTTTTTCTACTTTATGGGAAAAAAGGAGCATGGGATAACCCTCTAGCTCCACTGAAGTAGAAATCTGATAAAGATGGGATAGTAGCTGTGTCACCAGGCAACATTGCTAATGTAAACACAATCCCTGATTTCCAAAAGGCATCTGGACAGGAGGTCTATGTATGAATGATGGTGTCCTGGTGGGAAGTCCTGGCCTTGATTTCCCTGAATGCACTAACCCCTGGCACATCTTGTTACTGGGCGCATCCCTGTTGGCACATCTGGTAGATATGCCTGTGGAAATATTATAAGAGATACGTGGGTCTTCTAAGCCGGGGTCACTCCCACACATATGGCCTCAGTCTTATAGCTCAATTGCCTCTAGAGGGTCAAAGAGTTCATAGTCCCCGGACTGCAGTGGGCAATGCTACCAGGATTTTCTTGGCCAGACCCCCTTGCTGGCTGTGTTTCCCACTCTGTGTTTCTCTGAGGGAAATGGTGCCAGGCCTGGCTTATTAAGATAAGAGTATGAAATGTCCAGTGGAGTCTGTGACCCCAAGAACAAATGCTGTAGCTATAAATTATTTACATAATCAGAAAAACTGAATGAAGTTGTTGTTATGGTAAGGGCTTATAGAAGAAAAGTATATGGAAATAAAGTCAAAGATACTTGGCTGAATTTGTTTGGCATTTCACATTAGGAGCTTTTATTTTATAAATCTGAGCAGAAAGAACTAAAACTTTGTATGGGACTTAGTAAAGCAGTTTGGAAAATAAGCTGTTTTTATATCTTTCCTCTTGGGAAAGATTTGGGAAAATGAAGCATTAATGATTGTGCACGTGTGGTTAGTTGACAAAGATGGAGAAGTGGCAAGGTGACATCAGAAACAGCCTGTGCTTCGTAACACTGCACCGGGAGCTTTGAATTTAATTTAATTTAGTTTACAAAGCTAACAAGTAGAGAAAACTTAAAGCAGTGTGCTAAGTCTTCTTCCTCCACAGGCTCAGATCAATAAGCAACACTAAAACTCTAGAAAGAGCAGCAGACAATATCGCTTTTATATATGGAGGAAACTGTAGGAGAATTGAAAACAGAAATGGTGAAAAGTGGTTATTTTGGAGAGCAGAACAACCAGTGGAGGAAGGTGACACACGGCTTTCTTCATTTCAGTGATTTTTTTCTAGAGTGACCTTTATTTTGATTAAAATATTTTAAAATATTAGTGACAAAACATTAAAAAGCCATACTGTTATTAGGGAATGTGTATCCTAGCTTAGTTGGGTAAATCAGCAGATTTGTATGCAATGCCTGCTTCTGCTAAGCAAATGCTTGAGGGACAGAATAAAATAAGGTGACAATTTCTAACACATACACAAAACAAACATGCTTGTTACTAACATGAAGAAATGCTGTAGGCATAACCATAATATTAGTCTGTGCAGATAAATCCTTTATGAATTATTTTATGAACTCTTTTAATAATTTAATATCTTAATTTGAATTTAAGATATTATATTTTAATATGGTGTTCACCTGTACAACTGTTTGCACACACAACTTAAAATAATGTTTTTGGAAAATATATAATATAAACATTTAATAATTAAACATGAGTAGGAATGTAAAATAATAAAGCTAAGTGCTACTATATATTTAATATAAATATAATAAATAGCTAAGTGATGACTTACAAGATGTTGATTCTGAAACAATTTTTGGATGACCAGGATATTTCCCATTGTGATAAAAGACCTGAATTTCAGTAATAAAAGAGAAAATAGTTTTCTAGTGTAAATTTATGAATCACAATATAACACATACATATTTGTCATACATTGTTGTTTATTTTCATAAAAAATATACTGGTTAACTTTAATTTAAAGTTGAAACTTCAAGATTATGTCAATACTTTATTATCAAAATGTTTTAAAGAAAATATTTACCAGTGAAAAAGATATAAAGAAATCTTAGCCCATTTAGCAATAATAATAATAATAATAATAATAATAGTTATAATCAGCAAGAATAAGTGAAAATGAAGGAATAAAATCCAACATATCAAAATTTTCATCATTTAAAGTTGATTCCCTATTAATAGGCTAACATCTTCATGTTTCTTTAAAAAGGAGATTCTGCTGTATACTCTTTAGAAGAGTTATACATAAAACGTACAAAAAAGTTTTTAAGGCTAAGTGGAAACAATATAATGTAAGAATCACAGTATTTATATTCAAGTGATATTTAGTTCAGAAGGGTTAAAATTATCAAGATTGATGATACAGGGTAAACTCTACAGTGTAGACATAAGTAGTTCAAAATATTGAACACAATAAAGCAAAACAATTTAGATATACAAGGAAACAGCATGGAGCAGGAAAGCATTAAGAATCTTCAGCAAAAAAAACAGCTGAAGCAAAAATAGATCTGAAGAGTATTAATAGAAGAGATTAATAATAAATCTGGAAAATATATATCTAAGCTTTTACCCCACGGAGGGTATATAATATCCTCAGTACTCACAGAGTGTTCATAAATATTTATCACACACTGAGCTGTAAAAAATACTGTAGATTCCAAAGGGCAGAAATTGTAAAGGCCAATTATCCTTTTAAACTAATAATTAATTGCAACAAAAAATTCAGGAACCAGAAATGTAGAAAAGTCTCTTTAAAAAAAAAAGATAAATTAAAAATTCTTCCAAATTACAATTATATACTTTAGAAATTATCAATAATAAGAACAATCTACTTTAAAAATCCCCTCATTAAATTTTATGTCAGTCATTGAGAAATTAGTAATAAGTAATATAGACATGGGATAGAGTCAAAATTTTACCAAAGAACAATCCGTAGCTTTATTTTTCTTTTTTAGTTAATAAAAAAGAAAAGGAGAAAGAAATAAATGGTCAAAAATCACTTTCAATGCTCAAACTAGCAGAATATCAAAATAAACCTACAATAAAAGAAAGTAATACATTAACAATTATAAAAACAACTGTATTAATTTATTAACCAGAGATCACAATGATGAATAAAGCTAAAATGATTGCTCCCTCATGAAGGTATAAATGTAGCAGTGGATTCTGAAATAAACATAAAAACAAGTTATGGGAACTGCAGTGAAGAAAACAAGAGGCAGTCTTTTGAAGAGTGAGGAAGAGAAAGGATAACTGAATAATTGTGTCATAATTTGAATCTTGAGATTGCATTTTAATACGGTGTTTACCTATATTTTTCCAGAATAGCTTATCATCATTGACAAATGGGAGAAGAAAATTCTAGAAAGAGAGGAATGTTGAGTAAAGTGCCTAAAAGAGAGTAAAACCTGAGTGTTTGGAGAAAAGAAAAGGAAGCCAGTGTGCCTGGAGCTTCCTGGGCACTGAGGGAGGTGAAGTGAAATGTACAATAATAGGTAATAACAAAGTATTTCTTTTATTCCGACTCTTCTTTGAGAAAATATAAGTGGCACACTCAAAAAGGGTAACATACTTGAACAAAACAGTAATATCGAAAGGTAACGTAAATGATTCTCAAAGAATCCCTCTGTGTTAAAGGGACTAAAACACATTTTTCCGTGAACGAATAATTCCTGTATTATTTAAAGTTATAAAACACAGAACAGGAAAATGTCTCCAACCTGTTTTATCAGGTTAGCATAACCTTCATTCAAAAATGTGAAAAGAATGATGTGTGTCCCCACCTATGCCAGCGTTGCCTTTACCCACTTATTAAATGACCACATTTATGAATGTCTATTCATAAAGGCTTAATAAAATATTAAGCTGTTGAGCTCAATAATACTTTAAAGGAATAATACACAATGACAGAGCAGGGTTTTTTTCTTGGAATGTGACACTGGTTCAACATTAGAAAACCTATCACTATAATTCAGCATATACACAAATCACACCATAGCATCACAACCATGGCAGACCCAACATAGTACCATAAAACATATTTGATAAAGTTCAACCTACGTTTCTGGTTAAAACAAAAACAAAACAAGAAAGCTTATGTATACCTAAACACTTCTTTAAGTGATAAGAATGTGAAGCAGATTGTCAACATGACATTAAGCAGTCAACTGTGGAAATTCCCATTAAACCAGAAATAAAAGCGAGAGATTTGACTGAATAAAAATAAAAGGGGAAATTGTGTATGAGTTAAAGTGCTATAAAGAAAATTAAAAGGCAAACTATACACTGAAAACAAATTTGCAAGTCATAGGACAAAGAGTTTAATACTATTAATAGCCAAGAGGCATTCCCAAAGAAAAGTAGACAAAGGAGCAGGAAGGATGTTACTACAAGACAAATAACAGAAATGATATTTCTCCTCAACAGTAAGTAAAGAAAACCTATAAAAACAAAAAGAGATGCCAATACAGTATTCCACCCACTAAATATCAAAGGAAAAGGGGATGTGCAGTGTTGGTGAGATTCTCCATAGTAGTTATTTCACACACTGCCATGGGAACGGCAATTTGGTAACTTCCACAGGGAAAAGAAAAAGTATCATAAAAAATCTCAAAATACATGTAAATTCCTTTTGACGCAATACATTCATTTCTGGGAATTTATTCAGACAGAAATGATAAAAGACATATTCAAAGATGTTGTTATTTCCCAGTAAGAGTGTTTGTTGACTGTTGTCAAAACAGGCATAGTGGGCTTCCCTGGTGGCGCAGTGGTTGAGAGTCTGCCTGCCGATGCAGGGGACACGGGTTCGTGCCCTGGTCCGGGAAGATCCCACATGCCGTGGAGCGGCTGGGCCCGTGAACCATGGCTGCTGAGCCTGCGCATCTGGAGCCTGTGCTCCGCAACGGGAGAGTCCACAACAGTGAGAGGTCCGCATATCACCGCCCCCCCCCCAAAAAAAGGCATAGTTAGTAGAATGTGATAAAGCCGTAAGATAGAATCTTATGCAAACATGAAAAACTAGTAGCGGAATATTTAACATGGAAAAATGTTCGCGATACAGTGACTTATGAAACATGCAGTTTATCAAACCGTGTGCTCATATTAAGGAATTTGTGAGATCATGGAAAATCTACATCTGTCTCTCCCTCTAGTTCCTGGCACAGAGCTCCCAAAACCCTTGTGTCTCCTAACTGATAAGAGCGCTAGGAACATTTTTGTCTTTGGTCTTTGACCCTGATTTCTGACACAGAGCTGCAGAAAACCTTGTAACTTCCAGGATGACAGTCTTTTACTCTATTGAGCTGATTCTGGGTGAGCTCCTGGATGGCTCCCACACGAGGGCTGGTCACCGGAAAGACCAAGCCATGATTAGTTTCAGAAGTTTCAGCCCCTCCCCTCCCCCATTCTCTTGAGAAGGGAGAAGGGTTGAAAATGGAGTTAATGATTTATCATGCCTATGTGATGAAGCCTCCATAAAATCCCAGAAGTACTGGGGTCAGAGAACTTCCAGGCTGGGGAACACACTCACACCTAGAGGGTGACACACTCCCAACTCCACGGGGACAGAGGCTCCTGCACTTGGGACCCTCCCAGACCTCACCCTATGTATCTCTTCATCTGGCTGTTCAGCTGTATCCTTTCTCAAAACCTTTAATAAACTGGTAAGTGATGTAAGTGTTTGCCTGAGTCCTGTGAGCTGCTTTAGTGAATTAATCAAACCCAAGGAAGTGGGTCATGGGAACCCCTGATTTGCAGCCAAATCGAGCTACAAAGTGGTGGGGACTTCCTACTTGTCATTGTCTTCTGACGTAGGGGTGGGACCAATCTCGTGGGACTGAGCCCCTCACCTGTGGAATCTGACACTACCTCTGGGTAGATGGTGTCGAAATTGAATGGACACCCAGCTGGCGTCACAGATACTTGCTTGATGCGGGGAAAAACCTTCACACATTTGGTGACCAGAAGTGTCAGAAGTGAAGTGTTTCAGGTGTCTGGTTTTCTTTGGAAATGCTTCCCTGTGTTTCTTATAGTGAAGATCACACAGGAGATAGAATGAACAGAGGTTTTTCCCTCCAGCAGGAGGAAAAGACTGAGTTTTCCCATTTTAGAAGTATACACACAGAATATGAGCAGGAGACAGCGAGCTTATGGGTGAGCTTTTTAACTCTTTGTGTACACTGCTATTTCCTTACATTTATTTCTGCAATTTTCTAATCTCAATGTACCTGTAAAAAAATGGTTGTAATTTAAAAAGTCACATTAGTGGGCTTCCTTGGTGGTGCAGTGAGTAAGAGTCCGCCTGCCGGGGACACGGGTTCGAGCCCTGGTCCGGGAAGATCCCACATGCCACGGAGCAGCTAGGCCTGTGTACCACAACTACTGAGCCCGTGTGCCACAACTACGGAAGCCCACGTGCCCAGAGCCTGTGCTCCACAATAAGAGAAGCCACTGCAATGAGAAGTCCACGCACCGCAGCGAAGAGTAGCCGCTACTCGCCGCAACTAGAGAAAGGCTGCACGCAGCAATGAAGACCCAATGCAGCCAAAAATAAAATAAATAAATAAAAATAAAATATTAAATATTTTTAAAAAGTCACAGTAGTAAAGATAAATAGCCTAGATGAATAAAAGTTGTGGCAAAGGAATAATCTACTGTGCATAAAATGTTGTGTTTCTTGACATGGGAGCAATAATTTAGCTATAAGTAAATCATGTTAAAGGTCAAAAATAATCCAACAAAATATGTGTTGTAAACAACTGTATTATGTACTAGAGATGAAAAGTTTGGAGTCAAACTTTTACACTTTTAAAGTGTGATTCCGTTAGACATCAGAGCTTCTCAAGCTTGAGTGAGCACTGGTGTTAGTATTATTTAAATACTGCAGAATAATCACTATAATGTATATCAGTAATGTATGATTGTGGAAATTGTAATCTTACCTGAAATGTATATTTTGTTGAATATTGAAGACCTTCTACCAAGAATGTGCACTTTTGTTTTTTTAATTCTTTTCCAGCCGAGTCATTTCCAATACTGATTTTCAAATGGTACTGCCCTGTCTTGGGGCCATTAAAGTCTTTAGGAGCACTACAGGTCACAGCCATACTATTATCTGTCTTCCTTGAAACACGTAAGCCCGTGACCTCGCTTGGACCTATCAAAATGAAGAAATATTTGTTATTTTTAATCATTTGGTAAATGCATATTTAAATTACTGGACAATATATGTGTACTGTATAAACTGTTTTAAGTGCTTATTTGGGTGTTACAGATGGGGAAGTTAGGATAGAACATACATAAAAAGCTATAACAAAACATCTGAAAATAAATTACACATTCATTTGATGAATATTAGCATATAAGTTGTACTTGAAACCATGAGATTTTTTGCAATTGCCCCAAAGAGAGTGTGTAGAAATAGAAAATAGAGAAGAAAGGAGTGAAGGGGCAGGGAGGGGAAACCCCGAAGGCCTACAAACAGTCCAGGTCCTCCTTTTGGAAATGCTTACATGACCCTGGTGATACCTGGCTGGATTCTTCAGCAGCAATGAATCATCTTTGTTTCTGTGACAGCACAGACATTCAGGAAAATAACAAAAGCATAACGCTTGAGGACCTGGACTTTTGAAACCAGAACTTAAATGACATTAAGAGCATTTATGTCTGGCCCGGAAGAGGACAATTTTTCTCTGTGAGCCTGGTGCCAGGTAGGGTTTCTGGAGCCATAGCTGTTGCCTTACACAGGGGTATTTCTTCTGCCCTGACCTCATGGAGTTCACATTCACCCCAGAGACAGATCTAGCTTTGGACCTGGAATCTATGGAGCCATCCCACGGGCGGGCAAGAACCAAATGAATGTAAAATGTGACATAAAATAAAATAGTATGTAGTTCATTGTAACGGAGAAGAAAATGCTGACAAAATATTGTTTCATGAGGTCATGCAAGCAGTGGATGCTTTGTGAGTGAGGCGTCCTTGGGTGTCTGATGGCAGTTGATATTTCTAGAGAATAAAGAAAACAATAGATAACACATTTTTATCTAAGTTGGTTAGATACTTAATTGCCTGAAATCTTATAAATTGTACCTGTTCATATGCCCTCAGGCTTCATTCTTACAATTCTATGATTATACCTGAAGGATACAGAGAAAACCCAGGATGAGAGTTTTTAAATTGTTGTGTTTTAAATTATTATAAACCCTAGATGTTAAACAAATGTTCCAGATCAGTGTGTTTCTCAAATGAAGCATAAAGGTGGACATGTTGTTTTAACGGGTTAAGACTTTGCTGTTCATAGAAAAAAGCATTAAAGCTTATAACTTACGTGTTGCTTTTGTTTCAACTACACACTTCACATCAGCTCCATTACGTTCCACTCTTCCACTGACAGAGGCATGTAATGTTATTTCATACGTTGTAAAAGGTTTCAAATATTCCAAATTAATTGTATTTGTGGTTTGATTCAGAGTGTGGCATCTTTCTTCTCAGGGGAAAAAATGGAAACTTTTAGTAAGTCATCAAAAGTTAGGATTAGCACATATTTAATTTAGTGTCTACAGTAAATCATTCCAAGCCGACTCCAAACTGAGTGATTGAGAAATGAAAACATCCTTGGTGCTCAGAAATACATACAATTATCAGCAAATGCATTGAACAAATGTGATTACTATAAACTCAAATATTCAAAAATGATGGTTTCATATAATTAATTTGGTACATAACATATTTAATAAGCTCAGGCATATTGTTTACCTATGATCTCTTTTCTTTCTGAGAAAACACAGCTCATGGTGGATATTATGAAAGTCTTTTTTCCAATACTTTGGCAACTCCTTTTCTGATACTTAACCTCTAAACTTTGAACTTTGGTATGAGCCACTGTTATAGACTTCAGATACAAAATCTATTTGATCACCAGTAACTAAGTATCCTCTGCCCTGTTCATCTGAGCACTATAGTAATTCATGGGAGAAACAGTGAAGGAAAGCTTCACGCTGGCAGTAGAATCTGAGCTGATCATTGAAAGATGAGTGAGGCTGAGTAGGTGTAAGGGAGGAAAGAAGATTTTACAAAGGAAAGAAGGAGCATTTTTAGTTTAGACACGAGCCCGACTAGGATAGCACACTCTGGCTGGGTAGGAATGTGGGAGGTGGGACCTTGCTTACACAGATGAGTTAGCACTTGTTAAGTTGAAAAATCACTAGCCACTGACTATTTTCGAGTAGCCACGTGCCACCAAGAAAGACAGGTTAAAAGAAGGTTAGAGAGGAAGCATGTTACAGTGATAATAATAATAATACCAGTAGCTATGAAAACAATGAACAGACGATGCTGTGTTCCAAGCATGTATTGAAGTGGTCTATGTGAATTAATTCACCATCACCACAACCCTAGAGGTTGGCACTCTTGACATCATCCGATTTTACACATGAGAAAACTGAGCCACAGAGACATTAGCAATCTGTCCATGATCTCACAGGAAAGGAACAACAGAGTCAGGATGAAACCTGGACACTGAGGTCCCAGAGGTCATGCTTTACCCTTCACCGCCGTGCATATTGTCTGGGGTAGAAGAGGGGGACAAGGGTCTGCAATGGGGTCAAGCTTTTTCCTCCTCTTGGACACTTTAATTCTCTGGTCTAGGTGGACATGCCAATGGACTTGCAGAAACAGTGTAAGGGAAGATTTAGCACGTGCTAATTCCTTGTCTCAGTTACTTATCCATGACATGGAGATTATAGTAATATCTCTACCTCACCATGGGATGATAAACAGTAAGTGAGATAAAGTGTCTGTTCTAGCCTGGTTAAGTGTCTATTTTCTCAGAAATCCCCAAAACTGAGTTAGTTGATTTATACCTGCCAGCTCAGCCACCCTGTTCCTAGTGAGAATTGTCTTTGAGGACAGGAAAGGTGTGAGGTCTAGAGAGGGACAGGTGGCACCCCCTGACCCATAACTCCTTATATGGTGTCTGGCTGTCAGGACAAGGATCAACTTCTAACTCAGCTACAATCCAAATGTCAAAATGTTGTTCTCAAGGTCCATCTGGCTTCCATTCAGTGACCTAATTTTGTATGATTGTAGATGTAATCTCACAACCATTCTGCATCAAAATAAGTTTCATTTATGTTGTTCTGTGATGCTTTCATCTTAGCCAGCTTGACAAAATCAAATTGTTGATTTAATTTTGAACAACACTTTTTTTCCCCAAAAGACATTGCTGTTTGAGGAATCAAAGTGTTCAGTGCTTAGAAAGATGGTTTAGAATGTTCATTTCCAGTTGCCAACGGTTTCAAGCTTTGGTTGAAAGGTCAACATATTTTACACGAGCCTCTCTGCCTCCATGTGGGATACCTTTCCTCAGGACCCTGAGGTCAGAAGCACTAGTCGAATGGCAAAGGTAAAGACTTTATTAGACTTAGTGATGAAATTTAGTTTTCCTTAGGGCAACAGGGATACATCTAGTTTCAAGTCATGCCTGTTGCACTGGAAATGGCTAGATAGATACTGGCTTCGTCACTTGTCACCTCTTTGTTTTTTAGCAAATACCTTAGGAAATCCATTAAAAACTTCCCAGTTTAAACTGCTCTAAAGTATTTTTCTGAACACCATGCAAAATAGTATAAACCCATTGATCCCCAAAGGGTTTTGCACTGCCACCTCCCAAAATAAGAGGTAATTTTTCTCTTATGTTGTTTAAGCAAAAAGGCAATAAACAAAATCATTTCCAATAACATCGCTGCGATGTGGAAGGGTGCACACTGGTTTCAGTAACTTTGAGAAATAGTCCTTTGAATGCAACAATGACTCAGGGTCTCTTCCTTATTACTGAGGAAACTTCATTGTCACTTGGCACTTTAAGTTAATACATAATGCTGCAGATGCACAGGGTGTCACATGCTCAAACATGAACTTACAGTAGTGAAAAAAGCACAGTCCAAGCTGTTGAATTTGAGCATTGATTTTAAGTTCTGTGATCCTCAGGGCATCGTATGAACTCTGAACGTATCCATTCATCTCTCCTCTGAGCCATTGTTGAAACGTTTAACAAAATCTTAAAAAAAAAACTATAAAAACACCCCACAAGCAGAGAAAACTAAATAAATGTCAGTTACATTTTTCTACCTTTTTTAGTCTACAGCTTTCAGAGTCTCTGTGATGATTAAATGAGGAAATAACAAAAGGAATTCAATACTTAATTAAAAGTAATATAAATTGCCATAGGAGTTCACTGACTTTCTTCCTGTGGATTTTTAATAGTGGTTTTATTTGAAATAATGAGAGTAGTTAAAAGAATTTTTCTAACAGTGTTATACTCTGATCATCTCTCTTTGACTTAGATAATACAGAAGAGGATCTCATGACCTGTGCTTGTGATGAACCAGAAGACAAGACAGAGCACGCTCCTCTTCCCAGCAGTGGAGTATGATAGCAACAAGAGACAGAGGACTGGGGATGAGCTGTTTCCAAAGGGTCCTTTGAGCAGAGTCAGTGCATGAGCCACAGTGGAGACTGGGTTCAGTTAGTTACCAACCAACTTTTGGAGAGGACACAGATGTTGCCTACCTGCCCCTTCCCTCCCTACCCATTCTGTTCAAGTGTTATATTTGGAGAATCATAAATTTGGGTAGCACTGAATAAGAAGGAGCTGTACTCATTGTAAAAATCAAACAAAAACTCGTCTGACTGCAATAACTAACACATTAGGTCCTTCTAAGCCTAATATTCAAAGACAGGTTTTTTAAACGGTATAGAATACAAAGAAGCAATAAATATTGCTCCATAAATTTCCACCATATATTCTGGCATACAAAATACTCTATAGTAGAGAGAGAATATAGAAAGTAAGGAATACAGAAAGGGATAATGAGAAAAAATTTCAGAATAAAGAACAGAAAACCAAACAATGTGCTCACACAGAAACCAAGAAAAGAAAGTTTGTAGGAGAGGTGTCCAGTGAGGCAGACTGTTCTCCTGTAATCTATTAGATTACAGATTGTCTTCCTGTCATTTCCATTTTTCATCTTCCTGTAAGTTCCATTTTTCCTTTCTCATAGACATAACTTTTCAAATTACCATAACTTCAAATACATTGCCTGTATTTCTTCTCCATAGAATTTGAGTCCTCTTATGCTAATTTGAAAACTACATGTGTATTGAACTTTGCTGTAGTAGTTTGCTTATTAAGATTCAAACAACAAGCAAAAACAACATGTTATCAAAATATAAAATAACACACTGGAGATAAGTGGCTTTCTACTTTTCGAAATTTGAAAATTTATGTCTGGTTCCTATGCACCAAACAAAGAGATGGAATTCTGTGAGATGTCCAACTCAATACTACTTTAAGCTTCAGATAAAGGATTGACAAGTGGGCTATTCCATGTGCTGAGTCTGTTCTGAGCTGGTCCACGGTCTCCACTCTTTGCTACAAGTATTTTAGATACTTCATGTCATCCAGGAGACGTCTGGTCTCTTAAATAGTGTCTCATTTGGAGGGACGAGGCCAATGGTTGAACTAGTCATAGCACATTTTGGGTCTGTCTTTATTTCTGCACAAGTTCTGCAGAAGTTAGTTAATGCTAACTAGAAATGTGTTCCAAGATTCCACCTGCCATCAAACTCTGTAGCTAAATGTGCATATGTTCATTTTTGTTCACCCAATTTTTTGTGTATATCAGGTGGGCCACGTTTTGGAAGTTGTTGTTTGTAGTCCAGAATGATGAGTTCAAACTAGTGCAGCTCCCTTACATAATTTTTGGAAGACAGATATGAGTATTACCTTCCAGAGATTTTCTTTCTCTAAGTTTTGGAGTGTAACGATTAGAATGAAGAAGATCAAGAAGGAGAAATGAGTATTGGGGATACTCTGAGATTTAGTCATTTCAGAGGTGGAGAAGACTGTAGTGAGTGGAGGTAGTTCTAAAACCAAGGCATACAGGATGCCGGTCACGGTTGTTGTGTAGAGAGCTCCGTGGCTCACTAGCTCCATCCATGTGTGGAGTGCTTTCTAATTTTTGATTTATCTTTCCTTATATGGAATTAAATTCTATAAAAGTTACCTGAAGCATTCCGATAACAAAGAGTGAACGTATGAAAAAAATGTTCTGGTGGTTCCCAGGTAACCCATGCGTTATGTGCACTGAAGTTAGAACAACTCATATTCTGAGGGATTCCTGGATCTGTTGAAATAATAAGAATATAAAATGTAAGAAAAAAGACATGGAGAAAACGTTCTTCATATTATTAGCATGCATTATTAATAGCCATATTTTGATTAATTATGAATTGATGATGAAAGTAAAAGAAAGATATCTGGTCTTATTAAGTTTGATAAAGTCATGTAACAGAGTGTCACTCCAGGGTGACATTGTGGAACCTAAATATTCCACTGACTTGAAGAGATCTGAAAACCCCTCTTCCTCTCATTTATATTATTGTCCAGCTATCTTGGGATGTCTAGATTTCACTGTGCTGGAAATCTCTCACTGGTAGTGCTGCTAAAGTTAACAGTCACTACTGGAGTAGCACTTGTCATCACTTCCAGTAACTAGTCATCAGAACTTGAGGTGAAGAATGTAATAAATGCTTAAATCAAAACTACAAGGTATAATTTACATGAAAACCCGCCCATTTGGGGTATAGTTGGATGGGTTTTGACCAATATATGCATCAATATAACCACCATTGCATCAGATATAAAACATTTCTATCCAACCAAGGAAGTTCTTCTGTGCCCCCTCCCAGTCCATCCAGTTCCCTTGCCCACCCCCAAACACCCTCTGTACTGCCTTCTATTACTATAGATTAAATTAATCTTTTCTTTCATTTCATATAGATAAAATCAAATGGTGAGTACATTTTTACATTCAGCATATTGCACTTAACAAAATGTTCTGGAGATTCATTCATATTCATTCATTCACACTGTATGTGTCAGTAGTTAGTCCTTTTTATTCTTGAGTAGTATTCCATTGTAAAGATAGACAACATTTCACCTATTCATTCAACTGTTGATGGACATCTGGGTTGTTTCCAGGCTTTTGGCTACTATGAGTGAATCTACTATGGATATTTGTGGAGAAGTCTTTCTGTGGAAAGGACATGTCCTTTCTTCTTTGGTAAATACCTGGACTGAAAGTGCTGAGTTATTACTTTGCATTCTCACCAATAGTATTGTCAGTCTTTTTCATTTTAGCCATTTTAGTTGGTGTGTGATGTCATCAGCATCTGGTTGTTGTTTTAAGTTGCATTTCCCAGTCGACTAATGATATTGGGAAAACTATTATGTGCTTATTGACCATTTGTGTATCTTTTTCTGTGGAGCGTATGATCAAAATTCTTGCGCATTTTTAATTGGGTTACTTGATGTCTTATTTTGTATTTGGAAGAATTCTCTATATTTCTCACAAAACTCTGTTGAAAAAATTAATTGTAAATATTTTTTCACAATGTATGAATTGTGAAAAAATCGTATTTCCTTAGTGACTTTATTCAAAGAGCGAGAATGTTTAATTTTTATGAAGTTTGATTTCTAAATGTTTTTCTTTTATGATTCTTGCTTTTTGTGTCCATCTAAGGAACCATTGCTTAAGCTAAACTAGCAAAGATTTTCTAATGTCTTTGTCTAGACATTTTATAGTTTTAGATTTAGTGTTTAGCTGTACAATCCTTTTTTTTTTTTTTTTTTTTTTTTTTGCGGTACACAGGCCTCTCACTGTTGTGGCCTCTCCCATTGCAGAGCACAGGCTCCGGACGCGCAGGCTCCACGGCCACAGCTCACGGGCCCGGCCGCTCCGCGGCATGCGGGATCCTCCCAGACCGGGGCACGAATCCGCGTCCCCTGCATCGGCAGGCGGACGCTCAACCACTGCGCCACCAGGGAAGCCCTGTACAATCCATTTTGAGTTAATCTTTGTGTTTGTTCAAAGATAAAGGCTGATGTATTTATTTTTTCTATAGGAATAACTAAATAAAAAATCTAATAATGAAATAAATATCCAAATAAATAAATAACCAAAAAAATATCCTTCCCCCCACTGAATTGTGTTTGCACTTTTATAAACAATAAAATATTTTTTCCTGGGATTTCTATTTTGTCACAGTGATTTATAAAGACTGTACCAATTTTAGTATTTAGTATCCAAAAAGCATTAAATTTTTGCTAGTTACATGAGGACATAGTATTTCTGTAGGTTCTTTTTTTTTCATGGTTATGAGTTGTTTGGGAGGCTACTGGAGACATGGATTTAGGAAGCTGCCTTACTCTCAGCTAGCTATCCCTTCCACATGAAATTCAGAATCACTTTAGTACATTCTGTCAAAAGTCCTGTAATATTATAATTAATAAACAACTTCAGCAATGAAACACATTTCAGGATCAATACAGAAAAGTCCATTTTATGTCCACACACTGGCAATGAACAATCTGAAAATGGAATTAAGAAAACACCACTATTATAAGCAGGAATAAATTTAAACCTAGGAATGAATTTAACAAAAGAACTATAAGACTTGCACACTGAGAACTACAAAACATTCTCCAAGAAAATTAAAGAATATCTAAATTAATGGAAAGACACCCCATGTTCATGGACCAGAAAACTAACATTGTTAGGATGGCAACACTCTTCATATAGATCTACAGATTTAACTCAACCTCTGTCAGAATCCTGGCTGGCTTCTTTGTAGAAATTGACAAGTTGATCTCATAATTCATATGGAATTTCAGAGGACCTCAAATATCCAAAACAATCTTGAAGAAGAACAAAGTTGAAGGACTCACTTTCTGATTTCAAAACTTACACAAAGCAACAGTAACCAACAGTGTGGTACTGGCATTATATGTATAGATTAATGGAATGGAAGAGTCCAGAAATAAGCCCATCATTATTGTTAATTAATTTTGACAAGGATGAAAAGAACATTCAATGGGAAGAGAATAGTTTTTTCACTAAATTGTGCTAGGATACCAAAAGAATGAAGTTGGACCCTTACCTCAAATCATAAATGAATATTAACTCAAATGGACAAATAGAGCTAATTTTAAGACTTAAAACTAAAAAATTCTTAGAAGAAAACATAGGGATAACTCTGCATAACCTTGGATTTGGCAATGAATTTTTAGTTGTGACATCAAAAACATGAGTAACAAAGGTAAAAATTAATAAATTGGACCTCATCAAAATTAAAAACTTATAAGCTTCAAAAGCTATCAACAAAGTAAAAAGACAACCCAGAGAACTGGAGAAGATATTTGCAAGTCATATATCTGAATTGTGTCTAGAATATATAAAGAACTGTTACAACTCAGTGAAAAATAACCCAAATTTTAAGAATGGGCAAATAGTGATAAAAGATATACAAATGGCAAATAAACAGCTGAAGCTATGCTCAAGATCATTATTCATTAATTCAAATCACAATGAGATACCACTTCACACTCACTGGAATGGCTAAAATAAAAAAAAAGTGTTGATGAAGATGTGAAGAAATGAGAACACATACATTGCTGGTGGGAATGTAAAATGATGCAGCTACTTTGGAAAACTGATTGGCAGTTCTTCAAAATGCAAAACATAAAGTTGCCATATGACACCCAGATTCCAATCCTAGGTATAAACACAAGAGAAACGAAGACATATATCTACACAAAACTTGTACACAAATGTTCATAGCAGCATTATCCTTAATAGTCAAAAAGTGGAAACAGCTTCAATGTCACTCAACTGATAAAGGGACAAACGAAACAAGGTACATTCATACAGTGGAATATTATTAGACAATTAAAAAAACGGAAGTATTGATACGTTACAACATGGATGAACCATGAAAACAGTACACTAAGTGAAAGAAGCCAGACATAAAAGACAACATATTATATGAAATGTCTATATTAGGCAAATCCATCAAAGCAGAAAGTAAATTTGTAATTGCCTAGATATGGGAGTGGGAGGGAAATGGGGAGTGACTGCTAAAAGATACCAGTTTTTTTGCTGTTGCTTGTTTCTTTTTGTGGGTTTTATTTTTTATTTTTATTTATTTATTTATTGGTGTCATGAAAATGTTTTAAAGTTGATTCAGGTGATGATTTACAACTCTAAATATATTAAAAACCACTGACATACTTTACATGGGTGAATCATACAGTAGGTGAACTAACAAAAGTTTGTGGGTTTGGTTTTTTTAAAGAATGTGGCTTCTTTGGCAACGGTCTTGAAAAATGTCCCCTGTTTCCTGAATAAAATAACATGTAAAATGGTTAAATTGCTATTTTCAAAGGCTGCAGGATTCCTGCATTATTGGAAAAAATCTTATTCAATAATGGTGGGTTTTGTTTAAGACCTTATTTTTTTAGAACATTTTTGAATTCACAGCAAAATTGAGAAGGCACAGAGATAGGCACAACATCCCCTGTTACCAACATCCTCCACTTGAGTGGTACTTATGTTACAATTTATGAACCTATGCTGACACGTCATTATCACCTGAGTCCATACTTTACATTAGGGTTCACTCAATGTTGTACATTCAATGGATTTGGACTAATATATTACATGACATGTATCCATTATTACGGTATCATACAGAGTACTTTCACTCACCTAAAATCCTCTGTGTTCTGCCTATTCATCCCTCCCTCCCTTCCAACTCCTGGCAACCACTGATCTCTTTATTGTCTCCACAGTTTTGCCTTTTCCAGAATATCATATAGTGAAACCATATGGTATGTAGCCTTTTCAGACTGGCTTTGTTCACTTAGTGATGTGCATTTAAGGTTCCTCTATGTCTTTTCGTGGCTTTATAGCTCATATCTTTTTAGTGCTAAATAATATTCCATTGTCTGGATGGACCACAGTTTATTTACCATTCACCTACTGAAGTACATCTTGGTTGCTTCCAGGTTTTGGCAATGATGAATAAAGCTGCTATAAACATCCATGTGTAGGTTTTTATGTGGACATGAGTTTTCATCTCCTTTGAGTAAATACCAAGGAGTGTGATGGCTGGATTGCATTGTAAGATGATGTTCAGTTTCATAGAAACCCTCAAAATGTCTTCCAAAGTGACTGTACCATTTTGCATTCCTACCATCAACGAATGAGAATTCCTGTTGCTCCCCATCCTTGCCGACATTTGGTATTGTCAGTGTTCTAGATTCTGCCCGTTCTAAAGGTGTGCAGTGATATCTCATTGTTATTTTAATTTCCCCAGTTACATGTGATGTGGAGCGTCTTCTCATATGCTTATTTGCCATCCATATAACTTCTTCGGTAATTACATATTTTATAATGTACTAAAGGATCCACTTTGCTAACAGTTCATTTACTATTTAGTATCTATGTTCATAGGAGAGACTGGCCTATAGTTGCCTTAGCTCTGTCCAAGTTTGGTATCCACATAAGAGTAACCCTAGCCTATTCCCCACCTTAACAATAATCAAAATTAGTTGATAGCTTTCCATGATTTCTATACTGTGGAACAGTTTGAATAGGATAGGAACTAACTGTAAACTTACCTTTCTGTTTTTTTTTCTTTTTTAAAGGGCAGGTGAGGTAAGCAGACAGGGAGTGTAAAGAGGTTGGAGAGGTGTTAGACTATTATTTTATATATAACTCCAATTTTCTAATTCTTCCTAGGCAAGTGTCCATAATTCCTATGTTCTAGAAAATTATCCATTTTATCTAACTTTTCATATTGGATGCAAGTTTCTTTATAATCTGTAAAATTTCTACTGTATTTACAATTTCCTTTTTATAATGCATGGGGGAAGGTTGTTTTGCTAGAGGTCTAACTATTTTATTATTCTTTTCAAAACCAAGCCTTTAAATTGGTTAGTAAATTCCTGTAATTTTTGTTTGTTCCTTCTTTCAATAATCTGTACTCTAAACTTTGTTATTTTCTGCTTTCTCTGCTCCTGTTTTCTGGTTCTTTTCCAAGCACTGTCCAATGATTTTCATTCAATAGAGAGCAAAGTGATAAAAGTTCCCATAAAATGTCACTTGATCTTACTTAAGGTTACAAATTCCTCCCCCCAAATATGTCTTTACTTTACTCAAGTCTGAATATCTTTGTTCCAAAAGGTAAATTTAAGCCATCTATATTTATAGTGACTTTTGATATAATTTGACATGTTTCTGCTATTTTACCTATTGTTTCCTAATTAGTATTCTCTCTCTCCCTCCCTTCCTGCCACGTTTTTCTTCTTCCTTCCCTTCTCCCTCTCCCTCTTTCTTCTTCTTCTTCTCCCTCTCTCTCTCACACTCTCTCTCCCTCTTCTTCCTCCTTCTTTTCCCTTCTTTCTCCTTTTCCTCCTTTAACATGAAGATTTTTTTTTTATTCCATAACTTTCTTCAACTGCTGACAGGCAATGCCATCTATTTATCTGTCTTTCATGTTTTTAGTGGTTACTCAGAAGTTGTCTTATGCACAATTAACATATTTTCCTAGCAGATTCTAAATTTAACTGTAATTTCTTTACTTCTACTACAGCGGTCCCCAGCCTTTTGGAACCAGAGACAAGTTTCGTGGGAGACAATTTTTCCATGGACTGAGGTTTGGCGGTTGGTTCAGGCGGTGATGGGAGCGATGGGGAGCGGCAGATGCAGCTTCACTTGCTCACCGGATGCTCACCTCCTGCTGTGCAGCCTGGTTCCTAACAGGCCGAGGAACAGTACCCGGGGGTTGGGGACCCCTGTTCCACTAAATACAATTGAAATTTTAGCACTTTTCACTTCCTTCTCCCCTCCATCTTCCAAATGCTATTATTTTCCAGAATTTTACTTTCCAGTTGTTATTAGTTATGATAGTCTGGTTATTATTTATATTGCTGACATTTTAGTAATAACAATTGTTATTTTGCCATCAACACTTAGCTTTACCATTACGTGTTATTAGCTTCTTAAAGTGAGCTTCTGTGCTCATTTTACTCCTATCAGAGGCAGGATTTGATAGAGGGGGCAAAAGATGCAGGACACACCAAGAAGAGAAAACTGCTACAGGAAGAAAGGGGAAATAAAATGGGAAACACGTGAAGAAGCATTTCACTTACCTCACTGTTTTATTCCCATCCCGATCTCACAACAGCCTACAGTTTGCAAAAAACTTGATGAAGGTTTGGATTCACTGTCATTTTTTGTAAATTCTTACAAAAGAATTATTATTTGTAAATTCTTACTTTAAAACGGACACAAAGCCATTTTCTGAAACCCTTTCTCTAAATCCATAACATCTTTTTCTGTGATTCTCAATGAATCATAAGAATATAAAAAGGAAAAAAAAATAACATATAAATGTAAGTGATATACTCACCTCTAAAATCTGTTTTAATAGTTGTATTTCGGCTAGTAATAATCTTGTTATTATAGGATACTTCTGAACTACAAGTATAATTACTTTGAGGATTAAGTTTGAACAATTCATATCTGTCACTTTTATTATATGGATGAAAGCCATCTAAAAGAAATAAGTATTGCATATGAGTATATGAATACAATATATCACACCTAAATTTCATTTTGGTTTTATATCTATAATTAATATCTATTAGATTGAAAACCTATGCAAATGGTCAAAACAATAAGTAAAAGGACCTGATATCAGCTATAATACTGCATGATTTTGCTACACTCAATTTTAAAGAAAACATTAAGATGTAGAACTGAATTTGAGAGTGTGTCTAATTTAGCTGATGAAATGAGGCATTAGTTCATTGTTCTCTGTTCAGAAATTGAGATTGCACTTGACATAGCCTTTACCACGCATATATCTTAGATAATTGTTTTATCGTCAGTCTGTCATACGTTTGTCCTTGCTTTCCTCACCCTGCTTGTGTCTGAGCTGAGCATCTTCCCCATAACATGATGATTATAAGCAGTATCATACTCCATCCTTTGTGTGAGAGTCTATGTGTTTTTGTTTGTCTGTCTGTCTTGCCAAATATGGCCTAGCAGATAGTTTTATGCCGGGGGGGGGGAGATTTCATCCCAATAAATTCAAATGAAAATAAATTAAAAGTTATTAAATCATTAAAAAGAAATTCTATCTCAATTATTCCCCCTTCCATGAACCCAAATTCATATTCCTAGAAGCACTTACTATTCTTTCTCTACTTTCATTTTATCTAAGTCTTCTTGTCGTTGTTTATAAATGTTGTTGATGGAGGGCTGACAAAGTAAACTCTTGGAATCACATGAAATTATTGTTGTTTTCCCTTTCATTCTAAGAGTATGTGTACCATAATTTTTTATAACTCTCTTCTCTGATAATATTTTCAACAATACCTCATGTATAGCAGTTGCCAAGAAAATTCTTATGAATTAACTGATATTGCTATTTCAAAAGTTATTTTTCAGGTGGAACATTTGTTTATTTTGTGAATTTGAGTTGTATAGAGAATACAATGATTTGATTCCAAACATATCATTGACTATGCGTGTGTGTGAGAGAGAGAGAGAGAGAAAGAGAGAGAGTGAAAAAGAGAGAATGGAAGAAGGAAGGAAAGTAAGAAGGAAGGAAGGAAGTAGAAATGAAGGAAGGATTAGATAATAGCTAGAAAAACTTCCCACTATAGGAAAAAAAAAAAAAACTCCTCTGATCAATGTTAAATTCTTACCACATTTAAATTTATATGTTATTTTCTTTTTATCACAAGTAAAATTTTTACTGATTTCCCAATGTAAACAAAGAGAAGTATTTGCCTTTTCAGGTTCTACACACTCATTCAGCTGAAAATGTTTATGATCTGTTAAGAAAAAAGATACAAAAATAGATGATTAATACTTCATAATGTGTGCCTTATGCTCAATTACAGTCATTGAAATTATATTCATGATACAGAATCTGGCAAGAATTTAGATTACTTTTGAAAAAAGTCTAATAACTCTCAGGGTTTTGAATTTCTTGATTCTTTAGTTTATTCTTTTTTTAACATCACACGTATTGGTAGCATTTCACTTAGAATTTATGTTACTTTAAAAAAAAATGGAACCCAAGGAAACGTCTAGATAAAATTGCAGTTTTTTCACATTTTAAAAGACTGACTCCATTTTGTTTTCTTATTTGTATCCTCAATTTTTCATTTACTCTTTGATTTTTTTCATTGCATGATCATTACACGGAGCATGGGGGTTTCACTCTGGGCAATGTATTGTTTTAAATTGTCATTTTCTGTTTTTAATTGATCATTTATTCCAGTAACGTTTAGAGAAAAGTAAATAAGTTAAATGGCATTTTTTTCAAGAACATCAGATATTTAACCCATTTAAATGTTAAGTCAATCAATGATCTTGAATTATTAAAAGATATGAGAAATTCAACAAACTTACACAGTCCCTGAATCCCTTTTAGAAAATGCATTTTGTGAAGGTAGCTTCTCTGAAGTCAGCTTGGTACCTTAGTCTCCTCTTTCCCAGCAGTAGCTTAGGTATTAAAACCAGCTTGATCGCCTTAACATGACTATAACGCTCCCCCCCCCTTTTTTTTTTTTTGGTGAAAGTACTTTTGTTCTTTTCACAAACACCAAATCTTTGACTTTGTGTTATTCCCCCAAGATATTCTAGACACACTTGTATTTAAAAAGATTAATGCATACACACACACACACACACACACACACACACACACATAATGACTTGAATTCAGTAGCGGAGAAACAAGAAAGCTTGTGAATAACCACTCAGTGGTATAAATTAGATCCAATCGACATGAAGCACTCTGTAAAAGAGGTATAAGGAGGCAGGTAAGGGATAAACAGGGAAGGCTTCTCTGAGGTTACCGTTTTCACTGGGTCTGGAGAGCAGAAGTCCACACACTGGCCTCCTGCCCCCATCTTTCCCTCAACGCTGTTCCCCTGCCTACTAACTCCTGTGACCAGTGGGACACGTCACACACAAAACTGCAGTGTTGCTGTAAATGCACAAACAGAAATCAACTGATATTTACCTGGTGGTACCTCTAATAAATATTCAAATGGAGGATAACATGAAGGATGTGTTATATTGATATTCTTCTTTTCACACTCCTGTAGGCTCTGGAGCTCCTTTTCACACCCAACAGGTTCACATTTCACTTCACTAAGTGTTGCATTATACGTTTTACTTTCCTTGTTATAAAAGTAGTGCACAGAGATAGCTGTATACTTGTCTCCTGAAAGAAAATAAAATAGTGAAGCTTATCTTTTATTTTTCAGAATGAATAAACCTATATTAAATACAAAATCCTTAATGTATATTTTTAAAAATATCCAATCACTAACAAAATAACCCCAGGAACATAAAAAAGAGAAGGGACATATCAGTGCCTCCATGTTATTCTTTCATGATTCCCTTTTCATCACTGTCCCATCAAAGACCTCAGCTTGTGAGTTTGTATTTGGATGATAATGGGATTAATGTCTGTCTTCCTAACTGGACTGTAAATTCCATGAGAGAAAAATCCCACCAATTTTGACCATCGCCATAAATCCAGATCCTTGTGTAAAACCTGTCATCAGAGAGGGCTCAAAAATTGTTGAATTACGCAGAAATGAACAACGCATCTGACAAATTTCTTCTTCTTGCTTTATCATTTCCCTTGCTTTCTAAAGTGTAGTATTTGATTATCTCTTTCTCCTGATATGGGGAACATTAATTATTTAGGGAGCAGAGGCCTTGTTATTCCTCTACTTGCGTAAAATTATTGATAACAACTCCCCCTAAGCACTTTCTCTGAGTGTCGTCTCACACTCTTCCCTTTATTTAAACACACTCCATTGACTCTTAAAAATATCTTTTCAACACACATTCACTTATTCACTCATTTTTAGTACAAAAAAATTATGAAGCCTTTATTTTGCTTAAGACACTGTCCCAAGCACTAGGAATACAAATGATCCACTTTTGGAACTATAGAATCTAACATGCAGACAGGCACAGGCATGGACTACAGAAAACACCAAAAATAAGATGATGCACAAAATAATACAGGGGTAAAGAGGCAGAGAAGTCTGTTCAGATTGCAGGACCAGGAGGGTCCCTCCAGAGAGGTGAGTCAGTTTGTATTTAAAATATGAGCAGGACATAGAAAAATTGATGGGAGAGGGAGATGGCAGATGAGGATGCATTCCAAGTGTAGAGAAAGAAGAACGGAGGTGAACACAGGGGCAGGAAGAAACATGTTTTAAGAAACTGAGCACTTCCATGTTACTTAAGTGAAAAGTGTAAGGAGGCAATAGTGCAAGAGGAACCTGGTCATCAAGATCATATTAATTAATCAAACATACAAAGGCTTATGTCTGCACTAAATATACAGAGAGCTACTGAAGGTCGGGACTACAGCAGTGAGATTTAGAAACACGTGGAGGGATGAGCCCTGACCACGAAGAAGGACTCTGCTTCCACTGAGAACAGAGGAAGAAAATGGGAAAAGGATGGACACAAACTGTTCTCAATCATCTGCTTTGAGCCAAACCCTGGTGAGACAGAGATACTTTTCCTTCTTGATGAGCCTTGAAGGTATTATTCACATTTCATATTTATCATTATGCAGAATCCTCTCCCAAACCCTAAACAAACTTGCTATCATCCCACTTTACAAATATGCAAACTGAAGTTAAGTGACACCACCAAAGTTTTTTAGCTAGTAATTATCAATCCTGATCCTCAAAACTAGGTCTGAATGTGACATCAAACCTTCTTGCCCTGAAGGACCCTGGTTCTTAATGGTTGGAGCTAATCATTGGCGAGAAATTAGAGCCAGTGAGCTTAGCCTGCTGGGGTGTCTTGAAAGCTTGTAATAAAGAAGGAAATCATTAAAGTAATATATGTTGCCTCTAGGTAGACAAACTTACCACATGATGGCTTATGTGTAGTAGGAGGACCTGTAATAGAAAAAAAAAGAAAATGCAAATTATGAAAATGTCTAGATAAAATTGCAGTTTTTGCACATTTTAAAAGACTGACTCCATTTTGTTTTCTTATTTGTATCCTCAATTTTTCATTTACTCTTTGATTTTTTTCATTGCATTTTAGAATATCTCTGCTCTAGTCATTCTGAGGAACGGTGATTTACAATGTTTCATCTTCATAAACTATAGAATCTACCGAATTAGGTTTAACAGATTATGCAGAGTTTGCAGTGCCTGTTCCCATGTTTGGATCTCAAAACTTCAAAGGTTGTAAACCAACAAGCTAGTTCTATAAAACGTTTTCATGAATTTACCCAACAAACACAACTGTGATAATACAATACTTGTGTGACTTTTGGGCACACATCTGATTATGGAATGGTGACGTGGTTGACTATTTATGCAGCCAGAAGTATTTTAAAGGTCTTCCTCCTCTTGATTAATCTCAAAATAGGTTTATATAATTATAACCCCTAGAAAGTTCAGTTTACTCCTTTGTTTACAAAAAAAAAAAATCATAAAATAGGCAAGGGCTGCTTCATTGTCTGTTTTAACTTTTGTAAGCTCTTTGCCCATATACTAAATCCAGGGTAACACATTGTTCCGTCCGCCAACTGAGACCTATCTTGTGTGAGCATATGTATTTAACTGAAGAATTGGATGGAAATGGGGCTTGTGGAAGCTAAGAGATCTCTGCTAATCTGGTCTTTGAGATGGAGAACTTGCAGGGAGAATAGTGTCCTGGTGGGCTCTGAATGGCTGACCCATTGCAGACTGTACCACCTCCTGGACGTTCGTTCCCTGCATGGAGCCCCACACCTCTGTCTCCACATCCCACGTGTGTGTGTCGGGCTCTGCGATCACTCCTCTGTCACTGACCTCTTGGAACAGAGAGCTCCGCTGAGAGAATTTTTCTCTTTCATACCAACACCAAAACTCACTCTTAGAAGTCCTAGTATAGCTGGTCATTTCTACGAGTTTTCATAGAGTACACAACTCTTGGGGGATGCTACGACCATGATGTAAGAGGTTATCACAGTAACACCAGCCCTGATCTCATTGGCTGTTGCACTGCAGAAACTGATCCGTGTTTTGGACTAACTGCCCTTCCACAGCCCTCAGGATTAGAACACTCAATTGAACTTCTCAAAGAAAGGGCCCAGGGTGGAGCCAACGCAAGACCCTTCAATGAGCGTGTCCAAAGCACGTAGTGGTGGCGTGACTGCATGACTGGGGGTCAGGTTGTCACCTTTTGTTGTGAGATTGGTTGTAGAGATGTTGCTTTTCTCAGAGGTCAGAGAGGATGGTGTAGTGGACGCGTTGAGCACACCTGCAAGGAAATGAACAGAGGGTCACAGTTAATGAGTTTGTCATATTCAGGGTCGAGGGGAAAACTCTTTAGCAAAGATGATTTCTTAAATGAATCTTGCTAGAGGCTTCCTCCTCGTTTGAATTGACACTTGCTTTTTTTTTTTTTTAAATAAGAAAGCGAGTCAAAGATTTGTCTACACATGGCCCTTTAAGATGACCAAGAGTGCAAACAATTGGAACTAGACATTGTATACACTGAGAAGAAACTATTCATTCCTTAGTATAATTCTGACATGTGCAGTCTCCCTCAAACTACCTCTCATACTGTTACAACTATCCTTATTTTAATTACTAACAAGGATACCCATTACCCTTTTGTACTATTCAGTTCATACCAGGCTTTTTACATATTCCATCTTCCTATCAATCCTATGAAATGAGTACTATTATACCCATTTTTACAGAAAGAAAAATTGACACACAGAAAGTCTAAGTAACTTGTCCTAAAGTCAACTAGAAAGTTTAAGAGGCTGTATTTGATCTCAGGGCTATAGGACATTAAAGTTTGTTATCTTTCTTCTTCACCATGAACTTTTATAATATAAATAATAAAATAAAATATGCCCATAGAAAGCTTACTGGTGAGGCTTTTTTTTTTCTTCCTAATTTAGTATCACTGTATGAACATTTGTAAAACAGGAAATCCACAGTCATATTTGGTGTGAAATAAAAGGGCTGCATGACAGTTTTCAAGTTTCCATTTCATTATCCAGAACCTAAAACACCTAGAGCATCACGGTCAAACCTGAGGCATTGTCTTGGGTGGTCGAGTTGGAGATGCGTGTAGGTGAGGCAGCAGGACTGCTGTGTGCAGGGCTGAGAGTGGTTACTGGTGGGGAAGCTGTGTCTGCGGGCAAGATGCTGGGTGTAGTCCTCTCTCCTGGAGCCCCTGCAATCACAAAGGCCATCAGCCTTCCTGCCCCACAAGGGCAGGGGCCACACAGCCCACAGAGGCACGTTTATTAATAGAGGCTAAGGCCAGGGCTCCCCTAGTGGTGTAGGGGTTAAGAATCTGCCTACCAAGGCAGGGGGCATGGGTTTGAACCCTGCTCCAGGAAGATCCCACATGCCACAGAGCAACGAAGTCCATGCACCACAACTACTGAGCCCATGCTCCACAACTACTGAGCCTGTGCTCTAGAGCCCATGAGCCACAATTACTGAGGCCACATGCCACAACTACTGAGTCCACGTGCCACAACTACTAAAGCCCATGCACCTAGAGCCTGAGCTCCGCAACAGGAGAAGCCACTGCAATGAGAAGCCCACGCACCACAACGAAGTGTAGCCCCCCGCTCACTGGCAACTAGAGAAAGCCCACGCACGGCAACGAAGACTCAAGGCAGCCAAAAAAAAAAAAAAAAAACACTTTAGGGCTTCCCTGGTGGCGCAGTGTTTGAGAGTCTGCCTGCCGATGCAGGGGACACGGGTTCGTGCCCCGGTCAGGGAAGATCCCACATGCCACGGAGCGGCTGGACCCGTGAGCCATGGCCGCTGAGCTTGCGCGTCCGGAGCCTGTGCTCCGCAACGGGAGAGGCCACAACAGTGAGAGGCCCGCGTACAGCAAAAAAACAAACAAACAAAAATCACTTTAGAAGCTAAGGCCGGGCAGTAAATACTCAAGCACTATTGCTACCTCACAACCTACGCGTCTACAAAACGGGATGAAAAATAACACGGCTTATGGGAGAGATGAGTTTAAAGGCAGACACCTCAGAATCTATGCAGCTTTGGCATCACAGCACACATTTTAAAAGTATCTGGGACCTCAGGAGAAAGCCTGGACTGCCCAGGGAGGCCATGCCTCCTGGCGGGGGGCTGCCTTAGGCAATACTGAAAATGCACAGAGTGGGTGATGCTGGCTGGCGCAGGGACCGCAGAGATGGACGTGAGCTCTGAGGGCAAAAGGCTGCTGTGGTGAGGTTACCACGAGAGGAACTGCCGCCCGCCCCTGCCAAGCGCCATGGGTGATGTGCACTTCTCTGGGGAAGGATCCCTGGGTGCAGGTGCTTCCTTCCGACTTTCTGAAAATAGAGCTGATGGGGATCCCGTCTGTGCAGTTGCTGAACTGGGGGATTGTTTTCCTTCCAGCTGAAGGTCACCATGTTACCTTCACTATGGAGGCTCCCCTTGCCAGGAAAAAGCAAATTGGTTTAGAGCCCAGCAACTTCCCGTTATATTGACAGCATCCTCTTCATTTCCAGTTACAGATGAGCTAGTGGGTATAGAATCAAGAGTTGTCGCCGAAAAAAGCCCACGCTGTATTCGGTTAAGACTTTTTATTGTCAAGGTTCAAAGCACCCACTGCAAGTCACATCTTCCCTCCCACGCACAGACACCACACCCAGAATCACAGCACAAGGGAGCAACGTGTATTCATTGGGCGCCAACTAGACGCCTAGCACTATGCTAGTGGTCCTGGCAGAAGCAAAAGAAATAGGGCTAGCGCCTAGTTGAGCTTTGTGTGGTTATTTCACTGTCACGATCCCTGGGGTCACTGGTTCAATGGTATGAGGTGGGTCCTGCATCTGCAGTCAGATGCTCAGTGTTTCAGCTGAGTGACACACATATGTGCATCCCCCAGATAGCTCTGATGTGAGCCCTCAGGCACCCTCCAATCACACACATCCATGCCACTAGGACTGAACATGCATCTACTAAATTTTCAGTTTGGGTTCTCAGCTCAGTCTTCAAATACCACTGAACCCCAAATTTAACTAAACCGCAGAACAGGATGAGTAACTCAAATGTCAGTTCTTCAGGTCAGGATCCTCAGTGGAAGCCTCCCACAGAACCAGGAGAAGAGGGGAAGATGCATTTTTTTTTTAATCCTTTAAAAAATATGGTAGGCACACAACTGGCCCTCTGCAAATTTTGAAATCAGCTAGGCTTGACTTTAGCCTTCCTCCACATTTTTTTTCTACTCCTCGTTTCACTAGCTCATTCTCTCTGCCCCTCCCCAAGGTCCCTGGTCCTCATGCCATTCTGAGGTCTCTCACCCTCACCCTCTGCACATCCCTGACCTTCCCTCTTCATAGGAAAAGTACTTTCCCTGGTTTAGTAATCTCAGCGATGGCTTAGGAGTGGCAATTACAATTTGAATGAGGTTAATTAATCCTAATGGATTTTTAATTAGTGGAATTAGCCACTGGGAGAGGAGGAAGTCCTTGATAGGGCAAAGCAGACTAAATTGTGTGATGACCAGCCTCCCAGGTCAACCCTCCTTGGCTTTTTCCCAGATCCTTCCCATCCACAACTTCTGTGGATTTGCTAAAAGCTCCAGATCTTTTTACTGCTGTTCCCATGGCAGCCAGAGTGAGTGAAATGGAGCAGGGAGACGAGGGCAGCTCTTTTCCCAGCTGTTTAAGCTTCCTGGATTGCCTGTCATGATTTTTATGCCAAGGGAGCAGTTTTAATACTTCAAGATAATAATTATTCTATCTGATACACTTGGCTTCCTCGTTGGGGCCATACTTAAAGCAAGGCCACTTCACTGCCAGGTTCCCCATTCATATCTTTAATTTTCAGGCACTCAGGTCACTAAGTGTATATATGTGGCTGTGTGCATTTGCAACCTGAGAAACATGCTTGTTTTTTAGGATAAAAAGGGGCACCGTGAACTTATTAGACACCGATTTTGGAAAGACCACGGAGGGGATGTTTTGCAGTTTTTATAAATAGAGAGTCTGAACTGAAAGAATCTTGATGTTTGTATGGAGAGTATGAGCATCCATTTTCTTTTCATTCTTTTAAAACCGTTGTATTTGTGGTTATAACTTCTCAGTGCCCTTTATTGATAATGTACACCATCTACTCTTCACTGTTTTGTTTAGGTAGGAGGTCTTTAAGGAAAGAATCTGTGAATATATTCTTTATTACTAGCAAGAAGTTTTCACTGCAGAATTATACTGGCCTCTAATATAAACTAACATATAAAGCCCTGACTAACCCCCTGAACAGGTCTTTCCTGTATTCTCATAATTCTCATTCCTTATCAATTCATCACTATTACAAGGACCTTTGTTAGGTGCCCTCTTGGAATAGGGGTAACTACGAAAGTTTGAAATTCCCAATCCATCCACCAGCAAATGCTACACGTGGAACAGTGGTTGGAGTCCCTCACTCCGTACTTAGACGGTGTTCATGTGCTCTTTGTATTTGCACAAGTCTGAAGGAGCCACAAACTGGACTTGACATTCCTGCCCAGAGCTGGGGTGAGTGCAGAGAGGCACCCACGTGTCTGCAGGAGACGGCAGGTGAGGCGTCTGTGCCGGTTAACTTCTAAGGTAGGAAAGCGAGATCATTGTATCAATATCTCCCCACTGCAGGTGAAAATTTTAAATACCAGGAAGTTATAAGGAGCAAACTGTTATTACAGTTTACCAAACTGTGAAATGGCCCAGTCTGTTCAAGTGCAAGTCTGCTCATCTTTAAGTTCACCTGCCAGAAGGGTAGCACCCACGTGCTCGTTTACACATCTCGGGGCCTGTCTGGGTTGATGCAGCCATAGGTGGCTCATGTTTCCAGGTGGCTTTTGTGACTTCCGGGTCACTATGAGCTTTTGGAATTCTCCATCAACTCCACAACTGAAAGTGAGGACATTTCTTTGTAGGAAGAATAAGCAAAGAATCCCCCAATATACAAGAATCTCTTACACGAGGAAAAGACCAGAAAAATGTGCAAGAGATGTAAGAGACAATGGCCAAATAGTATATGCAAGGATGCTCATTATTATGAAAAAAAAGTTTAATGTAAATCAAAGCATAAATCAAAATGAAAAATGTTTATCATACTGGCAGAGTTTTAAAAGATTGATAATAGCTAGTATCAGAAGTGATATAAGGAAACACACACTCACAGAATTATATGCTGAGAGTCTGAAAGATAGACAATTTTTGAAGGAGCAGTGTTTGGGGAGAGTGTATTTTCATTGTGTGAGTGTGTGTGTGTGTGTAATGCTTCTATAATGCTGTTTTGCAACATGCATACATTAATTTTATAAAGATAATATTACAAAATTAAATTTAGTGTTATGCATGTGAATGCTTATTGTAATATTTTTTTTAATTTTTGAAATGGTGTATATTATACTGTTACAAAAATGGATTGAGGCATAGTTTTCCCCTTCATATATTAGTAAGCAAGAAAAATGTGATTACATTCCATTCCATTCCACAGTACAAATCAATCATAAACATAAAATAAATAACACCTATAGGTTTTATCCCAGTATAGAATTGAAATATCACCAAGATTATTTTCCAGAAAAGAAAATGTGTTGTATTGTTTGAAAGCATAAGAAATTTTCCAAGCTAATTTTATGACTAGGATTATTGAGCCAGAGCAAGTTAGCATTTTTAAATAATTCATCCATATGTCCAATCTATTTCATTTTAAACCTTTTTTTCTCGCACCTTGCTTCATATGTAAATCTCTGGCTTTAACGTTTTCAGGGGGAAAGAATTGGGAAATAAAAAGGTAGGAATGTTGTATGTGTGTATTTGTGCATGTGAGGTGAAATGTGGAAGCTTTGAAATAGAAAACTCTGTGTGACGTTATTCAGTCAATAAAAAAGTTTAGCATGAAAAGTTCTACGTAGCCATCAGTTCCCTCATCCTCACATTCCTTTTGTTAAAAGGAATTTCAACACTTGCAATGTTTAGATAGGTCCCAGTCACCTCTGCTGCCCTATGGTAGCAGGGAAAATGGGATAAAGATTAAATATACATTACTGTAATTGATATAAAAGGCACTGAACATTTATTCAACCACTTACCACAGCCAATAAAGTTCATCCAGGTGGTACTCAAAACACTGAGTGTACCCATCACCCAGGAATGTGATGGTGTTATCCGTGCTTGCGTTTCAAGCTAAGATTGATGACCTTATTGAACAAATATCTTAGTCTTTTTAAACAGAACATGTCTATTAACCAGTTTGCCTCAGAAAGTCGCACACAGCACATTATTTAGGAAAAGGTAGGAGCAAATCTCAGGATGGTCAGTTTACGTACCAGATACACTTGTGGACCTAACATTAAACAGAGAACGAGTGGATCAATGGTGTCCCTGGATTCTAGGAGCATCAGAGGTTTCCCCAGTAGAAATACCTCCCATGTCATTCTGATATTTTGCTATGAACAGGACCACATTATCTTAAATTCTACCGTTGGGACTCACAATCCTAATTAAATACTTAAAAAAAAAAAAACAGTGCAAATATCCCTGGAAGAAATCCAAATAACAAAGCTGAATTATTAATCCTCAGTGTGTTTTTTTTTAAAAAATAATAAATTGTCTGTCTCCAATAATTTTCTGATATTGAGGATCTGGGATTGAACCAAGAAAAATTCTACTTTGGGATAAGAGCCGGGGAGTGCGAGACCAACAAAGACCTGAAAGAGGACATTCTGACTTCCCCGGGGCTACAGAAAACTTAGGTGAGCAGGAAACAGGAAAATGATGCAGCACGTGGGGATCAGAGGACACCGAGAACTGCCGCTGTCCCCCGTCAACACACCCTGATTTTACTTAGGGGGACTTCCCTCCCTCCCCCTCTCCCTAACAACAGGCTTCATTACTTTAGCCGGCCAATATTTCATGAACACCTAGATGTTC
Source organism: Mesoplodon densirostris (assembly GCF_025265405.1). Classification (NCBI taxonomy): domain Eukaryota; kingdom Metazoa; phylum Chordata; class Mammalia; order Artiodactyla; family Ziphiidae; genus Mesoplodon; species Mesoplodon densirostris. The sequence goes on along the minus strand of NC_082662.1, from coordinate 189,657,369 downwards.
TACGTTTTACACACTTTAGTAAAACCTCACACGTAGAAACTGAACATAATTTAAACTGTTCTGATAACTTTAAAATTTAAAAAGGAAAAAACAAAGAGAGACAAGTTTTTCCCTAATCCCGTCTCAGTTAAGATCGCTGCCAACCTGTCACAGCAGGAGTACTATCATTATCCCAAGAATTCAGGGATGCTTCCATGGTGGTACTTTCTGGGCTAGGAGGAGGCGTGGTCTCTGAGGAGTCATTTCCTCGTTCAGAGATGCTTGCGAGTGAGAATGCAGTGCTGTGAGCAGATAAGGGGTCACCTGCAGGCAGAGAAGAGGGCTCTTCTGTTGTGTTCAGTCCTGTCACATTCATGGGAGATGGAAGGGGGAGAAAATAAACATGTGAGTCACACCCTGAATCATATCATCTGAGCTGGCTAACTCCCCAGCCCATTGCTTCATGTACATAAATATACCTACCTATACGTGTGTATATACACACACACCATACAGATATGAGTTATGGTGTGTGTGTGTGTATATGGGGTGTGTGTATATTTGACAATGCGTACACATGTATGTACATGCATATGTACAACTATAGATGCATCCACAGGGATAGATGGAATATATAGACTTAGACAGAAAGTAAGCTGCAGAACAAGGGCTAAAGGTGAAAATGGGGAAATGAGGTGAAAGCAGCTATTCCTTGTCCTCTTCTCACTTCACTGGTGGATTCTCAACTGTCCAAAGCAATTGGGTTCAGAAGGATGAAACACCAGGCATAAAGATGATTAAAAGAAATTGTGAAAGATTGATCAACAAAGAAAAGAATAAAGAAAGATAAAAGGGCCTCCCTGGTGGCGCAGTGGTTGAGAGTCCACCTGCCGATGCAGGGGACACGGGTTCGTGCCCCAGTGCGGGAAGATCCCACATGCCGCGGAGCGGCTGTACCCGTGAGCCATGGCCGCTGAGCCTGCGCGTCCAGAGCCTGTGCTCTGCAACGGGAGAGGCCACAACAGTGAGAGGCCCGCGTACAGAAAAAAAAAAAAAAAAAGATAAATTTGGAAGGGGATTATTAGGAGGGCTAGCATTCCAGGAGAAGAAAATGAAAAGCAAGAGTTCTAGACGCACACACTGATTTTCTTTTTTTCTTTTTTCTTAATCAAATTCAAACAAAACAAAGACCGAGCAAAAGACTGGAAAACAAAATTCACAATCAAATATACAGATGACCCAAGTGTACAAAAATATTTTTTTCATGATAACCAAAGAAACACAATTTGAGATACTGATATAACTTTTTCCCCAGTTTCAGTTCACTTCAAGAAAAAGAAAACTGTGGCAAGAGAAAAGAAAACTGTAGCAAGGGTGTGGTGAAGTAGGTCTGTGCACAGCTGAGATGAGCACACAAATGGAAAAACCTGCCTGCAGAGCAAATGAGCACCGTGTACTAAAGGCCTTTACATTTGTGTGCTCTCTTATTCAGAAAGTGGATTTCTTTATCTCGAAGAATGGAGAAGTACACCAGTTTAAAAAAAGAAACATGTTGTGCTCTCTGAATATTAGGATTATAGAGGTGCATTTTTTTCTGAATTTTCTGTTTAACATGTGTTTACTTCTATGAATAGCAAATTTTGTTTTGCAATATCTAATTAATAAAAAATTGAGTTATATCACACAAGCATTTTAATTTTAATTGGACAAGCGAGAATAGCACAAATATGGGAAAAGGGAGAGTATGGGGGGCAAATCAGAAAAGGAGCAGAAGTGCTAAGAAGGGCAGAACTAAGAACTGAAATGGAAGATCACTGAGTAGAGAATTAAGAAATGGAAACAGAAACGACATAAGGAAGTCCCAGCTTTATTCATTAATGTTGAAGGCGATGTGAAATCCATTTTTACCAAGTACCCGTAAAACCCATCTGAGTTGCATGGAATTGCCTCGACGTCAGTGTACGGAAGATCACAGAACTATTCTGTGATTACAGAAATCCAAAGAGATAGGACAACTGTTATATGTGTTCTTTTCCAAAGAAAAATTCCAATCCCTAAAATTTCATAGCCTAATAACTCACAAATAAATGTTTTTTATTAACAAACTTTTACCCATAATTACGTGTCAGCATGTTCAACTAAGTAACAAGCAAGTGGTGCCTTCCTGTCTTCAGTGTCAAATCCTAAATCTAGCTTTAGTGTCCTCTCATCGTTACAGTATATACTGAGTAAAAGGAGAGGAGGTGGGTTGGTGGGGGAGAGACTGGAGGGAGACAGGGATGGGGAGAGAGAGAAGATAGAAGGGTGGGAGGAGCTTAAAATTCTGTCCAATAACATTCATTCACATTCAACATTATAGATGACCAATTATTCGTTTATTGTTTTCAGGTTAAACTAATTTTGGTGTCGGCAAAGTTCCAATGATCCCATTTGCTTTGAGGAAACTGTCGCAACTTTCTCCCTTTATCATCCCTTCCATGCCTTTGCTAGATTTGAATTTCAAAGAGGGAAAATCACTGCAAATATCTCATATGACAGTGCTTTACTGTTTTGAAGAGTAGCATTCCTAAGGATTACTTCTAGTCAAGAGCAAATTCAATTCATGATGTATGAAGAAAGGGTGTTTGGAGAACCACCCTCCACCTAGAAGCCTTAACATCCTTGCAGACATTCTAAAGCCCCATGCACATTCCTTCACTTCATAAATAAGAACTGAATTTAGGATGAGAAAGCATGCTTCAGTTGCCAATTCCACATTGCCCCTGTGCTCCTGCTTTGGAGAGATACTGGTTTCCACTGATCACATTCTCCTTGGCAGTATTTGGGAGAGAACGTTCTGATTTGCATTGGGGGTCACTATTTTAACTTACCTGGTTTCACCATTTGGGGACTTGTTGTGATTGAGTATGGGCAGAGATCAGGACACTCTGTCAATAAGGTGAGGGTCACCTACTGTTTTAAACCTTCAGTCCCCTTTCTACTCCCTCCCATTCCCCTTCTGCAAAAGTAACCTGTTTCTATGGTTGAGGTGAATTTACTCTTCTGTAAAAGGTGGAGATGTTGAGTTGCATGTCTTTAGGTGGCATAAACCAATCACAATCTACTATGCATCAATGACTTTAATATATTTATAAAACCTCTCTGCCATGGTAAAGTTTCTTTAATAATCCACTTCTCAGAAAAGTTTGAATGTGCCTCATTAGAACCGTGCATTATAATTGTTAAATCAGGGTTATCTTAAGGGCTTTACTTATCTTCTTAATGCATAATGTCAACCATATGATTAATCAGGACATCAATAACATATTTTCAATAACAATATCATTTAAGTGGTGTAATTTATTTTTAATCAGATCTAATTTTTCTCTCTTCTTTGACACTTGATATATATGAATTTATTGTCAGCAGCTTCATTGCTTAAATTTATCTCAGGATTAGGACACTTGTTAAGACAATTCAGTTGTACAATCGAATTTGGAAATGATTATTACAAAATATCTCAATATTGTCAAAACTTTTCTCTTGCAGGAATTTATATAGATATATAAAGTTATGTTTAGAATTCTAATTTCTCATATAGTTCCTTAACTATGACGTTTTGCAATCTAACTAAAATAAATTGATTTATTTATAGTGGTAAAATTTAAAAAGATATTGGCAACCTGCTATGTGATTTACTGTCAGGTGTAAGAAACGCTATAATTTATACACAATAATATGTCTACAAATAAAAATATGTTCAGGTAGTTATCAAACTTTATATCTTACAGGCAGGAATGTTAAGAACAAGAGAATGTCAAGGACTATTCATGATTATAAAGTTGTCCTTACACAACGATTTCACTAGACAATAATAGAAAATTCTATCAATGTTAAATATATAAACTTGTCAAGAATAAGTAAAATGTAAATACCTTGAGCGGAAGGAGTGATGGCTTGTTCTGCAAAAAGGAAAACAAACATCTGTTAGAAAGTTTCAAACTTCATACATACATATGTCAATACAAGTTAGATTTATGTGTATATATATATATATGTATATACAAACAGCATCCCTATGTTAATTCACAATCACAAAGTGACAATTTTCAGTACATTTTACCCCAGTGAAACCATAGTCCTTCTCTTAATATCATGTTTACAAAGCCCAAGTATGTCAAAACTATGCTATTAGTTTTTGAATTCTCAGGTAAAATAAAAATAATAGAAAATATAGGAGAGTTTTGGAATTAGTTTCAAGTCTGCAAAAGACTTTGAAAAGACTTCTGGAAAAAATTTCCCAAATGCATTCCTTTATTGAGATGATGACTATTGATTGAGTACTTACTATATTCTAGACATTATGCCACATTCTAGGATAAAATATGATTGAGTTATAGAAATTCTCTGCCCCCAGTGAGCTTAGTTCAATGTGAGATATAGAACAAAAAAAAAAAGAAAAGAGAGAAAGAAAGAAGGAAGGAAGGAAGAGAAAGAAAGAAAGAAAGAAAGAAGAAAGAAAGAAAGAAAGAAAGAAAGAAAGAAAGAAAGAAAGAAAGAAAGGAAAAGAAAGAAAGCCATACAGTGTGATGACAGACAAGAGGAAATGTGATACAGAAACAAATATGAGGATCACCTATTTCAGACTCTCAGGGTTGGTGGCTGGCTGGGGGAAGAGTTGTTAGAGAGGGTTTTGTGGGTACATTTAGTCTGTGACCTAAAGGATTATGGACAGCTACCTTAGTCCTAGAATAAGAAGAAGTTGGGATTTACCTTGCAGGCTTTAGCCATCGGCAAGAGATGTTACGGGGAGGTCTAATGGAGAAGCATTTCAATTTTTGATCAGTCTTGTTATGAAATGGAAGATAGATTATCAGAAGGCAAAGCTGGGAACAGGAAAATGAGGAGACTTAAAGAAAAACATATGAGAAGGATGATGTCCTACGTGAGGAAAATTGTACCCACAACTTAACTCAAAAAAAAAATGGGATTCATGAAACACTTAGGAAGTAGTCATCAAGGTTTTGTAAATCTCTGAATGCGAGGAGGAGGAGGAATAATTGGAAAGACATTCAAGTTGGTAACTGAACATCTTAGTGAATTGCAGTAAGTAGACTGTGGACGCTTTCACTGAGTGAAGGACGAAAGGAAAGCAGGTGGGAGGGGAGCATCTGATATGCCTGAGACTTCTGTGTGAAAACGCTTAGCAGCGCTATCTGTGGAGTTGAGCAGCTCAGGCTATACATCTCGGCTGAGGCTGCAGATCAGCATATGGACGGATATTACAGCTGTGGACGTGAAGATTCCAAGTCATATAAAAGAGGAGCATCCAGGATAGAAACCTAAAGGTTAATATTGAAGGAGAGCCCAGCAAAGGTGACCTCACTTTCCATGCAGGGGGGAGACCAAAGTCAACAAGACTTCAGAGCAAGGGTTGTTTCAAGAAGGAAATGATTGAACTAAGATGAGTACTAACATGGTTCACTGGATTGATCACTAGGGTCTGTGGGAATGTTGGGAAAACTAGCTTTATTGGCGTGATGGGAACTGGATTCCATCCACATGGAATAAGACATGGACCCATCCACCATCTTAGTAAGTGACAATTAAATAGATTATAGAATTCTCCCCCAAATGACAGTCAACTCACCTGGTGAAAGGGCAGCAAGCAGCAGATGGAAGTATGAGTAGGTGAGTATTTAAGGTACTTCCTGCCTTGAGATTTTATTTTCTGAGGACAAACTGATCTGAAAAAACTCTCTCCCCTCAGAAGCACCATCAGAGGTATATGACCCAATATTCTTCAATCACATTTCCTGGCTTATTCCTCAAAATAAAATATGGTTTTTTAAATTTTATATATGTATATGTAAAATATATATTATATAAATATGTGTAATTATTAAAATATATTTTTAAAAATATATAAAATATTTTCTTATTATAGTTCTCTGTTTTCTTTCTTTTCTTTAAATTTATTTTATTGAAGTATAGTTGATTCTACTTTTTCTTAACCATTCATACTTAATATTGTTTTACATTTATATTATTTGCACTTTTGTCCCTCCTCTTCAGTCAGCTTTTATCTTTCTATCCCATATAAAATGACTTTTTCAAAGTTTTTATCTTCCTGTTAATAGTCTTCCCTTTCCTGTCATTTATTCTTATTTCCTTCTAAATAAAGTTCTTAGAATTATGTTGATTTGTAAAAAAAAAGGTAATAAGAGAAATAAAATATCAGCGTATCAGTAACTAACATCTTGTGTTTTAAGTGAAGAAAAAATAGTCCTCGTGGTAATTGTTCATAAAGAATTTAGCATATTGCCACATCCAAAATATTCAAGTTAGTTTAAGTGTATGAACACATTTCATAGAATACACCCCTCTTCTTCATCTGAGAAATCTATAAGGTTTTAAGTATCTAAAACTATTTTGATGTGCCGCTTCTCAGTGTAAACACTTAAATCCTTGGAACTTCAGACAAGTTCATTTGATTCAGTCAGGTCCAAGAAAGATATATTGTTTTGCTGGCATGCTATTAGTGGCTATTTTTGAACATGATGAAGGCATGGTCCTTTTCCCTGGAAAAGCTCATAACCCATAAGACATATAGATAGAGATAGAGATTTAATCTTCAGTGGTCTGCAAAGACATTTAAGTCATAGATGTACTTTATTATGACTAATAAATAAAATCCCATCCACCTGAGGTCAGCAAGAATCACACAACATGAGGATGGGGAAGAAGGGAAGAAGCTTTGGCTACATAGCAAAGAGTCTTGTGCATAATATGTGGTCCACATGTCATTACTGAATGATTCTGAGCATGAGTAAATGCAAGGGAGAAATCAGACCTGAAAACAACAGCTTTGGGACAAAAGCCAAGAGCGAACACTAGAGACTAGGTGAGGAGACTGAATTTTTTTCCTGAGTGATGGAATCAATTAATATAGAGGAAAAATCAAATAGTAGATATGATGACAGAGAAAAGAGAAATCTTAATGGTACCCATACTAGCTCCATCACTAATTCCACAGACCACTCTAATCTATTGTTCTGATCTATTAATTTTTTGGCCACTAAAATATGTAACACAAATGACATAGAGCATTTTATAATAAGGAATTATAATTTATCATATATTTATTGTGGACATGAGAAAAGAAATGATGGGACAACAAGGAAGCTATTTCTTTTTCACCTAAGAACTATGAATACTAGAATAAATATGCTAGAAATGTTTCCAACCAGTAGACCACTTATCAGGCCACATTTGTGTCAAATGCCCCAGCGATACTCATTTAATTCTAACTGGTTCGAAAGCAATACACTTCTTTAAAGGAAATAGATGATGTTCAGTATTTCAGTCTAAGTTTGGAAAAGGAGAGTAAGGTAAGTTACCAAAAGGAAGAAGACAGTTACTAGAGAGTTGTCTTTTTTAAAGAACATTTCAGAAATAATATTTTATTACTAATTGCTAATGTGTATTGAGTGTTTACTGGGTACCAGGCAGTACGCTAAGCCTTTTGCTTGTATTTTCTTTCTGAAGCATCAAAGCAACCCTCAGGAGCTCAGAGAAGATGGATGCCTTGACCAAGCTCTCAGGGCTGGTCCAGGCTAGCCAGGGCTTGACCCTGAGCCCGTCTGACTCCGCAAGCCATCTCTCCACCCTCTGGCATCCTGCTTTCCCCATCAACTTGGCCCTCTAGGCTTTCTCTCCATTTGACCTTTCAGCCAGGAAATTCTTTTAGCCAGTGTTTTAGGTTCCATAGAGATCAGTGTTTATGAAAAGCTCAGAAGCTGAGTAAAAAAGCATCTTAATCAGGATCGGACCTCAGAGTAAATGACTCATAGTGTTACGAAGGCTAAAATAAACTTGATCCTAAATATAGACATTCAGACTAAATTATAGTTTGCTAAGTGAATGCTCTCTGTATGGTACAGACCAATATCAGAAAATTCACTGGTGTGTCAGTTTAACTTACTACAGGATATTATTTTGACAGGAAAGGCAACCAAACAACAGTAACATCAACAAAGAATTACAACTCACACATCTCTTGTTTAGCTGTGAAGAGGCTTCTAGAGCTTGGGAATAGAATAATAACATATCTGTATATCTATATATCTATAAGTTATCTATCTGTACCTATATCTACATATTTCTGGTCTAATCATGGTCTCATATCTAACATTTCCCCAAATCCTTTAACCTTAAATGCAACAAAATTCAGCATCCATGGAACACAACATAATATCTAAACATTGATCACACTTCCTTTCTTCTCTGTTCCTGTTTACTTCCCATAAAAGCTTCTCAAACTGAATATGCATTTTCTTTTCTATCCATTTATCTCAGAAGCTGATTCTAAGTTCGTCCACTGAGTGATTTTTAGTGTATTAAAACACAGATGCTTATATTTTATTTCATTTTCTTTATAGAGTATTACACACACACACACACACACACACACAGAGCCTTCTATCTTTTTGAAAGAAAATTCCAAGCCTTCGGCAACACAGTTTATACTCAGTGTAAGACTAAAACCGCTTGTTCTCATGGTCACAAAATCCCTGTGAGCAGATTTGCAGTCCCTGTAACACTTTTAGTCAACACGATAAATCATGTGAACATTATTTAGGCACTCAAAAAATAGGATAGAAACATTTGAAAATAAAATTTTATAAATGTAAGTCATTCCCAAATTTAAGCCAACATTTTTAAGAAAATATTCAGGCACTACAGCAATGTAACTGGAAATGACACTTTCATTTCAATAAGTTATATCCACTAGACTACATACATTTTTAAAAAATATTTCAATTAGTTTTTAAAACATCAAAAAATTAACTACAGTTCGGAAAGTAGGAACACATATAAAGACAATCTACATGAAATAGACTAGTTATAAATCTAAATAATATCTAAAGGACATATCCAGCTCCCAAATAATCTTCTAACTTCTATATTAATGTACACTGACAAATACTTCTGCAGAATATGTCTCTCCACACAAGATAAAGTAGCGGATGGGAATTCCCTGGTGGTCCAGTGGTTAGGACTCCCTACTCTCACTGCCGAGGACCCAGGTTCAATCCCTGATCGGGAACTAAGATCCCACAAGCCCCAAGGTCTAGCGAAAAATAAACAAAAACAAAAAACAAACAAACGAAAACATGATAAAGTAGAGGATAGGTGAAGTTACTTAAATATTTACAGGAGACAATATTACCATATGTCTGCATAATTTGTCAATGTCTCATCACATTTTGTAATTCTTCAAGTGATTTCAAGTGTCCGTTGCATTTCAGACATTATCAGAACGTTAGCAAAATCATAGACAGAAGGAACTGTACTGAATTTTCATCACCAAACAGGAAGACCTGATGAGACGGGTTGTATGAGGTATTTAACTATGTCACGATCTACCCATTTGGCTGCTGAGTTTGGTCACAGAGGGATCTGCTCGGCCAGCGGAGTTAATGTGGTTATGTCTGTTGTCTGATGTAGGTGGACAGCACTGCTGTCTTTATACCCAAGTTTATGTATGACTAGAAAGAAATCATCTACTGATAGTGGAGTCAAATAGACCTGGAAAAGCAAACAAAACATCTGACTAAAGCACTTAATAACTATGTACAATAAATACCTATTTAAAATTAGGAGATTGTATTCATATAAATAACATTACAATATGCGTAGACATTATATGCGAACAATGCTGGGAGGATGTGGAAAACAGGTAAAGAAAAATATGTGAAATAGCGGCAGGAATTAGGAGGTCACAGGCTTAGGGTGTGATAGTAAAGGGAAGGTGTCAGGATTTCTCAAAGTGTGAACTGCATTGAATGGTCTCTTAGATTCTACACACACATCACATCCAATAAATATAGTAAAAGAGAGCACTGTTATATCCCTTGTGTTTCTATATGTTATCCTTTGACTTTTACTCCTCTGGGGATAATATTTTCTACACCATTTTTTAACACACGTAAGTGCCTGTTTTCATTATTTAGACAAAGGACTATTTAGAAATCTTCCAGTAGGTGGCACCATAGCACCAAAAATCTGCAAATCATTTCCCAGCGTTATAATCCTGCTGCTGTGAATCACCCATGGAATTGACTAGGTACATTAAACAAATGAAAATGTAGTTAACAGACCACTTGATCTTCAGAGCTGTGTTATTCTAACACGTGTCTTGTTATTGAATTTACCTTTCCCAATATGTTTCTTTTACAACTCAAAATGTTCAAGTGATTGCAAATCAAAGCTAACTTGAAGTTACACCCTTAAGTCCCCCATCAGAGATTTCAGCAAAAACTAGGAATCAATTGAGTGAAAATGACATTTCAAAAGACATGCTTGGGCTTTGAATACCAACTGTTCCCATCACCACCCAGCACCCTGACCCCCCACTTCCTCAGAAGGAATGGAACACCATTTCCAAAGGGAATTAAATCTGTCTAGTTCAGCAAATCTAAGAAAAGTACGAGGACAGAGATGAAATAAATGCTGATTTTCAGCGTCCAGCCTAAAATGAACGGTCTCATGTTTTGAAGGCTGAGAATGCACACCTGACCTCCATAAACGTAAAGACAATACAACAATGGAAAAAGCAAATCAAGACAAAAAACACAGGTCAACTAAAACAGCTATGTATGGTTTTCCTTGCTTACTAAGGCAGGATAATAATAAAGCAGATAAATAAAAATTAAAGGATTCTACCTTTACTTATTCTGTAAATGTGATATATGGTCCACAAACAGCAAATCCAATAAATGCATCAAATTACTAAGTATCTGTGGAGTAAGCCCTTTGTGTAAATGACAAACAAAGCATTAGCTGGATTTCAGAGAATCATAGGAAGTAGTCTTTCCTTCCCTCCACCAGTAAATATAATAATTATAGCAAGAGTTTGCTGAAATGTTATGTATCAGACACTATGCAAACCTCTTTACATGTTTTTGCCCTTAATCATCCCAGCAAGTCAATGAGTTAGCAATTATTTTTCCTATTTTATAGGGAAAAAAACTGATACTTCAAGGAGCTTGATCAGTCACACACTTAGGAAGTGGTAGGTGTGAAGGAGTCTATCCAATACTAGTTTTCTTATGCTTCATTCAAGATTTGTGTTAAAGCATTGCTTATATTGTTATAAGTGCCTGGAGTCCTGTAGATAAAATAGTTGCTGCTGACCACCAGAAAATAATTTATATTTTTATTCCTATGGTATAGAAACATAGGATTTTAATATCTATTGACATGTAGCTCCTTTGATAGATAAGGAAACTAAGACTCATCGAGTTTAAATGCCTTTCTGATTTCATGCAATTTAGTAAGACCCATGACTTATAAGCTCCATCAGTTATGACAGAATTTCAACATACCTATTGGGGAACCTCACTCTGAAATACAATGGACTTCCAAGAAACTTAGACTGAAGCCTCTAAGAAGAAGGACAGAGACCAAGATAAACAGAAGACAGACCTGGGAGAAACAAGACATTTCAAGGAGAACACAAACCACTAAAACCAACTATAATTTATCTTCTCAGAAATGAGACAACATTGCATCCATGAACAAAACAAGGGGTATTAAAAAGCAACATTCCAAGAAGAAGAAAGGAAGTCAATGGATACTAGCTAAAATCTTTGGAAAAAAAGAAAAAGAAACTGCAGAACAACAGACAATACCATTTAGAAATGGTGAAATATCTTTGTGTTTGTATTTGCTTCTGGAAAGATGGAGGATGAGGGGTACGATGGGGGTAAAGGATTGTCTTTTACTATAGAACTTACAGTCCTGTGTAAACTTTCCACACACACACACACACACACACTTGAATAAAAACACAAATAAGAAAGGTATCAATTTGTAAAATTCAGTTAAGGATAAATAAGGCAAATGCACTTGGCCTCGGAGTGGAATAAAATTTTAAAATTCTTAATTTTTTAAATACAGCAATCATATCTAGCTATCTAGAGGTTGTCATACTTAGTGAAGTAACTCAGACAGAGAAAGACAAATATCATATGATATCACTTATATGTGGAATCCTAAAAAGTGGTACAAATGAACTTATTTACAAAACAAAAATAGAGTCACAGATGTAGAAAACAAACTTATGGTTACCAAGGGGGAAAGGGGGTGGGGGAGGGATAAATTGGGAGATGGGGATTGACACATACACGCTCCTATATATAAAATAGATAACTAATAAGGACCTACTGTATAGCACTGGGAACTCTGCTCAATACTCTGTAATGACCTATATGGGAAAAGAATCTTAAAAAGAGTGGATATATGTGTTTGTATAGCTGATCCACTTTGCTGTACAGCAGAAACTAACACAACATTGTACATCAACTAGACTCCAATAAAAATTCATTTAAAATAAATAAATAAATAAACTAATCATATCTGTCTGTCTCCCAAATAACTGTCATGTGTTGCATCACAAATATTCTTGTTCACACGTGAGCACGTGTGAGTACACACACATCCACCTCTAAAACTAGGTGTGCACTTATATGTCTTTCATATTTGGCTTAAAGCATGTTATGAATTTTAACCATTGTAATTAACTAACAAATAAGAAAAATAATAATAAATGCAAGATGACCATCTACAAAAGATTGGCTATTTTGCCTTACTTTCTATCTTAAAATATGTATCTATAAGTCATGGGGGGAAAGAAAACGAGATTATCACTTCTTGGGTATTGGTGGCCAACCTGGAGTCTTTGATTCAGACTTGAATGTCTTAAAATGGCCCATAGTCATTTTTTTTTTCAGAAGTATTTCATGCTACATGTCCCCTGGAGAGATATATAAAGTGTGTTAATGTAGCAAAGTCAAAGAGAAAATTTATGCAGCTTTGTTTAACACAGAATCTCTCAAAAGCATTTGACACAAACCCATTTTTTTCCACGAACATTCTGTAGACAATGCGATGGGTATGAGGACCAGGAACCCCAGTGATGCTGGGTTGTATCAGTGATGTGCAACTGTACACATATACCCAAAATACAGATTAAAAGTCCTGGCTCCATCTCTGCAAATTCTGATTTAGTAAATTTGAGGTGTGTAGGGATCTGTGGGCTGGTATTTTCTTAAAGCTCTGATGGTGATGATGGTGGGGAACCAGGGTTAAGAATGATTGGTGAAAATACTTCCTCATGCATTGACTCCGTAAAAACATTTCTCAGAATAGGTTAATTTATGTATTAAATGTCTTTTTATTTCTTATGAAAAAGTCTGTTTTCCTTTATTGAAATCCAGGGATAAATACCACATTTATAAAATATACTCCAGATAGCAAAAACTTTTTAATTGTATTAATCTCTTAGTAAGCATGCTTTTGTAACTCTTTGCTTTCTCTAAGATAGGGTAAGATCGTAGTCAAAGAAATTCAAAGAGTCATCGAAGGATGTTTGCACAAGTTGTGAAATTGTTTTACTAGTGTCTTTAGTACTGTTAATAGTTTTTACTATTTAATAACCGGCTCCTGTGTGAATGGCACTATGATAAATAAATGTATGTATTACTTCATTTAATCAGAAACCCCACAAAGTAGATAGCATGGTCCTCTTTTTACAGAGGAAAGCTCAATAAATAAATGTATGCAAGGCTAAAGAGCTCATTGCAAGAGGAGTTTGGTTTCAAATGCAGATCTGACTTTAAATAACGCCACACTTGTTCAACTACACACTGCCATAAGGGAAACACATTTAACGCTAAATCCAGCCGTTACTCTAAACAGACCCAAAATGAGTAAAATATCACGTGTGGACCATCAAACTGGGATTCAGAGTTAAGTCCCACATTGAAATGTGTTTTTAAAAAGTGCAAATTAAAAGAGGTAGATTCTTATTTAGAGAACAGTTGGAGTGTGGAGAAGCTGGGAAGGCAGGGAGGGGATGTGAACAGACCTCAGACAAACTAAAACCAAGCTGGGACCTTATCCTTCAGTATTTTTACCCAAATCCTCAAGGAAGGAAAAAGAGAACACGCCTGAAAATGGTTTACTGTTATTACGGGCATGCTTTAAAACTAAACAAACAAACAAAAAAGACTGTGCTGATCAAACCTACGTTTCCTAAAACAAGTGGGGCGAGGGAGAGAGACGGTGGGCAGGTTCCCTGTTGGCGGGTAATTGAAAGCTGGGGGCGGGGCTGCGCGTTGACTCAGTTCTGCGTCAAGGTCAGCGACTGGCAGCCCCATCCACAGATTTTTTTTTGACGAATCAGGAGTGAAATCTAAATCATACTCTTTTTTTTTTTTTTTTTGGTGAACTAAATACAAGATAACAAGAGATAAACAGAAGATCCACGCTAGACTGTAGGGACTCTACCTAACCAACTGGTCTTCCGTTGGTTTATTTATGTATTTATTTTAAATGAATTTTTATTGGAGTAGAATTGCAAACAGCATCCCAGGGTCGGCCGAGGCTGCCCAGAAGGGAAGGGAAATAAAAGCAGAGTCTGATACACGCGCTACTAACTTCTTCTCATTTCCCCTTGCTGAAAACTCCGAACAGAAACACTCGACTGACTTTCAAAATCATTAAAGGAACCGGCCTAATGGGAAAAGCTCCCCTCTCAAATAGAATAGGTTTTCAACACGCTCTCCTCGCCAGACGGCTGTTTGCACAGCTAAGAGCAGCACTGGTGGCTTTTCTGCGCTTGTGGTTTCTCCTCCTCAGGGTACTTCTGTTTTTCTTTTTCTGAGTCTTTATAGGAAAGGAAGAGGTGTAGCTGGTGCGGTTAAGCGCACAAGCCTTTGCAAATGGTGCAGCGGGTTGCCATGGCAGCGGCCGCAGCAGCCCCATCTCGGAGTTAAACCACAACTTCTCTAGTTTATGGTGAAGCCGGCTGATAAGACAATGAGCTCCTGCAGCAAAACTGAAGTTCAGGGTGATTTGTTTTTGTTTCAATGAAAAGGTGTTTCAAAGAGAAGATTGAGGATTAGGACGATGATTTGTTTCGCTTGGAAGCACTTCATTTTGAAAGACATTTGCAAATCATATTTTAATGAGAAAAAAAGTTAAATCCAATCGTCTCTTCAGTAACATTAAAAAGTCACCCTCTCTTGGGCTCACAATGAAATTGGATTCATTCATTACATAATGCAACTTGGAGAAAACAGGTTCCAAAGAGAAAAGTAAGACAAACGTGCTTATTTGTAAATAGAATTCACACTCCTTTAACCTCAAGATTATGAAATGACCAAACAGAGTGGAGGTGAGGATATTTCACAAAGTACACAGCCCTTTATCATCACTTACGGATATTACATTCCCACTATGACATACCACATACCACCGTTTGCAAGCAAATGTTCTGAGCTAAATAAGTTAAGTGACTTCCTTAATATCACACTTGAAGTCTCCTGAAAGTTCACGCTTGAGAACACAGAAATGTACAGGTGAGTTTTGCTACCTTTGCCATGTTAACCAACATGCTTCAGCCTTGGTCAGTAACCATTTTCCATGCTGAGTATTTCTACCAACGGTCTTAGCTAAAGATAATCAGCTCATGATGTAGAAAATATTAAAATAATATATGAACATCCATAAATTAACTACCCTGGAAAAGGTCTTGAGATCATTTTTATTGAACATTTTCAGAAAGATTCATATTGGGTCGGTTTCTCGTGGCTTTTTATGTCAGGAACCTTCTCTCTCTTGAGTAAAAAGAGGAATGTTTTTGGAATACCTACTCTCCTCAGAATATCTCTGGGTGCTAAGTGTTATTATGCTTGTTTTAGAAATGAGGAAATGAGGAGGCTGAGAGTTTGAATAAATTGAATTCAATGAATATATAGAGTGATAAGTAACAGTGCAGAAACTCAAGCTCTGGCCTACCAGACACCAAAGCTCTTGTATGTTTTTACTAACTACATAAGGCCACCTCCTGGGAGTGCAGGATACAGAGTATCCATTTCACTTTATTCTCGAACTTTGGTACATTGTCCGTGAATATCTAGTATCTGGGGTCTGGGCTTCTTTCCTTTTCCCTGTCCTTTCCCCTAGTCTGACTACTTATCCTATCCTATTTCACCAACCTTTATACTCAGTTCTAAACCGTGACTCCCCCTTTCCCCATGCATTTTATTTACTTATTTATTTTTTGGCCATGCCATGTGGCATGTGGGATCCTAGTTCCCGGACCAAGGATCGAAACTGTGCCCCCTGCACTAGGAGCATGGAGTCTTAACCACTGGACCACCAGGGAAGTCCCATCCCCCACCGTGCATTTTAGATACTGCCACGAGTCCACTTTTACAATGTACTGATATGCTTCATTCTTGCTAAAGTATTTTAGTAGAAGACTCCAGAATCTTAACTATTATTATTGAAAGTCCTTCCCAATCCATCTCCAAGTTGCCTTTTCAATAACATTATCAATATTCTTTAATGAAATCACTTATTTCATTTCAAATTCAGTTCAATTACAATTTATTGTCACCCAATAGGGTTTCAGCACAGGCAGCCTCTCTCCCTTTCAGTTTAATTTTACCCTAGCCTGGGATATCTTTCCTTCTTTTAATGACCCTGATGCATAGCCATCCCCAAGACTTGATTCAAAATCCAACTTCATGACAATTTTCCTGGTGCCCTCAGGCCACCAAAGTCTTCTAACATTTAGAATAATAATAATGTGTAGCACTCTTGGGGATGCATACCATAAATCGACTTATCTAGTTAGTTATCTCTTTACATGGAATGTTCCAGTTAAGATCATAGATGTTTGGAACCAGCACAGGAGGGTTTGGATCTCTCCGTTGCCACTCTCTAGCTGTGCGACCTTGGAAAAGTGACATACCCTCTCTGAACCTCAGTTCTTCTCCCGATAATCTATAATATCTGCTCATAGGGCTGTATGGCTATTAGGTAAGACAATGTCTGTGAAACCCTTAAGTGCACTGAACCCTTAAATAGTCATTGAGCCTTTCCTCACTTAGGAACTCAAAAAATGATACTAATCACTGTTTTTGTCATCATCACCATGATTATCACCTTTGGGCATTTGACTTGTTAACTCTGTGTTTCTTAAAGGTGCTGGTGAATCGTCATCCCTTGCATTTTACACAGTGGCTAGTTTATGGAAGGTAAATAATAAATATCTTGGGTTTTAGTCTTAGTATTTTGTACTTGGTAAGACAACATTGAGCAATATAATTTTGAAACTCATTGTAAGATATGGTATGTGTAATTTCCCATTTCATAAGATGAAATGGTATTGTGGTTCCTCTTGTCATTTTAATGTGCTTTTGAATTTTCACATACATCTCTATTTATGTCATGCATTGAAGAACAGAATGTAAAGCAATACCCATAATGAACTGGGCTTTGCATTGTATTCATACTGACCTGGTTTTGAATCCTAGCTCAGCCAGTTAGGACCTTGTACAGGCTAAATAATATTTGTGAGCTTTGTTCTCCTTGTATGTAGAGACAGAATCACCACACCTAATGTATGTACAGGTACATAGGAGATTAGATGGAGTAATACTTGCAGAGGGTTTCACAAAATGGACAGCAAGCACACAGGTGATGTTGAATAAATGTTCACTACAGTAACACCCATCTATCCCTCTGCCTTTTTCTCTTAGTGGCCATCAGTGGTCGTAATTTTCAGATGAGAGTCAGGAATCCAGTGGTAGTTAAAACTACCATTTTAAGAGTCTCTTAGGGCTGAACCATCTGTTTGTTTAATTGGCACACAAAATCTCATTTTATTTTTCATTATGGGTTGGGTAAGAATCTATATGTGCCTACTGTCTTGAATTATGAATGTTTGCAGGCTTTTTCTATGGTTAATGAAACTTGTGCTGGGCAAGAAAGGAAAGAATCTTGGCTTCCCTGGTGGCGCAGTGGTTGAGAGTCCACCTGCCGATGCAGGGGACACGGTTTCGTGCCCCGGTCCGGGAAGGCCCGTGAACCATGGCTGCTGAGCCTGTGCGTCCGGAGCCTGTGCTCCGCAAGGGGAGAGGCTACAGTGGTGAGAGGCCCGCGTACCGCAAAAAAAAAAAAAAAAAAAAAAAAAAAAAAAAAAAAAAAAGGAAAGAATCTGAGTTACACACCCAGAATATAGCATTCCATGTTCCCTTAGCTTGGATGTGCTTTCATATCCAGTGTTGTGTTTTCTATATTCCTTTTGCATGCCCCCCATCCCTTGGAGGGTTTTGAAAAAAACTTATTAAAGCAAGGCTTATGAGTGACCATGAAGATACCAGACCTCAAAAACACGTGGTTTCCCAATGACCTATCATCTGCGATTTCTATCTCGGGGCAAGCAGTGGAAATGGCTGGGTCCCTTGGGTTCTGAATCCCAGGTGCCCCTTCCCAACGGTGCTCAAACACCAGTGCCATGCTGTCTGGGACCCAGCTTCCTGGCCACCACCCAGAATACAACTCCAGAACCTCTCACTCACTGACACAGATCTTAAGTTTGACCATTGTACAAAAGAATGGACAGGCATGGCCTCTTTCCAGACTCACATTCAGCTCACTCTTTCTCCTTACCGATGGGCTGAGGCAGTCCCCAAAGTCAGAAGAACACCGTAGGCTTAGGTTCAAGCTATGCTAAAATTGTCACCCTTTTAAAACCTCAGGACATGGCTTCCTCAGGCCTGAGTCTTTCATACGTGCAGTGCCAGCCTGGGTGACCAGACAGCACGTCAACTCTCCATGTATTGAACTGAAACTTGTTGGACTGAATCAAGTTGTTAAAAAACACAACAACGATGATTACAACATTGGAGGGTGGATGTGCTGTGGCCTAAATAAAATGACTTCTTACTGGTCTATTTCTCATTGTAACCATGTCTTTTACTTACTTTTCACACTGAGGTGCAATTTTAATCTCACAGAGCATCCATAACCTCGAGTTTGAGGTGTAGCCCTCAATTTTGAAGCAGGAATGATATTCTCGTCAGTGGTACAGTTCTGGAATCATGCTTCTCATATGTTTTAGTGACCCTTTTAAGTGAAATCAGCAGTGGCAACAGAAATTAACCCACCCATTTTAGAACCAGGAATGTAGCCACTGGGGGGGCATTAAGGGTAGGGATGCCTGGGGAATTCCCTGGTAGTCCAGTGGTTAACACCACACTTCTACTGCACAGGGCACAGGTTCAATCCCTGGCCAGGGCACTACAATTCTGCAAGCTGCACAGCCAAAAAATACACATGTATAAATACATATATGTATGTGTGTGTGTGTGTGTGTGTGTGTGTGTGTATATATATATATATATATATATAATAAAATAAAATAAAATAGGATAGGGATGCCTGCCTTCCTTTTTTAGTGATAAAACCGTCCAGGGAGGGCTTCCCTGGTGGTGCAGTGGTTGAGAGTCTGCCTGACTATGCAGGGGACATGGGTTCGTGCCCTGGTCCAGGAAGATCCCACATGCCGCAGAGCGGCTGGGCCCATGATCCATGGGTGCTGAGCCTGCGCATCCGGAGCCTGTGCTCCACAACGGGAGAGGCCACAACAGTGAGAGGCCTGCGTACCAAACAAACAAACAAACAAAACGTCCAGGGAAAACAGACCACATGAGTTTTGAATTATCAATTCGTTAACATATTTTCATGACTTATACCTAATTCACAGAGATAGAAAAATAATTTTTATGCCTGATCTATGACAAAGGAAATCCAGATCTTGGCCCAGTATGTCATTTAATATCATAGAACAAAAAGTACACTTGGGCTGAGATCATTTTTATGGGAAATCTCATGAGAAGCTCACAGATTTATTGTCAGTTTTTTTACATCATTTTTTCTCTTTATGAGAATCTATTCCAGTTGATCCCAGTGAGAAGGAAGGTGAAGAAAAAATTAGGTAGATTCTTATGGTTAATGAGTTATTATCAATGTCATATACCTTTTTAAAGAATGAAAGTTAAATGTGAATGAGATAAAGGTAAATTTGAGGCATATTTAGTGAGAAAGTGCTGGGCTTTTTTCCCCCCTATAATAAATACTTCTTTCACAGCATCTTGCCTACCTCAACAAAATTACATTTTCTTTAAAACTTAGACGTCTGTTGCTCACAAAAATTAATTCCATGTCAGAAAACTACTGTTTTTAAAGTGAGTAGAATTGAGAAATATTTAAAGTTTTCCAAGGATGACTGGAAAAAAATTGTTATAACTGTAATCAGGCATTCAGATTAGAGAAACAGTTAGGTGAAATTCACATGCTATATGACTATTAATACATTATTTTATAGAATTATGCAAACTAATGGGGCACTGCAGAGTCTCCAAAAATGGAGTGGGAATTCTGATAGTGTGGTTCTGCAGCATTGGTACAATTAAAATTTGGGGTAAATTAAATACAGTCACTTTGTTGTATGCATGGGGAAAGGAGTCTAGAAACGTATGCCTCATCATGTCAACTATTAAGTATTATCAACTATTTACATTAGTATTCATCTAACTCACACATTTCTGTGTCTATATTGTTATCATGAATCTATTATATTTGTAATTAGAAAATTAATATTAATCGTGTGTGTCTGAGAGAAATTTGTTTAAAACTACATTTAATCTCTATATTTTCTGCTAATTGGTTTTGAGACAAAGGTTGAAAAAATATAAAAAGGACCACAGCAACTATGTTTTCAGAAGGTAAGGATCACATTATACAGCACCCTAAACTTGTGGATGCTTAAATAATGTGCTGATATATTTATAATAAATCAGAACAGTGGACCCATTGAGTATCTTAGAACACATAGCCACATCTTTTAAAAATGAAGAATATAAAATGAAGAATTAGGAAAATGAGAAAATACTTGAAATCACTTGGAGCTTCCCTCCAATGGTAGAAATGTCAGCAGTAATAACAATGATGATGATGATGACATTAGTTAATGTCAATTAAGCCCTCACCCTGCTAGTCTGACCCTGAGGTGCTTAGTTATCTAGTCCTCCTTTTATGTAACATCCTGACACTCTTTACTCAGTCTCTGACTGATATGGATCATTTCCCTCTCTCGCTGCTCCTCTAGTTCTCTCCCAAGCAGTATCTCTCCAAGATCACTATTTCTTTAATATATGTCCTGTGGGGGCTAGGCAGGAGACATAATAGAATTATCATGGACCGGATGGCCACGCAGACAAAATGCATGCTCCTGCAGTCCAGGGTAACAGGGCAGGGGACTCAGAGGCTCTGCCTCGCACCCCTTGATTTAAGTCCTGGGATTGATCTTTGCCTTCTTATCTAAAAACTGGGTGGTAAGACTTATCTGGCAGTGGTGTGGTGAAGATTAGGGATATGTAAAGCCTCAGATTCATAGCAAACATTCCAAATAATAGGTAGCTGTTTTCATTGCCAGGGATGCAAATTTGAGGTAGGAAACAACCAGCTACAGAAAGGCTACAGCAACTACCAGTTGGAAGCTTCTATAAGGAAATCTCTATGCATTAATATTTGTGTAAGGGGATCTGTGATATAGGTACTGCATGAATTTCGCAGAGGGGAGGTCAATGCCATGTAGATGAGGACAGATCCCTGTGTTAACAGTCTAGCTGCAGAGTGGAAAATATGTCATTGGGAGTCACAGAACCCCAGGCTTCAGCATCATTGTGAGAATGAAATTGCATACTCTGAGTGATACTATTGTAAATTAGTCCTAAATGAAGTTAGGTTTTTTTTTTTTTTTGCTGTACGCGGGCCTCTCACTGCTGTGGCCTCTCCCGTTGCGGAGCACAGGCTCCGGACACACAGGCTCCACGGCCATGGCTCGCGGGCCCAGCCGCTCCGCGGCATGTGGGATCTTCCGGGATCGGGGCACGAACCCGCGTCCCCTGCATCGGCAGGCGGACTCCCAACCACCGCGCCACCAGGGAAGCCCCTGAAGTTAGTTTTAATAATAAAATCCTCTTGAAAATTATTTATGATTAGCATCTATGTTCAAGAAAGAGCATCACAACTCAATTGGTCCATCAGACAAACCCCAATTCAAAGCCGTTCTACAAAACATCTGATCAGTAACTCTTCAAAAATTTCCAGATCATGAAAAGCAAGGAAAGACTTAAGAACTGTCACAGATCCAAGGAGACAAAAGAGGCATAATGCATAATCAGTGTGGTATTGTGGATTAGACACTGCAGCAGAAAAAGGACATTGGTGGGAAAATTGGTGGAATCCGAATGACTATTTCTCAGTTTTGACAAATGGACCATGGTTATGTAACATGCTAAAATTAGAGGAAGCTGAGTGAAAAGTAAATGGGAACTCTCTTTGCAACTTTTCTGTGAACCTAAAACTATTCCCCAATTAAAGGTTATTTTTTAAAAGTTTTATTTTTATACTTCTGAGAAAGATGAAGCAGCTTTTATTTCACTCTTAAGTAGAATTATTTTGAAATTGGAGGCACTTTCCTAAAACACCTGGTAAATGTTTGCCATCATGGCCCTGGTCTTCATGCAGTTATAATACAGATGCTGTAAACAGCCACTAGTAAAAAGACCACATTGAACACTGTGCTCTGTTTAAGGAATCATAAAATTTCAGAATTGAAAGATACAATAAAGCTTACCTAATTATCTACTTAATACATGAAACTGATTTATAAAATCCCTACTCACTACTTGTGAGTTTATTCTTAAATGTCTTTACTGAAAACATACTCATAACTTTTTATAGATGTGGACACAGCATCCATCACCTAATGGAAGTGATGCTGAGTTTGAGCTACTGCTTCAGATGCCCATGAAAAGAGGATATGGTCTTTAGGCAAAAGAGGCCGTGTCACTTCTACTGCATGTAAGGAATAAGCAAATGCAGGGAAATAAATGTCTTTGGTTTAAGGACATACATCGGAATTTAGTTGAAAATGTGTAAATATAATATTTTTTCATAAAAGTTTTTGATTGCTACTTTATGGTATACCAAATGAATACACAAAAGTCTACTAATCAATGGAATAAGATTAGTTTTTAGGGTTTTTAGCCCCCATATGTTTATATAATTCATCCATAGTATGAAATTTAGTTAAATGATTTTAATCATTGAATTAAAGCAAAGTTTGGAGAAAAATATATTATGAACATCTTCTGACTGTAAAATTCTTAAATTTGGCTTTGCTTTTTAAAAAATACCAGCAGGGCTTCCCTGGTGGCACAGTGGTTGAGAGTCCGCCTGAAAATGCAGGGGACACGGGTTCGTGTCCCGGCCCGGGAAGATCCCACATGCCGTGGAGCAGCTAGGCCCGTGAGCCATGGCACTGAGCCTGCACGTTCGAAGCCTGTGCTCCACAACGAGAGAGGCCACAACAGTGAGAGGCCTGCATACCGAAAAAAAAAAAAGCAAAGTAACATATAAATACATACATACATATATATATATATATATATATATATATATATATATATATATATATATATATATATATAACAAACAAAAGGCTTATTTCTGGAGAAATTCTATTTTACTCTTAGAGTATATTCTTCTGTAGTCTTTCATCATACTTTGTTAATTTTCCACAAGAGATTGTATTCCCTAATGTCACTGGAGGAGTGATAAAAGTTAACTCTCTCATTTTTCAAAATAACAAACTGAGGGTGACAGAGTGGGACTTTGCCTCTGTAAAGGAAACAGCCCAAGTGATGTCTTTTTGTTTGTTAAAAACAAACACTTCACTCTTTATTCACTCAATAAATATTTTCAAATCCCTATGGTGTATAAGAGGCCATGTTTGATGCTAAGTATACACAGTGCTTCACCTCAAGCAACTTACAGCCTAACAGAGATGCAGTCATAATAATACAGTCCTAATAACACTAACATGTGCACAGCCCTTATCATGTATCAAGCACTGTAATAGACTATCTCCAATATCTGTGTAAAATGTACCATATATATTAGCTTCCTTGATCTTTGTAATCATATGGGGTATGTATAATTATTATCCCGATTTTAGAGATAAAGAAAGCACAATAAGGTCCATTAAATAACTTGACCAGGACTATTCAGCTGGTGAGCGGCAGAGACAGGATTTGGATGCAGACGTCAGGGCTCACAGTCAATTCTTTTAATCACTGGGCTATAAACACATGGCAACATGCTAAGTGCCTTAGTGGAACCAAGCACAGTGGCCATGGAAAGTGCCTAACCCAATCTTGGGGTAATCACGGAAGATGCCCAGGAAAAAGCAATGTCTGGGTTGAGAAGGACACGGAGTTGGGCAGGAAGGGAAGACAAGTCTTTCAGGGAACAGAACAGTGTGGCCCCGAGTGGAGAACCTAGTACATTTCAGAAAGTGAAAGCAAGAGGTAAGGTAGAAAGTGCTAGAAATGTTTCTGGAAGGGAAACTTCTCTGCTGGTGGAAGGACGTCCTATTATGTACTCTTATCTTCAGGCAACAATAAGCACTGTCAAGCTTTCAGCTGGTGAGTGATCCCTGTGTGGCATTCAGAGTAGAGTTTAGGGATGCAAAATGAGGACATGGGTTAGGAGCCGGCAAAATGCTTTAAAATGCTATGGAAATACTTTCAGCTGCAACTAACAACAACAACAATAAAAACCCTCAAACAGAATAAACACTAAGGAATTTATTATTTTCCAGAAAAGGGTTAATTCAATGGTTTAGCAATGGTATCAGAGCCCAGGTTCCTTCCATATTTTTTCTCTAACATTCACAGGGTCTGGGCCTCACTGCCCTCAAGGTCTCAAAACGACTGTGTCACTTTCTCATAAAATATCAACCAGAGACAGGAAAGGGTCCTTGTCTTCCCTTTGTTTCTTTTTAAGACTGAGGACAAAGTATCCCCAAACCCCTTTTATGTTTCATTGGTCTAAATTGCACCCCTGTCAAAGGGAAAATGGTCACCATCATTCACCCTGACCAATCAGGCCCTAAGTTTAGGTCACGTGGCATCAGCAAGGTCTAACTGAACTTTAAGTCACGTGGAAAGGCATAAATAGCTGAATAATTAAATAAATACAAAATCAATTTCTTTTCAAAAAGGAAGCTCTCATTCACAAGAAAAACACAGAGATGTAGGGGATTATGGTCTCGGATGGTTCTACTGTAGGCTGCATCGAAGCTGTGGCAATGGAAGTGGACAGGAGTGAATATTCCAAGAGATATAAAGACTGTAGACTTAAATATTTTTCAACTGAATGCTGAGTAAGGGAAATGGAGAAATTCAGAACAGGTTCTAAGTTTCTGCCTTGGACACGAACTGTGTGAAAGCTGATAGAATTCACTGCTATAGGGAATACAAGAGCAGAGTAGGTTAATGGAAGACGATTTTGAGTTGAGTTTCAGTAAGGCTGCGTTTGAGACGCCTGGGGTATGGGTTGGAAGCATCTGGTGCAGAGTTGGACAAGCGGGTCTTTAAAGCAGAGCAGACAGCAAAGCTGCAGATACAGACATAGAACCCGCCACCTTACAGAACACAAACTAAGCCATGGGAGTGAGTGATCATTCCCAGAAAGATACCAACACCAGCATCTAAGGAGCCAGCAGAGAAAGAGAAGCCAGAGGACTGAGATAGATAGGAAAGCCTAGAGAAGGTTGTTTCATGTTCCATGGAAACTAGGAGAGGAAAGAGTTTCAAAAAGAAGGTTGTCAGTAAAGTCAAACGTCTGGGAGAGGTGGAGTAAAATAAATGCTCAAGCTTGGTCCATGGGATTTAGCTTCTTAGAAACTGGGACATAGGCGGTGATGCTGGTGTGTGAATATGAGTAGTTTCAGGGGCATAGGAGGAGAAACAGCCAGAAAGTCGTAGGGGGGTCGGTGAATGGGAAGTGAAGGTGTAACTGTGAGGCTGGAAAAATCTTTACAAAGTCTGTGAAAGAGAAGACAGAGCTGAAGAAGAATGACTTAGAGATGCAGAGTGGAGAGAGAGTATTTATTTGTTAATTGCACTGACATCACAATTACAGTGCTTCTCCCAAAATTGTGTTTTGATGATCACAGCTGCAAATTGTTTTGGAGCCTATCAAAGAAAGATTTTTTAAATGTAATGTAAATATTTCTGGGATTATATTATGCACTAAATCCATTAGGAAGTTTTTTAAGCTTTTAAACTTTTGTTTATAAATTTAAGTAGTGAATGTGTCCAAAGCTATCTCATGTTCTTTTTTCTGTGTATTTCTTCAATGGTGTTTCCTTTTATTACCAGTCTTTAGACCACAAACTGAGCAGTTTTCATATTTAGGAATTTGAATATAATTTTTATACTTAATAGGGTTGTATAACATTAATCAGTTATTATAACAAAGTTATCATGAATTTTGGCTTTCAGTGTCTTTCCTTAAAAATGCTAAGGCAAATCAACAATAGTAACATTTATATTCTGTATTTAAGGCTAAATCTGTCATATGGGCCCTTGCCAAGCTATGCCAGGGATGTATTTCACTTATGACATAATTTACAAAATGTCTAGATCACTAACAAAACTCCTGAGATAAGTATAAAAATGAATTCAAAGCAGAAGCTAATAATAATTTTAGGTTTCATTTAACATGAAAACAAAATAGCATGTGTCCTTACAGTTCTGAAGTAAAATGTTCACAATAGAAAAAATAAAAGGGGATCATATATTAGCTTTTCTTTACTTAGGTCCTTTGAGTGATGCCAAAGAAATAGCCCATTAAATCCATTCCTTTACAAATGCAATTTTCAGGAGGATGAGGGTGTGAAGAAAAATGGAGAAGAAGAGTGTGTAGCTTGGAATAAATGACTCTGTCATTCACTAGACTTAACAGCTCAAAGACCAGGCTATTAATTCAGTTAAAATAAAATCTGATTTGTGAAACTTTCCCAGTTGTTTCTTTGTAGGAGAAACAGGTTTTACATTTGCTTGTGGGTTAGGGAAGGGATGCTGGTGTGAGTGGCACAGGTTCTGGATTACACCCTGGCTCTGCTTCTAACAGAATACACAAGCCAAGTAATCTGTATCTGAAGGATTCAGCAATGGGATGCTTAGCAAAGGTTAAACATGGCATGGAAATAACGTGAAAACTTGAAAAATAAGGGAAAATATTTTTAAAGAAATACTTAACTTTTAAATCTAATTCTATCATTTCTTTCCAAAGAAACAAGTTAACTTACGTCTCAGGCTTTATAATTTGAAAAACTCTTGATCAAATAAATCAATTATCTTTCAACTCCCTGCACAAATGAAGCTTATTGGTAGATTTTCTAAGCCATCAGATGTTTTCTTAGTGAAACAAATGAGTTAATATTTTTTCTAAGCATAGAATAGCTTCTAGTTAGTGTCAGACACAAATATGCTATCTTTTTCTCCATAAACACACACAAACCCACAAGCAAACATAAGCCTCATCTGCTACACACAGCCATTCATTAACAAGTGGCTAAATGTAATATTAAAGACAAGTGGAGGTAAAGAATGAGGATTCTCAAGGTTTAAAAAAAATCTTGTGGGAATTCCCTGGCGGTCCAGTGATCAGGACTTGGGGCTTTAACTGCCAGGGGCCAGGGTTCAATCCCTGGTTAGGGAACTAAGATCCCACAAGCTGAGTGGTTTGGCAAAAAAAAAAAAAAATATATATATATATATATATATATATATATATATATATATATATATACCTTGTTTTGTGGATGAAGGAGGAGGGAGGCCTGCACAGCGTGAGCAGTGAGAGCAGAGGGCATCCAAGGAGAATATTGGGTGACAAGGTAGGGGGCTGCGAGTCCCAGAAAAGCGTGTGCAGGAGAAAACAACACTAAGAATTAGTCATTTACAAACACACTCTCACATCGACCATGATTTGAATTCTGAAAATGTGTTCATTTTTTGTGGTTACTATGCAACAATGTAGCTACTTCTTTGTAATTCTGACCCAATGTGTTAGCTGTGGGTACCATTGCAACCATGTTATCTGCACAAAAGTCACTCCTTTGAAGAGATTGCTGTGAGGCTGAATCACATAAAATGGTTTCTTCTGTAGGCCAACAGGGACCAAAGAGCCTCAATTCCATGTTTCAGTCTATATGTCCCATGTCACCTACTGTGCATATGAAAATACCTTCTAGCTAAAAGTATCATAGCCCTCAGTGGTCTTGCTATAGGGATGGATGGCAGGTCTTTGTTAAATTCTTTTAAGCTCCCTTAAATATATATCTGTTCACCAAAGGGCACTAATTCTTCCATAGGGAGAAGTGGATTCCCCAATTCTGAAAGTCTAAAACATCTCCCTACACCTGAGTCTGAAATCTCTGTTACTCCATGTTTATCTCTAGAATGTACACTCTTAGTCTTCTCTGCTCCTTTATCTTTGCTCTCATGTGCCTTTCTCACCTAATCTGAAAAGATCTTTGATTTTTCCTGGGACACATTTTAGCTGCTGCCATATTTCCCTCTTCTCTTTTAAATCATCTTTCCTGATACAGAACCTACTAAAGACTTAGCACCCGTTCGCACCTTAACCTTAACCTTGATCAGTGGTCTTTCCTCCAAACCATGCAGTTGGAATGATTATGCTCATTTGGCACTTACTTGCCAAATGCAAGGAAGAGTCTTGCTTCCTTCTCCTAACACTGTCCATTCTTAGTAGCAGTATGGAAGGTGCTTGGCAAAATTAAAGCCCTCCATTTGTATGCAGGTTCGTACCTCTGATGTCTGAACGTGCCTATTTCTTTGTGTGCCGTGCCCTCCCCTGACTCCTATCTGGTCTTTAAAACCCTACCTTGGCTAACATTACTTGTTGCTACCATGTCACTCTGTGCCTCTGTTTACATAAAACGTGTTACACCGTATCCTCGCCTTTGATTTGAGTATATGGAATGTGCTTCCCCCACCTAGACCTATGATTAATTCTCACCATTTCTGCTCTCCGTGTTATGTCTCTTTCTGTGAGGCCACACTAACCCCTTCTACAGTCGCTGTTCCACTGTTATGACCGCACATTTTAACTCTTACTTCTGCATTTGGGGTTAGCTACCTGCTAAATCCCTGAGTAATTATCTAACACTCCATCACTCTGCCTGTGTTTATTTTTATGACCTTATTTTCCCATGTTGTGTACTGCCCAGAATGCCTGTGACACAATGACTACTTGTCCATATCTTAGGATTTAAATTCTATCAACTACTTGAGTGTTTCTGCAGACATCCTAGTTCGTAGTGATATCTGTTTTGCATATTTCTATGGCACCTCGTGAACTGCCGGTATGCATCCTGTCCCACAAATAGAGGAAACATGTTTTGGAGGCAAAGATCACACCTTTTTCTTTTCTGGTTTCTGCCCAGTGTTGAGCCCACTGCTCTGTCGATAATAAGGACTCGATACCACACCTAGAATGACCCAAGTGACCCAACACTTGGATGAGCACCCTTTGGTGCCCATCAGTAAAACAACTAAGCCAAAATCTTGGCTTCCCAGACTCATCTGGGAATTATTATTCCCATCCGAGGCCAGCTCACTATTTTTCTTTGATCTTTGCACATGGGGAAGCTTGTCAGATAAAATGGCCTTATTTGATAGATTTAGTCATAGAAAATGAGTACCAGCTCTGGCAACGAGCAGATATAATATGACCTCAGAAGCTC